>NC_085934.1:22163333-22499166 GCF_963556715.1 Cydia fagiglandana | reverse complement strand
TTAATTTTTGACGAGACTCGCTCTCTCATTCACGAGAATATGGAACACGCTGTACCTATAGTTCGTTTTTTTTTAGCATTAGAAAGAACTTGCAAGAAGGTAACCGATCTTGACACGTCTTTTAATTGAAAAACGCTTTTTAAAATTCAAAAACTAGTACTTATGAAAGCAGAAGAATATAAATGATCGTATTACATTCATAATTGTTACATATTTGCCGTAACTTATTTTTAAAATGTGTTTTTCAATTAAAACACACATCAAGATTGTTTACCTTATTTCAAATGCTAAAAAAAACGAACTATACATAAAGCCCTATTAAAAATAGACAAAACCATATAAAAAAGTGTATCTTTTTTCGAATTGTAAATATATGAGTATGACCGTTTTAGAAACTTGATTTGTTGTCGTTGACTTACTTGTACGTATTACCTGCCTCTTTAAAGTTATTTCCACAATCGAGAATGACTATTTATCATAGTTATATTTTGGTGATACAAGAAACACAGACATATTATTATCCTTACTTTCGTTCGTTCCGTTCATATAACATGTCCTTACTTTCTTCTAAATTGAACATAATTCGACAAGTTGCACAGTAGTACGTTTCTACAGAACCCGTACAAAATAATTCCCCGATCCCTTGACCGGTTTTTATCGGACCGGACTGTCCATCAAACACGTAACGTCACGCCTCGCTATAAATGATTTATTACCTGTCCCATACAAAACGACACATGTCACACGAAAACGCGCACCTGTTACGCCTTTTCCACAACAGATGGCGTGATTCATCAAGCAATCGATAATAATCCTAATTGGTTTCAGATATGGCTTAGTTTTCTTTGTTGGTGTGTGGATAATTTGTATGTTGATAACTTTTTGTACATTAGCCCATTCGGTCTGTGAAAGTTTGATCGTATGTGAGGCGGAAAAAATATGCTTTCTTTGGCCCTTAGTTTAGAATGTTGACCAACGGGATTTGGAGTGATAAAATAAAATTGGGGTGATTTGGAAAGGTATTTTAATATTATTGAGAATATTAATGTAATTAAAATTATGTATGTATAAACTCTTTATTAGATTAGATTAGATTATTTATTTCATGAAATAAATTACAGTACAACTTTGCCTAAGCCAAAATTATAAGAATTTACATCACAATCGTCAAAAACTAAAAACTAACATGCAAGAATTCCATAAACCATTATATAATTTAATTTTTTATCTCCCAAAAAGGATCGTCAGGGTAGAATTCACAAAAAATATAAATATGAAATGTATGTCAATTTGTCATTATGATGAGTGATTACCATAAAAATATTTAATAACAGAAATATGTCAATTGTAATAAGGTAGTAAAATTAATATTATGCAAAAGTATTAAGATCCATAAATTCCTTAACGGAGTACATAGGGTTATTCAATAAAAGGTTTCTGAGTTTGCGCCTAAATGTTTCGTCCGATGTTTCAGATTTTAAATCAGGGGGTAGATGTTCAATCAGGGGGTGTTAGATGTGTTGTTGAGGGGGTTTGTACAAAACACAATGGCAAACGATAGGCAGTCCAGGATTTCTTCCAGTTAACCTATAAAGAAATAAGCAGTTAACATTTAGGTTTAAGGAATTTCATTATATCACGGTATGTTTAAAAAAATTGGTAGTAATTAACTGTCGTCTTATCATCAGATGGTGCTCATAACTGACATGCTTACCAAATATATTCGTGTGCACAAATATACACATTATTTTTGTTAAAAATCAGCTATCGACATGTGTTTTACTCAGCGAAATGATATACTACTTCCTTATACGTGAACTTTAATAATTTGACAGATTGAACTTTGGTTCGACACATCGTTTGCAGCATGTACATAGCATGTAATATGTCATTACGTAAATTGAAATGGACATAGGTTTACATTAAGTACTTCAGGTACTTTACATTTATTTCTTAAATGTGAGACACGTTCACAAAAGCATCTAATGCTGACATGTATTTTATTTATCGATTATTTTCTACGTAATTTTAATGTAACCTTTTAAATCTTAATGTCACTAGTAAGAGATACAAATATTTTTAAACCAAATGTTTAAAAATATGATATGTTTACTATGTTGTGTTCGGCTAGTCTGTGGCCATGAGTAAGCCCATTCATAATAAAAAAAAAGATGAGAAAATATACGTTTTTTAAACCCATGTACCGAAAAAAAGTTCGAGCTTTTAATTATATACGCTTATACTTTTACAAGTTCATGTTTGCCATTTTTATTTCACATTACTCACATTGCACAAGTATTACACATTACACATCTTTACACCAGAGCACTATTTGATCGCCCACACATCTAATCTCCCATAATGACATTACAAAGGAACATAGCACCTTTTCCAAGTGCCGAATGGATGCACTACTTAGTACTTACGTAACTCGATGTTGTCACGTCGCTTTCAATTACATTAAAGGATTGCCCTAAATGGTTTTGAAACTATGATTTGATGTAATGTCAGATTTATAGTTTGAAATGACTTGCCTGAGTTATGTGTAACAAATCTGTGTAATAAAAGAAGTAAACGAATGTTTCTTTAATAACATATTCATTCAAATACCACACATTTTTGATTAGATGCGACTTGTTTTTGGCATTACCTATCTTCAAATTTAATAATTTGAAACCTATACCTCGTTTTTTTAGCATTATAATGGCAAACAATGTTGACATGAATTTTTATAAAAATTACTTATGAAACCAAAATAATGTTAATATATATCCTTGCTATATAATTGTTACATATTTGCTATAACTTATTTTTCAAAAAAGTTTTCCAATAATAAAGACACGTCAAGATTGTTTACCTTTTTTCTAATGCTAGAAAAACGAGGTATAAACTTTAAAAAGAATCATTATAATATCATCAATGAATTAAATGATACAAACATAACCATGCTGCCAGTTTTGCAGTTATATGTCAACCAGCAAATTATAACAGCAGTTGTGCAAATTTACACCTTAAACCACAGACTTAAAGATTAAATTCAAACGCCAGTAGTTACTTATAATAAATTGTTTTTCAACATGTTTTTCGTAAACAGTAAACTTGTCAAACAAACCCACAAACCCTGAAACACAAACGCTCCTTAACAAAGGAAGAAATTTCAACACCAAATTAGCCACGAGCGTAGCGAGGGCTTTTAACAGTGGGAACATTCCGTCACTATTTGGAAATAAAGAAATGATGTCGTGACAAACCGACGACACTTTTGTGTAATTTTTTGTCGGTTATGAGGTCGGAATTAAGTATAGCCCACTGTGCGGTAAAAGTCTGTACAAAAAAGGTCTTTTTCCGATAGAAAGTGTCAATGAAATTAGTTTAGGTGCCAAGCACGTAGTTATTGATAGGGCACGATTTTTCTTTATTTTTTTAGTCACGCCGTGTTTTGTGAGCTTTAGGGGGTTTTCATTTTGGATTAATAAAATGAGGTTGAGCTTAGGAATACAAACAGTTTAATGAGGCAACTTAAATATAACCAAAATACTCGTAGATATAGTAAATAAATATTTAAAAGTATGAATTACTACAAGTATCATTTGTGGGTCTCTATTGTTTCCCAAATAGTTTTAGGTCATAATGTATTGTTTGTCCGAATTTTCGTTAGTCATAATTGGTTTTTCTCAGAAACGCGTAACTTTTCAGGATTGCCATAAAACAAACCTAACCTAACCTAACCTATCTATAGAATAACCTTAGGAAAATCCTGTAAAGTTAACGGTTTCAGTTTTATGACTAACGATAATATGACAAACAATACATTATGACTTAAAACTTTATGGGAAACAAAGGGACCCCATCATTTGTATACCTACTGCACTTTTTGCACTCAAAAGTTAACACAAATTAAAATTTGAGAGGATATTTTTAATATTGTAATCATATTTTGAATAAAAAAAAACTTATTTGAATAAAATGCGATATTCAGGCACTAATTTCATAAGTACATAATACATGTATATACCTACCTACAATACAATTAAAAATATATACTAAGCAATTTTATTATAAGCGCCACTTTCGGCGACTTAGCTTGCTGAATTTAGATTTAATTTAGTACTTAAAATAACATCAAAATATAATACACCAAAGTCACTGTGACAGTAAGTATACATATAATAGCGTTTTCCAATTTCAAAGAGAAAATAGAAACTTTAGATCATGTTCAGACACTTATTAGACACCTACTTAAATCTCTACGCCTATCACACAAATTGAAATCGTGATCATAGCTTAAATAATTTAGATTGATTATTCTATTATATACCTTATCGGTTACGAGATAAGGTTAGGAATGTAATGAAACTGTCGTTCCGTTGAGTGATTCTAGTACATAGACTACCTAACGTAGACCATGCATGATGAAGTGAGTGCATCTCACATCATATTGCATTACAATGCTTATGAATGTTTATCCCTAAAACAACATTTTAATTGTTGATATTTTTTTATGAAAATGGAAAGGAAGATGCAACTGTAACTAACAAATGCTCGCTTATATAAAATAATTGGACATCCTAGAATTAATGAGTGGTGACTTTATGCAAAACTCAAATCTCTAATTAATCTTATATGTAAATTTAAAGGACATCTCATTTTTCATCTAATCATTGGTGAAATTGTAACAAGTCGCACTATTTTTCCTTCTAATTCTAACATTAAATAAAATACTAATTCGAATACTAAATAAATTAAATACATAATCCGTTAATGCACGATTTCTTAAGATTGAAATTAACGTGTAAGTGAAAAAAGTGTTGCCTGTTGTATATGCATGCATAGGTAGATGTAAGTACCTACGCATGGTGGCTGCGCCCATCGCGATATAAACCAGTTAACGGGTTAAATAAATCAGTTCTCTAACAGCTACGTTGTGTGTCACTTGTGTGTTTTCCGGACCCATATCTATCAGTGCCCAATATTTTTAATTAAGCCGCATGCTCTATCTACAGGCAAGCGATCTGCCGCCTAGCATGATCGCGGGTGTATGCGAATTTCTCTGCATTTCTCTCACTTTCCAAGCAGGTTGAATAACCCGCGTTAGCTCATCTCATTATGTCAGCGATATGAATAATGGGTGCGTTAAGTCATCATGCTCTAATTTTGTCATAATCATTATCAAGTGGAGTTTGGGTTAATTATTGTTTACGAGCTTAATAACTAACTAACTAACTAACTAATACGGCTCAGCGACACAAAGAGAGTCTTGGCCTCCGAAACGAGAGCATGCCAATTTTTCCGATCCTACGCCGTTTCCTGCCAATTATCGGCTTGAAGCTGACGCAGATCCGCTTCCACGCTGTCTACCCAGCGGTACCTGGGCCGACCTACCGGGCGGCCACCAGTCGGTCTTCCCAGCCCAGGTACAGACCGATCCTCTCCCCTTCTTAATAGCTAGCTTAATAACTAGACGTTTTTATTTATTTTATTGCTCTGTTCTTGTTTTTGAATTAAATTGCAGAAATTTTAGATTTTTTTTTTGCATTGTTGTAGTCAACAAACACTGGCTGGATACGCCACCGTGGCAAGTCGCTCAATGTCGTGGCCGAGCCGTTAGTCGCCGGTTGCCCGGGTGACTCGGTGACTCACGAGCGACTGCTGGTCTCCGGCGACCACTATAATAGGAATTATAGGAACACGGGTTCAAATAGCAGTGGCAACGTGATGAAGAATATCCTAAACTAACTAGATAAAGCCATCCACAATACGCCTGCTGGATCAAAACTTATAGGCCGGGGCCGCTAGGCACGAAGAAAAGCCACAAATGAAAGGGAATGTTGATCACCCGCGTTGTATCTCGCGTTGTTCAATCATTTCCCAGAGAAAATCCAAGTTGATTACTTTCTACGACCCACATACGGACAAAGACGCCATTTGTCTACGCTTGTGGTGCTATTTACAGCTGCCATTATATAGCGATCGTTACAAAGTGTATGTTTATATTAGCTTTTTTTATAAATGAGACATGTTTATTTTTATTGCGGGATATGTACGGTGGTCTACCACTTTTCGACTATCAATCAGATGATAAAGTCGAAAAGTGGTAGACCACTTTCTTGGCTGAGAGTGAGGTGACCCCACCTGCAAACCAATTTCTATGCAGATTGAGGGGGTCACCTCTCTCTGCAGCTGACTGTACGGTCAGCCAAGAAAGTGGTGTACCACTTTTCGACTTTATCATCTGATTGATAGTCGAAAAGTGGTAGACCACTTTCTTGGCTGACTGTACATGTAATAGTCAGCATAATAATATCTAGACTGTCGGCGCGAAGAATTTGGTCGCCAATATTACTCGAAGATGGGATGATTTTTATTTTGTTACCCCATTTCTTTCAAAGTTAGATTTTTATTTAGTAACTTTGAAGAGACTCTCATTCTGGGTGGAATAAACACTAAATCCCGCTTTAATAAAAATGTGTAATTTTTCGTTATGTTACGAAAACTCCATACGTTTTCATAACTCACGGGAAGAATTTTTAGGACATGCGATGAAATCTGACGTAATAAATGTTCAAAGGTTCGACTTACCGAAGTTTCACCACACTATTGTCTTTTCGATATCCTAAACCAAGCTGTCAATTAGACACTAGACACAAAGCCTGACCCCAATTTTACTAACACGTTCTAGTGTATAAATAATAGGCACCTGTCATAAATGTGACAAATGAACTATGCAATAGGCGTCAATTTCTCCTTTAGAATTACTAGAAAGTTAAGCACTAATAAGTACAGGCACGGAAATATGTTCTAGCTTTAATTATTACTAGTAAAATTTTATGGAATATGAAAAGGGAAATCGAAATTACTATTGTTATCCATTTTATTACTTCTAGATTCCTAAAGATATAAAATAAATGACGAAAAACCTACTTCATAAAAATAGAAAATATACTCGTACGCTCTATAATACTCGAAATTAAGAATAATTCTCAATGTTATAATTTGCTTGGCTAAAAATAAACTTGAAACCAAGTTCTTATAATATTATGCTCTGTATAATTATACAATTCTGACGACAGAGGTCATAAAGTTATACCGAAATAAGGAAAAACAAGTTTCCAAATGTCACATCTTTTATTGAACCGTATCACTACCGTGGCGACGATAAAAATAACTGATCTTTCGTAAACCTTATAACAATGACATTAAGGTCTATCACTGTTAAGTAAATGTTGCTATTGGTACCGTGGCAACAACAACGGAATGCAGATTTGCAATTTAGATTACTTATTTTGTTTTTTTTTAATAGTTGCATTGAGACAGCGCGAGGTTAAAAACAAATTGACATGTTTTTCGATTATAAATATGATACGAGAGCGTATCTAATGATATTTTTTATCAAGCAGAGTCCATTGACAAGGCTATAACAACAGAAAAATGCGTTTTACGGTCATGAAAAAGGAATAAACTAGCTTATTAATGTTGTGTAATTGATGTTGTGTTTCGACCTTGTTTAAAAATGGAAAAATATTTTTATACAATGTCGATAAATCTAAATATAAATCTACAATATTACCTAGGTACTACATAAGATAAGTACCTAAGCTTCTGGTGCGAAAGGTTTGTTTTCTTAGTCTCAGACGAAAAGTAAAATAGACTACAAAATCTACTTAAAAAAATATTACTTTAAGTCCAGTTATCTGACAGTTTATAAAAAAATCTGTCATAAGGACTATCATTCGATACGAGAGGTATATAAAAATTTCAAGCCCAATACAAACATTGCAATATTTTACTAAGCTTATTTAAATTTAATTTATTACCTTTTAGAAAGTAAGTTTGCGACACATTATTTTGCCATAATAGCCCGCGGAGAACGGTAACTAGATGAATTTCGTATCCAATTTATTTAGGTAGCCATTACACTTACTTTCTAGGCAAGAAGATTGAATTATGCAGGTGTATAGAAGATTACAGCTACACAGTAGGCGTGTAAGTTTTTTTTCCAGCCTAATTTAGAGCATACTGGATCGCAAGTCAAAGGCTTCCCGATTTTTAGCGTTCCGTACCCTAAGGATAAAAACGGGACCTTATTACTAAGACTCCACTGTCCGTCTGTCTGTCACCAGGCTGTATCTCTTGCACCGTGTTAGCTAGACAGTTGAATTTTTCACAGATGGTGTATTTCTGTTGCCGCTATAACAACAAATGCTAAAAACAGAATAAAATAAATATACAATCGCCTGCGTTCGCGGTGTTCCACTTTTAAACCTTAATATACTGGAATAGAGTCTAAAAGTGGTTCACCGCGAACGCAGGCGACTGTACGGGCTCCTATACAATAAACGTGATTTTTGCCGCATTTTCCGTAATGGTACGGAACCCTTCGTGGGCGAGTCAAACTCGCACTTGGCCAGTGTCTTTCTCCACTTGGGAACTGTAATTTACACTTTTATTCTAATGAAAATAAAAAAAACTAAGCTTCAACGCACCTACTGTACGTCTGTATGCAGTGTGACACTACAGGTAGCCGTCAGTAGGCGTTTTAATTATCTTTTGATTAATCATTATAAGAGAAAGGATATGTACTTATTTATCATTTGAAATATAGTTCCTTCTTTTCTAATAGTTTTAGGGAGCCGATTTCACTAGTTTTATTACTTTTGTGATAATTATATAGGTATATGGACAAGTTAAAATACATTTTCAGATTAGTAGACTATTTAAAGTTCGGTATTCTTGATTTATAGAAAACGAATTGTTATTAAGTAAATTAAGTAGGTATTCTTTTGTACCCATAAATTGCCTAGAGAGAGCGTATGGTTGAAAAAAACAACGGGTTCCACTCCGGGAGTGCCGGCAGAAGTGAAAACTCAATGACATTGTAAGTTTTTCGATCAGGTCACGTGTCCGTCTTACAAATCTTACGGTCACGTGACCTGTCGTGAGTTTAACAATTTTTCCCCATCACAAAAAGTGCACAGCGCCGCTAAAGAAGTTTCCACATCAAAAACATACATTTTATCTACCGTTGCAGTTTTTGTTCTTTATACTGTGAACAATAGGTACTTATAACAACTTTATTTTACAACTGCGTAATAATTTTATGGTAATAGTTTTTTTTTATTCACTGTTTTACTATCTGACATCGACTGTAGTATAGATATACACTATTAGGTACGCTAACTAGGCCCTAAACAGTATTTCTCCTACCAACAATTGGGTAGGTAAAGTTTTTTGAAGATAGGCAAATTATATTTTTTCCCGATAGTATTCATTATAGCGATCACGGAAATGCAGCTCTTTTATTTTTATATCATTTTATTGATTAAATATAATTTTTTAAATGATCGATATGACGTTTGTGAGGTGAAATGGCAGACTCGAGTAATTAATTCCTTGGCGCGAAGTAAATGGGACGAGATAGAAAAAAAATCGATGTCAACTGTCAGTGTCATTCTTGGAAAATAACTTGCAAATAATTGGAAAATAATGGTCGGACGAAACATTTGTGTTTTCTTGTAATTGGATGTCGGTGTGATTTCTAGAATAAGTATTTTTAACGTCCCTAGCACGATCAACACGGATATTTTGATAATGATAACGATTGCTTTCGACTACTTGGCACTGCTTCTTGGAGAACATTTTCATTAACACCTCCACCACGACTCTTGGACTGCTACACGAGTCATTTTGGATCTCAGTATCAACACATTAGATGGAGACGATCCCGGAAACGTTCGAATGGAAATAGAATATTACAGAGATGAACTCAAAGTGCGTCGTACCGTCTTGTAGGAAGTACAGACGTTACTTTCCAAATTCAGCGTATTTGAGCACACCAAAGTCTTTAACAGCGATTCGGTGCCAAGCTTTGAAGATATATTGGCCAAAATGGTAACTTATACGTTTGTGAGGACTATATAAACGTGATTGTTGTATTATACATACATAATGATTAAGATTGTAATAGTGTTAATAACTAGGTCGTTATTGGCTATTATATATGGGCTCGGCAAGGTGTTCACAATATCTGAACACGCACGCCCTGATAATAGAGGCGTGTTCAGATATTTATGAGCACCCTAGCTGCACCAATATATCTGATGGCGACTGTACTTTAGAAAACTTATAATATAAATCCAAAATAATATAATATAAATCCAGTAAATTTCGTTTCGTTTTATTTTAAAATCCACAAATTATTATCCTTAAGCATTAACATTACAACAGTATTATGGTCAATATGGATAAGTATGTCTGTAGGGTAAATGTGCTTCACGTTGGGGCCTGTTTACATATTGATTAGTGTTGATTGCGGGTTTAATACATTTGCCACTATACACAAGTAGCAAGTGTATCAACTCGCAAAAATACTACATTTTTGCTTCCATTGAGGTATACATAGTAAGCACTATTCTCAAATTATGTGAGGAAATAAAACAAATTAGTAAAGCGTATTTAATACGGGTAAAGTGACGCGAATACAATTAAAAAAACAACGCATATTCTTAGTTTATACTAAATGTAAATGACTTTTTAGTTTTCACTTGGTCACAGAAATACGCTAAAAACCACTTTCAGAGTAGGTGTTTCTTGCGTTTTGGCTGTCCTTCTTGTGTCCTTCCACAGCATGAGCATGTCGTAAGTCCTGTTGTATTTGTCCCAGGACTTAGCAGGAAGCTAGTTATTCATTATTAAGTTTGCTTCTGCTTTAAAATGAGGCGGTCTATTGCATGCCGTCTATTCCAGGTCGTTTTCGTCACTTGAACTCATTTTGTTTATTACGAGTATTAAAATAACAAGCGGTAACTTATTGAGTATTGCACAACGAATAAACTTTGCCGCCTTTTATTTGCATATTTTTTAAAATTATATTACCATAGATACAAAGCATACGGTACGCGCATGCGTCAATCCGCGCGCACCGCGCAGCGCCCTTTCGCGGTGCTAAAGCGGTATCCAGACGGGACTGATCAAATCGGTCGATTTGATCAGAAATGAAATTGGCGTCAATCTCCAATTTTAGATTTATGGTGATATTAGACCCATTTAAATTGAAAAAATGCCCCATAACGAAAATACTAGCCTCACAAATTGGTGTTCTTGTGTCCGCACCTCATTTTATTGGTCATTATCGGCGGTTGAATTCGGCGAGCCAAATTGGCGTTTGCGTCCGTACGTCCCGATTCGATCGGGCAATTTAATCAGATTGGCGAAAAATTGACTAATTTGGATACGCCTTAAGCAACATCGAGTTCACGATAATTTGACATATAATAATAATAGATTTTTAGCATAAGTTGCATTTCATAAAACTTAACCCAAATCATTTGTACATTTTCAAGTCAAAGATAAAGACATGTTGGTTTTAAAATTTTAATAAGTATAGACCATAACATTGTCATGATCTTGTAACATTGTTAAAATAAGAGAGTCTCCCATTTTCATTTTATTGCATTTTTTATAAAATGTCTTTAGATTCTCGGGATATCTTGGTCCTAATTCGATTGCTCTTTTTTATGGAAATAATTATATCCTTCAGATTCACAGGATGCTCGAGGCTTAGCCGAATAACACTGCAAGGAAGTATGTCATGGCTCAATGGTTCTAATTAGCCATCAGTATAATACCGCCAATGAATGTTTACATCCACCTGAAAATAAGAACAACATTCATAAAATGAGGATAACCACACTAAACTAACAGATGGTTGAAATTGTTAGAAAAAATTAGACCGATTTCTTGTTTACGAACTTAACAGCTCATGGCAATTTAATAATAAAAATCAAAACACAAGTGAAGAAAGTTTTCTGTACCTATGTATTTCACGGATACGTACTCCTGTACGGCCATTGCTCCTCTAATTCAACGGCATTGTGCTTATCACTGTTATGATCATAATTTCAAATTTGTAGAATCTGCTCGCAATCTCGTATGAACTCGCTTATTTTTCTTGCAAAACTCTGTCCAAGGGTCAGCGTAGGGGCCGTCGTGTAGGGGTGGGGAAGAAAACGTTGTCCAATAATTTATGCAGTGCCAAGTTATCGAAAGTAAATTCAATCTTTGTCCAAATACGCGCAGATGTCGTGGGGAATCAGAAGTCCGTGGGTCGTGCTGAGGTCGCCGAAAATCTCAATGATAACATTAATAGCAATTCGCAAGGTAACATGAGGCTTGTCCGTTATTTTTCGGGAATGAGAGCTAAGTGACACTGACAGTTGACATCGATTTTTTTTCTATCTCGTCCCATTTACTACGCGCCAAGGAATTAATTACTCGAGTCTGCCATTTCACCTCACAAACGTCATATCGATCATTTAAAAAATTATATTTAATCAATAAAATGATATAAAAATAAAAGAGCTGCATTTCCGTGATCGCTATAATGAATACTATCGGGAAAAAATATAATTTGCCTATCTTGAAAAAACTTTACCTACCCAATTGTGCAAGCACTAGATCAATAATTCAAATATCCTTAAAGCTGTCTCATTACGAGTGATGAATGCAAAGGCTGCAACAACCAGTTCGAAAACGAAGTAAGCGCCAACGAAACACATACATCTTTACTACTTTCTGAACGTGTATAAGTATTTATAGCATTACGTACAGAGTGCTAGCAATTCGTTCGTCAAAGCCAGTGTAGCTGGTGTGAGTAAATACTCGAATCTTATCGAGTCTTAAAATAACTTAAATAAACATGAGAACACTTCATGAGCTTTTGAGTCGTGACGAATTTAATTAAAAAATATATACACATACCTTCCTACTCCACTTATTTCTGACAGCGAGTAGGTACATAAAAGATAACTCACGCTAGATCGGGCCGTGCCCGGGCCGAGGCATCGGACATGTCATTTTCAATGACGGCTGATCGGTGATCACGTGGTACTTTCCATAGGAAACGAAGAGCCGGAAGCTCAGCTGGCCTAGCCAAGGTTACAATCGCTACCGCTTCGACAACGAAAACCATTATGTCTCTCTATCACTCTTCCATATTAGTGCGACAGTGACAGTTGCGTTTCGATCGCTACGGAGCGTAAGCGATCGGCATCTTGGCTACGCGGCCTGGCCCGGCTCCGGCCCGTTCTAGCGTGAGCTTCATCCTTAATACACATACAAGATTTGCCCTATAAGAGTGACATTCCATTTCCAACCGCAGCTGCAATACTGTTCATTTTACTATGGAAACGCGTCGCTGTCATTGTCAATTTCCATAGAAAATGAACAGTATTGCAGCTGCAGTTGGAAATGGAATGTCACTTTAACGGTTTTCTCAACCAAAAATTTTACACGGCGCTCTTCCACACATTTACCTTGCTTTATTTTTGTTTGTATATTACTATATGCAATGACAACGCATATTGAATTTATTACAAAAATTGAGTCTTCCAGTAAAGACTCGAATTTCTTTCTACAGAAGGCATAGTTCAGTAAGCGTTTGGAACTACCCTGCGCAAAAACCGATGGCTTGCGCACGCGCCTTGCGACATGCGCGCAGACACGCGACGAAAGGCGACAGCGATAACTTTACTGCCGTTACAAACCTTGTGGTTTTGATATTAAGGTCTATTTTCGTTAGGTTTAGTTGATATAGTGACTTTGTTCTATGATATTCTGCTAGTATTAAGTTTCTTGTGATTTCGATATTAAGTCCGCATTCGTTAGTTTTGTAAGACTTTTTTTTTGTAGGTATTTGAAGAGGTAATTTAATTGAATGATTCTTACTATCTTTTTAATGGCATAATCGGACTGAGTAGAAATAAATATCCTGACAAAGGAAGAAATGTAATTATTATCTTAAAAACCTAAACGATTTCCAAATAGCAAAATTAGATAGACCACATTACAAAATCCGTGGTTTAACAGACAGCCTATTCTGAAATATAACACTTTAAACTCTCGCGTTTTGTACACAGCTGAAACGAATTTAAGGTAAAAACAATGAAATTATATCATTTGTATCGGCCTAAGAGCCTATTCTGAAGTTTAACCTCGTAAGACCCAAGCAAATTTTTGCCCTTTTGAATTTGGAACTTTCTTTTATTTCTATAAGAGTTCATAACTCGAATATAATTTGTACTTGTATAAATATGTTCCCGCATACTTACGAGGTTAAAATGCCATTATTAAAAACTTGAAAAACGACCTACTGGATATCTGTTACATATCTCATTTCGATAAGGGGCTACCTCGTTTATTGCTGCTCGTTATTCAACTTCGAAATTCGATAAAATCATAATCACATCATGATCTATAGAGATTCATATCGATACCCGACCATTAAGAAAGGATAAAACAGCTATTAGCCTAAATAATGGTTAAAATAATAATTTTCCCGTGAAAGTTAGGCGTATCCGCTTTCACGCTTCTTGCCCTTTCATTTGGGAGTAATTTAATAAACCGGTTATAATGCATTTTGTGTAAAATGCTTTTTATTTTGAGAATTTTCCCATGACAAAACACTGCAGTAATAGGATATTAAACTGTATTTAAAATAAATTATTTTACACCATCCATGAAATAAAGCACCAGAAGATTAACATAGATACATAGACAGCAGCTATTTTTAGACACAATTTCTATTTTAAAACCCGTATAAAACTATAAAGAGTAGGTAATTTGATTGTGACGTCACATGCTAGTGTTTCATATATGTATATTCCATAATAGCATAATCGTATTGACAGTTCGAAATAAGAAACCGATTTGACTAGTAGTCAAATACCCTATAAGTTAAGTGTTGCTCTAGTGTTGCAATTATAAACTTTATCGCAATGACATAAGTTCTACTGCAGGCCGGTCAAATGTTGGTAAGTACGTAAAAACCTTGCATCATGTTTCTAATTAAAACCGATTGAGTTCTCAATATATTTTCCTCGGCTACGATACCAATCAACAAAATATGTTAGAATGCGACCTTGTTAATTTGTAATCTAGAATGACCTCTCGCAGCCAATCAAGTGGAATGATCCAATATAATCACATATTATGAGCTCGTCTAGTATATCGTGACCCCCAGAATCCAAATAACTGTATGTGATTAGATGTCGTAGTTATAGTGGTTAGGGACGAAATTATTGGTAAGATCGTTGTTAACTGTTCAAACTGTTGAGTGCTTGTCACAAAATGCTGCACGCATGTGGCATTTTGGGCATGTGTCTACTAGTACAGCTTGGTCCGGAGGTTCTGAACAACCACATATTAGTAATAAATTTAAGATTTATTAAACAATAAAAAGCCTTAAAATAGAAAATACAAACTAAAATTAAAAACTAAGTTTAACAATAAACTATAAATAGAAAATATTAGTAATTAGATATTTACAGTGGTGCTTCTGTGAGGAAGGGACACGTAAAGCGTTGTGAACAAGCGAGAATACTTCGGAAAACTTATTTATTTACAGCTTGTTAGATACCCAAGGTAGAATGGGCCGTGAAACCAGGCACTTTAAGCAGGCCACTGACGAGCCTTCCAAATGGATGCCGTGACAATGGATTCAACCAAATGGACGGCATCCTAAAATTAAACATTGTACTTTTTTGACATTCACGGACCGATTTTGGATTGCAGCCACGCTATTTGAACTGTTGGAAGGCTCGTTAGTGACCACCTTTAAATTACTGGAAGCTCTTTATCCTAGTATAACAAAAAAAGATAATTAACATTAACATTAGCGTAGGCAAATAAAAGTTTGCGTAGGCAAAAAGCATATACTTCCGTCATACGAAACCGCAAATGCATACTATAATTATTTATATAAGTATCCAACAGAAGCTAACAGGCCAATTCGAACGTACACATACTTCATAATGATATTTGAGTCATGTTATTTAGTTATCATGCGTCTAGCACGCATATGGACAGGTAAGGAGGTACGAGCGAAATGCACGATAACTAAATGACATCATTCAGATGTCATTCTGATGTCATACGGCCCTATTCGAACTTTAAGATACATCAAATATTACGACTAGATTTTGTTTGAAGAAACGTCACATTTGACACTGATATATAATCCATATCGTATCTAGTCGTAATATTTGACGTACCTAAAGTTCGAATAGGGCCGAGTGTCGAATTGGCGTGTAAGGTCCAACAATGCAGAGACCTCAGCCATTCACTTGTTCAATTAAAAGGTTATTGAATGGTTGACAACTTGACATTGAGAGGTGCCAATTATTGTCGATTTCTCTCGCATAACTTGGGCTTGTCCACGGATATTTGCCTAAATATTTATGTCAAAGGAGAATACTTGAATAAGTAGTTTTTTGGCTTAATGTTGGTATGAGTTTTTAGCTTTAGCAAAACATCCTATTTGAAAATTGGATATATAATTAAGTTGGTGTATATGCTTAGATTTGGCCTTTTAACAAAACGGGTTGAATCTAGGTACTTAAATTAAAATTATTTTACGAATCGATCAAAATAATAAATGCTTAATGGGAAAATAAAATTAAAGTAAGAAAACATTTCTTGTCGCTTTTGTGTGTATTTTTATTTCATATTTATTTTTATATTCGTATTGTAAAAAAACGTAACATATGACCAAAAATAAATACTTACAAGAAATAATTACAGAACACAAAAAAATCCCAGTGTCTAGATTTAACTAACACTATATATATATATTATTTTCAAAGTCTACTCCTTTCTGTCTTTTTACGAATTGGAGAATTTTTTTTTCAAGACTTTAAGTTAATATTTTCATAATGGAAAACAGATGCAAATGCTACGATTTCGCAAAAATATATCACGCCACAATAAATCAGTCGAAAACACTATTAAATACACAAAAAACCTGTTAATTATGTACAAAACTTCCCCGGTTGGAACAATATGAAATCTTTTAAATTTCTTTTTATTAATCAACTAGTCCATTAGGCTGTACAAACGACATTTCGAAACTACCTATTTGAATTAAGTCAATCAAAGTTATGTAAGACCACGAATATAACTGGTTTTGCTGTTAATATGTTGACAATATACAAACGTGTTTATGGACTATATTTCCGTCCATATAGCACTTTATATTTCTAGACTGTTACGTAAGTAATAAAGCTAACGAAGTAGTTATTAAAATCGAGTACATGAATGCAAACATGCATTAATAATTTAATAAAGTATTCATTATTAAAATAGCAAGAAGGCTGAAACAAATAATGAAGACCGCTTTAAATATATCTAGATTAATATAATTATTTCAACAAAAAAAACAACTATCTAATTTTAGCATGTTAATTTATCAATATCTACTTATATTATAAAAATTGTTTTATTTTAATTTAAAACTTTCACTTATTATTACACTTTTGGTATTTAACGTAATTTAAATGGGCAAACAAACTAAGCTATAGAAAAATAAATCTAATTTTTTATTCGAAATTGCCTGTCATATATTAAAAATAAATATCCAATTCCGATATCCGACCTTGTCCTAACTTAATTAGCTATTATTAAAAATATGCTACAAAATCACTGCCGATGATATAACTAATAAACATAAATTAAAACATTCAACCTGACCGTCGATGATATCATTCTCATCTTATGGGTTCGGTGAGATATGGCACGGATTTGACAGTTCTATCTTGATCCTAATTGACTTTTATAAACGTCACATTACGATATAAATTATATACAAGATATATATGTACGAGGTCATTAATATTAGTGATAAATCTCCGATCCGGATACGCTTGAATTGTTTTTTGTGACATTTTTGAGTAGGTTTAAGTATCTAAAGTCGAATCGAATGTATATGCCTATTATAAAACAATGCTAAAATTATTTGAAATGTAACAATCTCAAATATGATTACCGATTTAAAAAAAAATGTGCGAGGTTTACAATATATTTCATCATTTTTATTTAGCTACTTACAAAAAGAAGTTATGTACAAACAGCAACACTCATAACTGTACATCGGCGGACCTAAATACAAAAAGCATAAGGTCCACCGATGAACAGATAACAGTGTGGGCGATGGTACTTGTAACGTAACTCAAATGTTGCTTGTAATCAAACGGAAATTAAGTATTCGTAATTAATGTTGCATGAAAACAGCGAAATTTGATAATTATATACCTGCACGCTTACTTTTTATAACAGTTATATCAATACATATTACTTGAATATACCTACTAGACATATTAATATGTATTAACATGATTATGTGTTTACGTTATATAAATAATCTTAAACCTAGGTAATAAAATCTCACTCACATGATTTTCTATATTTTTGTTATTTATTATAACGAACCTTGATATAAATTGTCACAAGCCGAGACCGAACTTTTTAAAATTACACAAAATTTTAGTCGTCTACACTTATTAGAGTGACCCATTTTAAATAATTTCATTGAACGTGTTTATAGGTATCTTATACTGTATGCATTATTATTTGCGTTATTTGACATCTGTCACTCACAACAGCAATACAACGTAAAATGTCTTGCACATCGAAATCACAAAGGAAAACAACTGCACTGCGAACGTTTACGTTCTACGTCTTTTTTTTTTAATTTTAGGGTTGGCCGGACACCACCGTTATGAATCGGTAGTTGTCTAAGTAAATCGATATGAATTTTTCATTTTTCTTTTAATAAAAGTAAGGAAAAGGTGGATAATTAACTGTAAATATGGATATATTTATCGTCACCTAACAGACAACAAATTTGACACAGAAATAACATAAATAAACTTTAAAATAGATCCCCAGTTAGTTTAGATTTTGACGATGGGTGCGACCTACTCGGTCGGTGTATTAAATGCATTATTTACCTTGCGGGAAAACCATATAATTCTAGCTTTATTTAAATAACAAATAAAAATGCATTATACGTCACAATTCGATACCTCAGTCTACGTGCCATCCAATCGTAATCGCTTGCTGTGACAATCGATTTGGGTTAGTTACATCTCTATATACGTCAGTCACAATGTGTCAAATAACGCAAATAATAATGCATGCAGTATAATTTGTCTAAATCATGCAAATATGACGCAAGTAAACTACGAGTACTATCAAATTACTTACCTATAAGTAATTATTGCATAACAGTAAAAAAACTACCAATAACCAATAACAAAACACGCACGTGCCTTCTCTGAACTATTCACAAAATTGCCTGAAATCGGCGGATGTCTGTTAAAAACAACACAAAACCGACTTTAAACTGAAGCTGTAAGACACAATTTTCTTTGTACGGTGTTATTGGTGCTGCAGGAACTAGCAAATCGGAAAAAAGATAATGAATGAAAAGATACAGCCGCGATTGCTCACTTCCGATAGCCTTTGGATAAATTCGGAAGTGAACACGGTGTATTAAGAATAATGTTCTGTGAATTTGAAAGAAGTATGTTTAACTATATTTAAATTCATTTATAGTACTGATTAACTAACAATGTAACCGTTTCGTTTTGTAACTTTGTAAGTATATAATATTGTCTTCGGTTACCACGATAGTATTTGTAATTTTTTTATTTTATTTAATTTTTTACTTGAGTACTTTTTCTCACTGTAATTTTAATAAAGGTGAATTCTTCCTCAGTCTTCTTTGACCACGAGCGCTGCAAAGGGTTCGAACGTTATGAATGAAAATATGGAGATGTATTGTACATAGATGAGGGATGTATTTAATTTATTATACTCCACCTTATTATATCTCTTATGGTTAACTATAATTTGACATCTAACGAACATAAGAAATTTTTATCTACGGGTCAGTTGGACCTACACTATACATATAAACGCAACCATTACTACCATTACAGCCATTCAAATACCAAACTATTTTCGAATATCCTTTCAATTGAAAAGCGACATTTCACACATGATCGACTCTTATTGTCTACCTAACATTGTTATAACCCTAACTGGACCATTAGTTTTCTTTCATACCTATTGCTACTCAACTTCGAACTTTAACTCAACATATTACGTTTGATTTTAGAGTGACGTGAATATATTTGTTCTTCCATGTCATACAACTTTTAACCTTTATGCAACATATGAAGGTTGATTTTTGAGTGTATATTAATACGTTTATGTTAATTTTTGACATAAAAGCGGTGATGAAATGTGACAGGGCGTGTGTGGGACTGTCGTCGTGCGCTACTGAATGTAAGATGAGCTGTATGTTTTGGGTTTTTGGTAGATATTTGCAATATATTAGCAAGTTAGTGTCATTAGTTATGTAAAGCCATCGAGAAATATGTAAGGTTACATAGGTAAAACCCAGTTTTGGCAAGTTTTTAGTGTTCCGTACAAAACTTTGTTTACGGAACACTATGGGATCACTTCGGTCTTGTTCTATAAATTATTTGTAATAATCTTAGGGTTGATCAGCATTTAGTTTCTTATTAAGCGTTCGGATGCCGGAAAACGGACTCGCATACGAAGAAACTATTAAAAAAAAATCGTGGCACACGCGTGGTTAATAATACGTTTTACCATAATATGGGACGCCATACGATTGATTATTATTAAGTAAAGAAACTTATACACGGTGGCTAAAAAAATACTGCATTCCCGTTGCCAGACAGGTTTTGGCATTAAACTGAGCAACTTTTACTATGGGACTAACCCCAAAGTCGCGAAAAAAAAATTTACCTTCCTATAGAAAATAGACCAGCCAAAATGAAACAGGCAAATTTTTTTTTCGCGATCGGGGTGGTCCCATAGTAAAAGTTTTTCAGTATAATCCCAAAATCTCCCTAGCAACGGGAATGCAGTTATTTTTTAGCTACCCTGTATATGCAGTTAGTACACTATTAATCTTACTTATATTTCTTTAGTAAAGCCTGAACGTCCTTTAGTGGCACCTGACACTTGATCATCATCATCATCATCATCTCAGCCATAAGACGTCCACTGCTGAACATAGGCCTCCCCCTTGGACCTCCATACGTGCCGGTTGGAACCACCTGACACTTGATGAGTTTCAATTGAAACATTTAAAAATAAATACTATTGAGATAAATTAGTAGCATATTATTTATCTACAATACGAGTATGTATTTTAGTAAACAACACACATTTTAGTCAACACATCAAGACAAATAGCCGACTCATTACGAAACCGTATTATATCATCGCATAAATTATCCTAAATCATCAATAATGTACGGTCATTACAATATTTACGATATCATGGCACTGCACAGGCAAATACGTTGTTACGATTGGACAGTTTTCATTACGTTCAATTATATTACGTTTTTTAGGGTTCCGTACCCAAAGGGTAAAACGGGACCCTATTACTAAGACTTCGCTGTCCGTCCGTCCGTCCGTCCGTCCGTCCGTCCGTCTGTCTGTCACCAGGCTGTATCTCACGAACCGTAATAGCTAGACAGTTGAAATTTTCACAGATGATGTATTTCTGTTGCCGCTATAACAACAAATACTAAAAACAGAATAAAATAAAGATTTCAATGGGGCTCCCATACAACAAACGTGATTTTTGACCAAAGTTAAGCAACGTCGGGAGTACTTGGATGGGTGACCGTTTTTTTTTTTTTGCTTTTTTTGATTTTTTTTGCATTATGGTACGGAACCCTTCGTGCGCGAGTTCGACTCGCACTTGTTTTTACATGGAATGTGACTGTGAAATAGGGTGGCCGCTATAGGTGGTTGTTGGCCACTACATAGTAATTGGCTTCTTTTAAGAAATCAGAAAGAAACAAGCCAAAAGAAGTCTTATTGTTAAGAGTGGCCAATTACTATAACAGTAACCCCAGAGCGTGTAGGGAAATACTTTTCTTTTATGACGTAGGAGGCAAACGAGTAGACGAATTTCCTGATTGTTATTAATTACCGTTGCTATTAAATATATTAAGAACGGGTCACTCACGGGTCATATATTTAATATGTCTGTGTCTCACGTAAGTTTTGTTATTAAAATTACTGTTGCTCATGGACACCTACACCTGCAATATTAGATGGGCTACATTACATTGCGTTGCCAGCCTTTAAGATGGGTACGGTGTTTTCTTGAAAGTCGTATAGGTCCAAAAATAACGAAGTCTTTGGAGAAATGCACAGTTGTGGACCGCCACAAAATTTCCATATACTTTTCGTTCCTTATATTCCGTTACCGCCATACAAAATCTATGGAGAATAGTAACGGAATGGGAAAAATCTTGGAATACTTTTTTGCATTTGGATCCAAAGAGTGATCATTGAGTTGAAATAACATGAAAATTTACAAATAAAAAAGTGTAGTATAAATTTGAATAAAATGGTCACTAAAGGTGGCCACTGACGAGCCTTCCAACAGTCCAAATAACGTGGCTGCAATCCAAAATCGGTCCGTGAATGTCAAAAACGTACAATGTTTAATATTAGGATGCCGTCCATTTGGATGAATCCATTGCAACGGCATCCATTTGGAAGGCCCGTCAGTGGCCTGCTTTAGGCTTTTTCTAATTTGTACTACTAACATAACATAACATTCGTACGTTGATTCTCGCGTAGATGTCTGAATAATTGCCCCCTAATGAACAAACCGAGTTACATAAGCGCGAGCGCAGAGAGAAACGCTAAGTTTTCGATCGCTCCAAGACGTCGCAAAAATCGATGAAGTCGATAAGCAAAAAGGATCTTTATTTTTAAGTACTTAGCGTTCAAATTTATTTGACACGCCATTATATTAATTTATTTTAGGGTGTTTATTATATTCATAAACGGCTGTCAAATCTAAACCGTATGAAAAGTAACAAATATCTACAAAGTCTATGGGCACTTACGCCGTTTCTTCTTTCGTATAGATGCGGCTGTTGCATTTGTAGACTGATTTGTATTTTGTTGTTATTTTTTTTTTTCAGATTTTGATACTATTTGGTGGAAAGATAGAGTTATATTATGTACAGTAAAAACCACCATATGTCTTAAAAAATCGTCCACTGAGTTACGAAATAGTATAGTATTTCGTAACGCAACGGAAAATTAAATAAGTAGGTACCCTAATTTTTTCGGGACAAGTTGTGGTTCGTTTTTAAACCACTCAAAATGAGGACCTATTCATTTAACGAATTATTATTTATTTTTAACAAAAAAAATACTGATTTATTTTTATTTCAAAATCATTAAAAATACATGGATAAAATATTTGGCTTAAATAAAGTTGTAAGTTTCGTTGTGAGCTTAGCTTAATTTTATTGATTATTTTATTTATTAATGTACCTAAATATTAATAACTATCATAATATTAATAATTGTCAATATCGTTCAACAAATATTTTTTAATGATTTTTAGTTTCTACCAAAGATTATGCCCCGAATTTTGATAACGTACTTGCATACAATATTAAAGTTAGCAATAAAAGTAGAGTAGAATGTAGAGTCAACAACTCTACATACAAAAGACCTCAACGCGCGTCAAGCAAGAACTTAAACTATAATCTAATTATTTATTCACCATTCATACCAATTACAATTAGCACTAATTTGCATCTAATTGTTACCGCAATTTCACATGCATACACTTTTCCGCACACACGCATGAAGACCCGATTCCTGAAAAAAAATTCAAAAACTCACTTGCGAAAAACTGATGGGAAATCCGAACGTAACAAGCACTTGGCAACGTCACTGGCACACAACACAATTCCTTTTTCGCAAATTAAAAAAAATAACACACTTCAAAATGGGTCACGGATTCGAGGTTCGAAATTTGAATTTCGAACGGCGCGGCGGGCGCGGTCGAGCGACGGCGAAAGACTGCGCTCCCACCACCGCGGCCGCGGTGCGGCTTGACAGATGCTGGTGGCAATTTTGGGAGTTGAATGATAAAATTGTGCAGTTGCAGTTTTTAGCTGACTTTTTTGATATCAGAGTCAAATATGTAAAGTAGCAATAACATCTTTATTTTCATAACATAACTTTCTCACGCACGGGTCGATACGGGAAATGAATAAAAAGATGCACTAGATATGAAATAGTAAAGATATGTGACGTTCCACGGCAAAAGGTACCTTATGGCGGTTGGCGCCGCGATTCGGGAAATTAATTAGAGATTCACTAGATATGAAATAGTATAGTTATGTGACGTTCCATGACAAAGGATACCTTACGGCAGCTGGCGCTTACGTCGCATAGCGCCGCAATAATATTGGAGCGACGTTAATAATCGTAAGCGCCAACCGCCATAAGGTACCTTTATCCGTGGGACGTCGCATATCTTTACTATATCGTATCTAGTTAATCTCTAATTTACTTTCCGAATCGCGCCGGCAATTTTATGCATAGAGCGTTGTTTATTTTTATAAACAGCAAACAAATCTACAATGGCTTTGTTAATCATATATGTTTATGTCTATCATTTAGACATTAGTGTAAATGTGGTAGATAAGAGATACATTTTAACAGACTTTTGCTAAATTTGTGAATAACTATGGACATTAAGTAGGTACTGCAGTAGAGATTGCAGTATGACTATATAAGTCCTCCTCATCGATTTCGATGACGGCGACCTCAAAAAAAAAATTACGCCTGTTATGGGCCCGAATGTGGCTGGCCAGGCCGAACTTGGTCTTAAAGACTCTTCTGCAGGTGTTACAATAGAGTTGGCCAGACGCGTTGTATGTATACGCGTAAGAGGGCTTCGGTCTCTCTTTACGTTGTTGGCGTTTTGCATCTAAGATGTTGAGGCGGTTTTCCTCAAACAGTTTGATGCAATTAAATGAAATTAATGATATGGGAACTGATATAAAATATCGTTAGGTATGCATAATGATATATGTATTTATTTTTGTGTGTTGTATTTTTTTTAAGTTTAGGTAAATAAATAAATAAATGTCATAGTAATAATTAGTAAATGTAGTAAACTAGCGTTACTTAATATTTTTAATAACGTGACGTCATGATTCTTCAATATTTTAATGAAATTATTAACAGAAATAAATGAAGATTTGGAAGAATGAACAAAGTATTTAGGACTAGCTTAGTACTATCCTCGTACTAAATTTCATCTAAATCGTTCAGCGGTTTTAACGTGAAGAGGTAACAGATAGACAGAGTCACTATCACATATATAATTATTAGTAGGGATTTACTGCTTAGGTAATTAACACCATACAGATATAGTGCATAATTATTTTCTTATGAGACTTATGGACGTGTCTTGATATTTCACTCAGTCTCGGTACAAAAAGTACTGAGGTTGACTGAAGTAGCATGACAAATTCGAACGTTTCCGAGAAAATACGATGGAAAATAATTATGCACTACATCCGTCACAGTAGTAGACTTATTTTCGATAAATTAGATCGCGATCACATCAAGTCGTCACCAAGACGGAGAAAGTACATCAATTTAAATCAAATTAAGCAAATGTGTCAGACATTTGCGTAGGAACATTCCAAATGAGCATTATGTCAGTTAGTAGTTCGGTAGTTTTCTCTATTAGCGAACTACTTACTGTATCTGTATCATCTGTAATCAAGTGTCATCTTGGAATGATTGTTAATAATTCTATAAATTCGAAAGTCACTCTTTAATCTCTGTATTTTTTATTTTTTTATACAAAGTGTCATTCTATGGAACTTTTCTATATGTCGGAGCGTGACTCCAGAAGGACGTATTGCAGCGTTACAGTTCATAGTTAAAGACGCCTGTATAAAGTCGATTAGCAATGTTTGGCTACGTATTACTGGGTTGTAACGAAATTCATAATGTTGCGTAGAGAGTAACGCCATCTATTGGCGTGTTGTTGAACTAAAATGACAGGTAGAAGGCTTTGGAACGTCAAGAGGGTTCTCTTGGGTGAAGGTAGGCACGAGTTGGTAGTTTTGTCGTTATGTCGGTGGACCGGTCGAGCAGGTGTGCCTGCCCGACTTAAAAGGCGGGAGCGGTGAGGCTCCGTAATCAGACTTGATCGGACCGCGCTAGAGATCGGACGTTAGCCAACCTCGTGCCTAACTCGCCACGTTCCTGAAGGCTTATACCTGAAGGATTATTCTGAAAGCTTATAGAATCCAACGTTCTTTAACCATTTAGCTAAGTGTTTCATTCCAAGTGTTATTTTGATTTCTTACGTGTGATTAGAAGCTTACCTTTGTAAAGAGAAGAAGTGCTGTTTTGAAAAGATGTGAATAAAGACTTGAACGATTTTATGCGATCCTTTTGTTTGAGTGCTATCCAAATACATCCCAATAGAGACTAGATATTTTAGTAGGCACTAGTATGGTTAACAAGTCCGAAAGTTTATTTCATGCACTGGTAGCATACTGAGTTAGCTGTGAAGTAATACATTGAGATACTACGCCCACCCGCCATCCTGTGTAAATACAACCGTGTTGCTGCTGGCATCCGTCATCAGAAGTGGGATGCCGAGTCTCATGTATTGCTTACAGAGCCACGTGGGAGTGCGGTGTATTTACGGTGTTTTTTGGTGACCTACAACGAGACACGTGGTAATGGTAAGCTCACGTGTCTAACCTTAATTGAAAGGTGAGTGCAGTTCATTATGTTATTTGATGTGAATTATTGTGAAATTGTGAATTATGATTGAGACAGTCGAACAGAGCAGTCGTGACGTGACGTTATCTCTGCTATCGCCACGTTTCTTTATAATTGTTTTTTATAATCAATTTAAATCAAAGTGATCTTGAGTTATTTTGTTGTGAAATCCATATTCTTAATTAAAACCAACTATCGGCTATCACGACGCGATATTTTTCATCGCTCACTTGTGAATCTACCCTCAAAAATGGATTTTTAATGAAAATAGAAATGAACTGGTAGAAAATGTTCTATTAAGAATTATGACATCCTTTGTATCGTTTTGTAATTAATAAGCTGCGACAAGTAATTGCCCGTAATGCCGTGATAGATAACAAATCGTGCATACTTAGAAAACATGAGCTACGCATGTGAAAATTAATGTTACAGTGTGCTGCAACCTGAGCAGAGACAACTTACAGATGCCATCACGCCTGTAACACAGAAGCAGCTGTGCAGTATCGTCTGTGATGGAGATTTGGAAATAAAAGGACAGGTTTCGTTCTGATTGTTTATTAGTGATTTTTATTTTGAGTGTAATGGCGAAGCATAACAGTCGAACGTAACTAATTAGCTGTCACTTTTCGTATTGGCCCTTTTACCTTGTTACTCATTTTTGAAATACGTGTTTGTTCATGGAGTAAAATAAAACACACTCATTGAAGTTTAAATCATATTCTGAGTTTTTTAAAGTCCTGTATCCATTGGTAACATGCCTTTTGTGTGCGCTACTAGGGCATTTCAAAAACCTTGGAGTTTAAGCTGCATACATGATAGAACTGATACCGTGCAAATGATGATTTCAGTAACAGCCAGCTACGATAAACCACATCGTGCATCTCGCCATCAGCCACAGTAACGGCAACTGCAAGGCGGAAAGCGTCAGCCTTCGTGCTTGGGTTGGTCTTCACCACCACGACCTTTGACTTGGACACGTGCATCATACTTTATTATCTGGTGAGCAGTTCACATTTCGTTGGGGTTATTTTGAGTTGTTTTACTTCAGATTGGAACTCTTGAGCGAGTTTCTGTTTAAAGCTAAAGTAGAAAGCGAAAGTAAGATGAGCCGTTGGTGCGGCGCTATTTGATGTTGATTTAAGAAAATTTTGTGACAATGGATGTTGAAATTTAATGTGTATGGTATAGTTGGTATACCATTTGAATAGAGATTAAATGCGATCATTTGGAGTTATGAGTTTCAATACACGTCACAAGGTCTCAAGTGCGCACGGTCAGAATAACCGAGCGAAGTTACTGTCTATTGTAGTTGTAATGGTTAAAATGTGTGATCGTGCAGTTCGTAATGCTCAATTACAGTCAGTCAGATTACACTTACCAAGCGTAGACGTAGGCGTAAAACACCGGAAGTAGATTTTTATGTTCTTTTCCGTTGCTGTGCGGCCACACGTGGTGGCGTGCGTTTGGTCTGTGTCATCGGCTGGTGTTGCTAAGTGTAGCATTACGAGATGATCGGATGGTGGTCCGGTCGTGCATTCATGATGATGGTGGTCATTGTGAGTGTAGCATTGCTAGACGATCGGATGGTGGTCCGGTCGTGCATTCATGATGATGGTGGTCATTGTGAGTGTAGCATTGCGAGATGATTGGATGGTGGTCCGGTCGTGCATTCATGATGATGGTGGTCATTGTGAGTGTAGCATTGCGAGATGATTGGATGGTGGTCCGGTCATGCATTCATGATGATGGTGGTCATTGTGAGTGTAGCATTGCGAGATGATCGGATGGTGGTCCAGTCACGAGTTCATGATGATGGTGGTCATTGTGATCTTTATAGATTTAACGAGTGTAATTTAAACACAGTACATTTGTGCAGTTGCTGTTGCGATCATTAGATCTAGATTGATTGAAAGACTGTCTTTGGTGACCCTGTTTTTGTTTTATCTACCCCGACCGTATAATTGGTCAGGTTAGCCGAGCAATAAGAATCAAATGTGATCATTGATTTTATTCGATGATGAATGAGACCCAAATTGTTGGTCAGGAGTGACCGAGCGATATGATACTGTGCTGTGTATCTTGTTTCAGAAGCAAATGCATACACCCACACACGAGGACGTGTGTACCGCAGGACGGCCGTGTCGGAGCGTGACTCCAGAAGGACGTATTGCAGCGTTACAGTTCATAGTTAAAGACGCCTGTATAAAGTCGATTAGCAATGTTTGGCTACGTATTACTGGGTTGTAACGAAATTCATAATGTTGCGTAGAGAGTAACGCCATCTATTGGCGTGTTGTTGAACTAAAATGACAGGTAGAAGGCTTTGGAACGTCAAGAGGGTTCTCTTGGGTGAAGGTAGGCACGAGTTGGTAGTTTTGTCGTTATGTCGGTGGACCGGTCGAGCAGGTGTGCCTGCCCGACTTAAAAGGCGGGAGCGGTGAGGCTCCGTAATCAGACTTGATCGGACCGCGCTAGAGATCGGACGTTAGCCAACCTCGTGCCTAACTCGCCACGTTCCTGAAGGCTTATACCTGAAGGATTATTCTGAAAGCTTATAGAATCCAACGTTCTTTAACCATTTAGCTAAGTGTTTCATTCCAAGTGTTATTTTGATTTCTTACGTGTGATTAGAAGCTTACCTTTGTAAAGAGAAGAAGTGCTGTTTTGAAAAGATGTGAATAAAGACTTGAACGATTTTATGCGATCCTTTTGTTTGAGTGCTATCCAAATACATCCCAATAGAGACTAGATATTTTAGTAGGCACTAGTATGGTTAACAAGTCCGAAAGTTTATTTCATGCACTGGTAGCATACTGAGTTAGCTGTGAAGTAATACATTGAGATACTACGCCCACCCGCCATCCTGTGTAAATACAACCGTGTTGCTGCTGGCATCCGTCATATAGATGGTCAAGCAAATCTTGTTAGTAGAAAAAGGCGCGAAAATCAAATTTTCTATGAGACGCTATCCCTTCGCGCCTACATTTTTCAAATTTGCCGCCTTTTTCTACTGACAAGATCTGCTTGACCAAGTATATGTAAACAAACCGCCATACTGAAATCATCATTCAGTGACAGTTTCAATATGACAGCCTGTTTACATAGTTAGCAAGTTCTATAGAATGACACTTTAGGAGGCTAATAACGAGCAAACGGATCATCTGATGGTTAGCAATTAACGCCGCCCATGGACATCCACAATACCAGAGGGGTTGTAAGACTTGCGAGTGCGTCTGTATGTCTTTTTTGTTACTTCTTCGTGCTTAAACTGCTGAACTGATTTAAATTAAATTGGGTATAGAGATAGAATCCCGGCAAATGACATACCTACATAAGTAGGATTTTTTTTATCATGACAATCAACATTATATGCGAACAAACTCGCACATAGAAACGAAACTATGTAGATTTATTTAAGACCAGGCCCAAAAGGTCATCTTTTAATTAAATGTATAGCAAACATATTTCAATGTAGAGTTGTTACGTTTAAATCCCCAAGGTCAAAGGCACCCTATTGTATACATATTTTTGTAGTCATATCTCGATTGCTTAGCACAGTACAGGATATACCCGGATAGATAACAATGCCACCGTTCCAAGATTTTTTTTTTTAAATTGGAATAAGGTAAACATTTGACCACAATCTCACCTGATGGTAAGTGCCGATGCAGTCTAGGATGGAACATGCTTACCTAAATATGATTGTTCAAATTCTAACGTATTCTAGATGACGAAAAGTTACCGTGCAATCCGTGCATCTTGTATTTAGAGATCAATCGGTATGCTAGAAAATGTCATCACGTTATTACTCGTACCGACAAAGAATATAATTTCCGACCTGTAGTGTATGTACAAGTTTAGAAGGAGAAGTACTGGTCTCAAACGTCATGTCATACACACATCACAGAGGTCCTACCTGTCTCGGGCATGCATAGCGCGCGTAACGATATTTGGTCTGTGGTGACAGCTCGGGTGGAGCAAGTCTCGGAAGCGGGAAGTTAAAAGTGTGACTGTGTATGTTTTATATATTTAATCGTATGGCGTAGTATACATAAACATTCTCAAACAATATGTAAGTAACTAAATAAAATAATTATACATCCACATTCACGGCGCGAGTCGGGAAATGAATTAGAGATTCACTAGATACGATATAGTAAAGATATGTGACGTCCCACGGTAAAGGTACCTGATGGCGGTTGGCCCTTACGCTATTATTAACTCAGCTCCAATATTATTGCGGCGCTATGCGACGTAAGCGCCAGCCGCCATAAGGTACCTGTTGACGTGGAACGTCACATATCTTTACTATTTCATATCTAGTGACTGTCTAATTCATTTCCCAAATCGCAGCGCCAGCCGCCATAAGGTACTTTTTGCGTGGAACGTCACATATCTTTAGTATTTCATACCTAGTGAATCTCTAATTCATTGAAATGAATTAGAGATTACGTCAGGTGTTAATCTATACAGATCTTCCGAGGGGCTTGGAAAAGAGTGCAGAGGGCAGCGCTGTATAATATGCTCAACTGCTGAACTGATTTAAATATAATTGGGTGTGGAGATAGAGTCCTCTCCCGGCAAACGACATACTGTGTATGTTAGCGAGCCAGGATGTAAGGAACACTCAATAGCATATACACGACCCATAACGCACCTTCTCACAATGACAATCAATATGAACGTAGCTAGAGACCTCATACTATTATCAGTGTGTGTCAGTGTCAAAAGTGACGTTTTTGTTTGAAGAAACGTCATATTTGACACTGACGTATCTAATCCATAAGTATGGTTTGTAGATCTATTACCTATGGTATCTTAAAGTTCGAATTGGCCCGAAAGTACAAAATGGGTAGGAAACTACGCTTTCACGTTGTTCACGCCGAAAGTAAGCCTACCGGGTGTATTCTAGTTAAAATAGTTTAACTACTTATCCATAATAAAAAATGATTTTATAATATTGCACCCGCCAAACTTTCCCTCTTAAAATAATAGTGAGGCGTGTATCATTATCCGCATTTAAACCTATTATTACCGAAGTGCGACAGGGCGTACCTAATTTGACAGACTGTGACAAGAAAGTGGCGATATTGCTCTATTTAACCATCTAATAAAAAAGGAAGCTACCTATTGTTATGTATGTGTAAATGTAATATTTTCCTTTTTTATTTACCTATACCTAATTTTTTACACATCCTACGATTAGAAAACTAGAACACACAATTAGTATATACCTACCTTGGTAGCCTATATATACCTAGGTAGTTAAGTCAAACGTTCGTACAAACAAATCAGTATTTAAATACAAGAATCGATATGTTTACCTAATTAAATAAATAAAATAATAACATACTTTAACAAAGGGGTTGTTAACATTACTAAAAAAAAACACTCAAAAGTTTACCCTGTATAATCTCAACAAAAAAATTGATATGATACGAACTTAGCACGACTTATCTACGCGAGCACAGCGAGCCGTAAAGGTCATATAAATGATATGAATAACAAATCAAATCGCTATTTTTAAAAATCGATCAGTTCTTACGGAACTAAAAGAAACGCTTCCGTTACGAGAGGCCGTGTGACGTCACGGCCAAAATGGCCGCGTATCCGTTACCGTCGATACGTGTGGGTGTAAAAACCATTACGGGAAATCTGAAGGCTTGCGTGAATTAGTTCAGTGAGAATGAATATAGAGTGAGCCAGATTATTGAGTAGCTGAGTAAATGTAGATAAGAAAAACCGGCCAAGTGCGAGTAGGACTCGCGCACGAAGGGTTCCGTATCATTACGCAAAAAACGGCATAATAAAAATCACTGTTGTATGGGAGCCCCACTTATATATTGATTATATTCCTTTTTAGTATTTGTTGTTATAGCGGCAACAGATTCATCTGTGAAAATTTCAACTGCCTAGCTATCACGTTTCATGAGATACAGCCTGGTGACGATGACGGACAGACAGACGGACAATGGAGTCTTAGTAATAGGGTCCTGTTTTAACCTTTGAGTACGGAACCCTAACAAAAAGGAGATCAAAATCTGTCCCTTGGCAGATTCAAACGACCTTTGACCCAAACAACACCTCTGACAGATTTACTTGTCACGCTCATCTGTGGCAAAGTTTTTGACACTTCCAGACAGTGTGAGTGAGGTGCTATTATAGGCGAGGTTGTCTTGTATGAGGTGTCAAACTGAACATGTAGGGCGTTTTGGCTATTAGGGCGATTGTACATGAACATACCAAATATGATATGTACTGATGTCATTCATATTTCATGCATTTTGATCGTACTTGCCTGTGGCGCGGGCGAGACGCACGATGGACGATAAAACTATGAAATAAAAATGTTTAAAATATCATTATGTCAGTGAATGTAGGTTCAAATTGGCCTGCTAGATTAGGATAGACTACTTTTTAGGGTTCCGTAGCCAAATGGCAAAAAAACGGAACCCTTATAGATTCGTCATGTCTGTCTGTCTGTCTGTCTGTCTGTCTGTCTGTCTGTCCGTCCGTATGTCACAGCCACTTTTTTCCGAAACTATAAGCACTATACTGTTGAAACTTGGTAAGTAGATGTATTCTGTGAACCGCATTAAGATTTTCATACAAAAATAGAAAAAAAAAATTTTTAGGGTTCCCCATACATAGAACTGAAACTCAAAAATTTTTTTTTCATCGAACCCATACGTGTGGGGTATCTATGGATAGGTCTTCAAAAATGATATTGAGGTTTCTAATATCATTTTCTTCTAAACTGAATATTTTGCGCGAGAGACACTTCCAAAGTGGCAAAATGTCTGTCCCCCCCCCTGTAACTTCTAAACTAAGAGAATGATAAAACTAAAAAAAATATATGATGTACATTACCATGTAAACTTCCACCGAAAATTGGTTTGAACAAGATTTGGTTAGTAGTTTTTTTTTTAATACGTCATAAACCGTAAACCGCAATTTTATTATGTTACTTGCTGTTACGGAACCCTTCATGGGCGAGTCCGACTCGCACTTGGCCGCTTTTTTAATAAGATTGATCTTTCAGCGTAAATCCCCAATTCCCCAACGTTTCATGATTCATCCTAATTTTGCAAGAACGATTGCAAAAAAACTTTAAATGAGTAATTTGTTTAAAAAGCAAACCATGTGTAAATTGCGAAACCAATGTCAAGAACGCTGAATCAACAAATATCGGCTACTGGATTATTTAAATAAACAAGAAACTCACTTAAAATGCTATCCTTGCAAACGTGCTTGCAAAATTTGGATGAATCATGTAATATTAGGAGTTAAATCTTGTCATTGGGTAGGCACGTGAGAAATTGAGGATCCTGACCGAATTTTGAATCGGTTTCTGGAAAAATTACACTTAATTACTTTTAGCCGTTGTCTGAGGTACAGTCGCCATCAGATATATCGGAGCGGGCAAGGTGCTCACAAATATCTCAACACGCCTCTATTGTCATGGCGCTAGGTGCTTGTTCAGATATTTTTGAGCACCTCGGCCGCTTCGATATATCTGATAGCGACTGTACAGCAATCTTTATCTTCTGCTGCCATGCCCTAGCGGGCGTCGGTGCCCACCTTTGCAAAGTCTTTTCTATTCTTGGCCAGTCTTGGCCAGTTGATACCTGTTTGATCTAGACACATTTAAAAAGTACAGTCAAGGAATTTAAATTCCGACCCATTTCGTACTTTGTCACAGTGACAACCGTATGAGGTCTCTAGCGGCTTTCATATTGATTGTCACTGTGACAAAGTACGAAATGGGTCGGAATTTAAATTCCTTGACTGTACACAAAAAAAAACAAAGAGAATCTGAGTAAGTAAGAGCCAATAATGTCTCTATAGTCGGTATCATAACACATTGCAACCATATTGCAATTCCGACGCAACAGCTGACCAGTGACCAAACTGCTTACATAACGTCTGCAACCGTCCTAAACGCATATTATCGCGAACAGATACACCCACTAGATGCAGCGTGCAGCGGTAGAGGCGTATACTTCATTTTTTTTAGCATTAGAAATTAAGTAAACAATCTTGATGTGTCTTTTAATTGAAAAACACATTTTAAAAATAAGTTACGGAAAATAGGTACATAACAATTATGAATCTAATACGATCATTTATATTCTCCTGCTTTCATAAGTAATAGTTTTTGATTTTTAAAAAGCGTATGTCAATTAAAAGACATGCCAAAATCGCTTATCTTCTTTCAAGTTCTTTCTTAATGCTAAAAAAAAACGAACTATAGAAGTCGGAACCGGTTTAACTTTTTTTGAAATGTCTCGTTAATAACTCATTTAGCTGTTAGTGCTCCGTACAAAACTTTATTTATGGAGCACTTATGGGATCACTTCGGTATTTGCAAAACTGATAAATGTGTTGTTTTTTTTTACTTTTTTTTCTAGGATTTTTCAGACTGAAAATAAAAGTTATATTTATCTATGGAAAATGTTACTTATTTCAGTGTTCACCAAATAAACAGCATGATGACATACGAATAATGAAACTCTTACTATTTTATGAACAAACTTTTAGTTTATAAAAGGACTATTGATCGTTTTGCTGAAAGAGTTTTTCTACCCTTATCTTAAAATTAGGTACCCTTAGTTTAAAATTTAATGATGTTCTTATTCCTAAGTGGCCGTAATTGTGGCAATTAAACAGTTTAAACACGCCTCTGGGTTCCGTATAAATTACCTGAAACAAACAAAAGGTGAATTAAGCAATGCACTATTTATATTTCATTTGTTCGGTCTATAAAGATAACGGTGTTTTAAAAATATATAAAAACTGAGATAAAAATTTATTCTACACGTAATAGGTACAAATATAATAGGTACTTAATAAATCCATTGTGCTAATATGCAAAACAATAATAGAAAATAATTTTGAAATTCAAATAAGGAATTTCAAGGTAATATGATAAAATGAATGAAAACCGGGCAAGTGCGAGTCGGACTCGCGCACGAAGGGTTCCGTATCATAAAGCAAAAAAAAACGGAAAAAAATGCAAAAAGAAAACGGTCACCCATCCAAGTACCTACTGACCACGCCCGACGTTGCTTACCTTTGGTCAACAATCACGTTTGCTGTATGGGAGCCCCACTTAAATCTTTATTTTATTCTGTTTTTAGTATTTGTTGTTATAGCGGCAACAGAAATACATCATCTGTGAAAATTTCAACTGTCTGTCTATTACGGTTCGTGAGATACAGCCTGGTGACAGACAGACGGACGGACGGACAGCGAAGTCTTAGTAATAGGGTCCCGTTTTACCCTTTGGGTACGGAACCCTAAAAATGTATCAGAGATAAATATAAAAGCACGAACTACCTACCTAAATATTGTTATAATGAAGTGCGAATAAACGATGCAGCATCATTAGGCATAAAAACGCATGGGTGTCAGCACAAGTTACGTTTTACAATGCGTAATCTGGCGGATGTAATCTGTAATCACTAGACATTGGCCCACAAATCGATCGTTGCGACACGACGGGTGACGACGTGTGACTACGTTGTATGTGTAATTAATACGTCCGTGACATTATTGTTTCAAGTTCGAAGATTAGGTTAAAATGTTTTGATTTAAAGTTCCAAATTATATGTGAAACTTTAAGAATAAGAAATCATTTATTGTCACATATTTAATGACACGAACGGGTCTACCGCGATATAATTTAATTTCTCTCTTATTTTTGTCTTTCCGTGACCACAGCTGGTGCAACGCAGCTGAAACGTCGGAATTTAATGTAAAAACGAGATTATATCGCGGTAGACCCTTTTGTGTAATTAAATATGTGTACAAAACGCGAGAGTTTAAAGTGTAACATTTATTTCCACACAAAAAACAGACAGGTTACAAAAATAATAAAGCAGCATAGTTACGCTGCGTCAGCCATTTCATTACAGCAGCGCTGATTTTCAGTCTGTCCCTTAGGGCCACTACCACCATTCACTAACCCGGGCGTTAATCGGTTAAACCTGGAGTTACCATAGTAACCAGTACAATTTGACACTGGATTACCGGTTTAACCGGTTAATCCCGGGTTAGTGGGATGGTGCAAGTGACGCTTAATAACTTTAATAGGTATAAGTAGTATTAATCGAAAAGGGTCTAGCAGGCTAAGCGAACAAGAAGTGCCCCCAACGACGGATTTGGTCATTCTTTCAGGTGGTGTACTGGCAGGTCCTAAGAACTCTCTATGCTTAATATCAGTCCTCGATCTTCTTTTGTTTTCGAGTTATTCAGGATAATGTAAAATCATCAGTGTATCATTGAAAGTGTCATATTTTGTAAACCGTTCAAGTTAGATTAACCAAACAAAATTATATTTGACAACAATAAAATAGACTACAAAATGAATATGTTTAACCTGCATCATGTCCTTATACTACATTATAAAAAAAAAAACATTTTATTTTTCTTCTCATTATTTTTTATACTATTCGCGGAGGTACACCTACAAAAAAAATATGCATGAGTAGCCACTAATACCCACATATAAAAATATTTGCATAAATCTTCGTGCGTCATGTCAAAAAAAAAACATTATCGAACAAGGATCTCGGAAACGGCTCTAACGATTTCGATGAAATTTGCTATATGGGTGTTTTAGTGGGCGATAAATTGATTTAGCTAGGTCTTATCTCTGGGAAAACGCGCATTTTTGAGTTTTTTTTATGTTTAGAGCCGTTTCCGAGATCCATGACACTTTCAATGATACACTGATGATTTTACATTATCCTGAATAACTCGAAAACAAAAGAAGATCGAGGACTGATATTAAGCATAGAGAGTTCTTAGGACCTGCCAGTACACCACCTGAAAGAATGACCAAATCCGTCGTTGGGGGCACTTCTTGTTCGCTTAGCCTGCTAGACCCTTTATAATGCATTCGAAATTCCTTTTCAGAATTTGTTAAGCGTTTTGAGGTGTCAAACTATTACACATACTCGTACATCCGTATAAATGATAAAGTAACTCTGTCTGTCAGTGTATTACCTCTTCACGCTTAAACCGATGAAAGTACATCTAAAGGGGCCCACTGATTACCAGTCCGCCGGACGATATCGGCCTGTCAGTTAAACGCAAAATTTGACAACTCTGTATAACTGACAGACATATCGTCCGGCGAACTGGTAATCTGTGGGCCCCTTAATACCTTTAAACGAGCAATTCTTGTTTATTTATATATGTACCTATATATTATCAAACTGCACAACGGGACTTAATCGCGTATTTAAGTTTTAAGATTTACCTCCGACGTTTCGAGGACGGCGTTGTCCCCGTGGTCTCGGAGAAGACCTATATATTTCGGAGATCTCAGAAACGGTTCTAACGATTTCGATGAAATTTGCTTTTCTGGGCGATAAATCGATCAAGATCTAGGTCTTATCTCTGAGAAAATGCACATTTTTTAGTTTTTATATGTTTTCCGAGCAAAGCTCTGGCCGGCCCGAGAAAGGCCGTAGGATAGTTTTTATCAATTATCATCATTCCACGCAAAGTTGCGGGCGGAAACTAGTATACTTGCAATAAAGAAACATAAAATTTTAAACGTCACTCAAGTATCAACCCTAACCTATTAAACAATTTAACACTTTCGCTTTACTCAAATCATCATAAGATCCGGTATCATCTAGAAAGAATTCGTCCGAGGACGAATATGACGAAGCCACTGAGACAACTATGACGTTTAAAGTAGTTTAAACCCAAGATCAAGTACAATGGGTTTTACCCATTTAATGATGACGTACCGTCATCCACTTTTAATTGACCAATTATAAGCTTTATTTCAAAGTCTTAAGGTCCATCAATGACGAGTTAGAGAGAGGGCAAACCTCTGGTATTGAAATACCAGATGATGTTAGGTTAGTTATTAATTTTGCATAATCATTCCAGTAGCTTTAAACTAAGAGTAAGTTAACTGAATGGAAAAGCCAAAAGCTCTAGATATTACTAATTAACCATAAATATTAAATTTTTAATATAATAATAATCTCACACCCACACTGAGAGAAAAGTACAACAAAAACACACTTAGAATTACAAAAATAAACTTAATCCGGGGACAAGGAGAGTTAGCTAATAGAAACAAATTGACTTTTGCAATTTATATTAGTTCTTGCAATTTCTATTATCTGTTTGTTAAAATTATATTTGGGATTACTGAGCTGTTTGTAGAAATAAATAAACTTTACAGAAATAGTGAAACGTCCATAATTATTACTAAAACTTCATTTTTTCCCCCAGTACAGAACTGTTTTTTAATTCCTGGTGATGATTTTTCTCTCAGTGCACTAAGTTCTTTGGAGTCAGTCTCACCTAATCTGTATAAAGTTGAAAATTAGGAGCTATCTAAAAAAGGTATTTGTAATATGGGCCTTGTTGCCTGAATTAAATTACTAAATAAAAATACGCGTCCAAAAGAAAGAAAACACATTTAAAAACCGATTTGCAAGACCGAGGTGATCCCATACGTGTTCCGTGAACAAAGTTTTGTACGGAACACTAAAAACAAAGATATCAAAACGACTGTTAGAATTTACTATTAGTTACACTCTCCTGACCGTCGATGGACCTTAAGTATTTTACAATAAGGTCTACGATTTGTCAGTGAAGTGTGTGGACGATGAGTTTTCCCGTAAAGGCGAATACCGAACGAATATGCAAACTTGACATAACATAACGTAAGTAAATAGCGGGGGCCCTAAATGGTGTTATGGCGAGCGTTGATCCCGTGCCAGAGTATAAGGAAACACAGTAAGCTAACATAAGTGACATTAGATATCAACCTTTCATTGTGTATTGTGGTCAAAAATCGTGGATTCAAACCTCAATAGTGCTGTATGTAAATCGTTCTCGATAAAAATGCAAAAAGATGAAAAAAACGGTCATGATCCTTATCATACACTGACAATAGGTTTAATCAACCATATGATGTATATCTCTTCGTATTTTGTGCTATAGATATAATATATCTGCATGTATATTATACATGAATGTAGATTATATAATCTCCGTTTACTTTAACAATAAAAAATCCGCCAAACGGATTTTAACATATACATGTTACACATACATAAATGTATTAGTCATAAGAAACTTGTCTAAGCATTTATTTGGGTATTCATTTACTAACACTGCATTCTTAAAAAGCGCCGATCTGTCCGGGAGTGACTTATCAAGGTTAGGTCACTCTTTTGTTAGAAGGTCACCTGTAGTGTTATGAATGTTATAATAATAGGTGTTAGAGGTCTCCGTCAAGTCATGTCACAGTAAAAGGTTGAGTACGGCCGACTTTATGACATGATTACATATATTTTAACACTTTATATTTACCCACTGGGCATAATCAATCCATGTTTTTCTTAAAATCTATTTTATGTTATGAATAGTCCTATCAATTTCAAATTGATGTAATTATACGATATAAGCCAGCTCTATTGTTACAGATCAAGATAAAAGAGTTAATTCTTGACAAGTTATAGTACTTTTCAAATGTAAGTACAGTCACCTGCAATAATATGTCACTCTTAGAAGGCCGCAAAAACATGTAATTCTTATGGCTCTACAAATAAGATTGTGTCACTTTAAAATAAAAAAATGTACCAAACTTAAAAAAAATGTACTACTGTCTTTCCTTACGCTCTTCACATGTAAGTTTAGATATTTTCCTTCTCAGCGTCATGACATCATGTGTTTGTGTCCTGCAAAAGGACAAATTGAACCATTGTGGAGCGACCACTTTTTAGGGTTCCGTACCCAAAGGGTAAAAGAGGGACCCTATTACTAAGACTCCGCTGTCCGTCTGTCTGTCACCAGGCTGTATCTCATGAATCGTGAATATCGTGATAGCTAGACAGTTGAAATTTTCACAGATGATGTATTTCTGTTGCTGCTATACCAACTGGTGGTTGCCGCTCCCGTATTGGCTTATACAGCCATGAAAAACGTTGTCGCCCTGCCTGACACTGTTTGTATAGTCTGCAATAGACTGAAAGGCCTATGATGATGATAACAACAAATACTAAAAAGTTGGGAACCCTCGGTGGGCGAGTCCGACTCGCACTTGTCCGGTTTTTTTAAATACGCCTTATTAAGTGTTGTACGAAAACGTTATCTTCATCTTAAGTCATTGTACTGCGATAGCGATTTAAAAAATGGATTGCGCTGTAAGAATATGTGTAGGTGTATTAAACATCATTAATTACGGATTTAGATATGTACTTACTTATGTATTGTTGTTTGACTAGGTTTATTTGAATTAAACAAGCAGTATCGAACAAAAAATTAGTGGAACGGTAGCAACATGGCCTAGAGGAATTAGCATCTATATTAAATTTTAAATATCAAAGATATATCTATCTAGTTTTAATGACAACAAACTAAATTTTAGAAAAGTAACGTAGACAGATATTATAATTGTAGCGTGTACGTAAAAACTAGCCAAGTTAAATCCTGAACTTTAAGTACTTACGTTCCAAGCAAACTAGAACTTGGCACCCATATAGGGGCCCGATTCGGATTTTGAAATAGACATCTATTAGATATCTTTTAGACGTCACCAAGATACGATAACGATATGTTTAAGATCTAACCTGTCAATTTTGACATTTGTGCGATTCTGGAGATACTCTTGAACGATTTTCACAAGATATAACTTAGAGATCCAATTCACATCTAATATATATCTTACGCTATCTAACGTAAAAGTGACATTGGTTGCTCAAATTGCGCTGCAAAAGAGAACTAGTTGATATCTAAACTATAACGTATCTAGAATGGATCTAGTACGTGTCGTCTCTTGTGAATATCTTGAAGTTCGAATACGGCAGTACGTTCCAAGCAAACTAGAACTTGGCACCCATATAGATCTCATTTCCTTTTCCGGCGAAGCTAACAACGACGCATATCTATTCTTAATATTGAACTTGGCTCTCATTTCACATTTATGTTTTTGATGGGATTGAGTCTCTCTATTTATTTTTCCTACAAATGTTTCTCTTGTCCCATACTTTTTCTTACCCCACCATACCTTACACAAGTTTACACAGAAACATACGTAACTTAACCTCTAGCCACCCATACGTCAAACCTTGCCAAGCAAAATGAAATTTTAATTTGTCAACACAAAGTTCAAATTAGAATGGAACAGGAGACCTTTTTATAGGTCTCTGGGCGGCTAGAGGATAACAGGCCTATTCGGATTTCGAGATAATCACAAGATCTAGAGGCGATGTAGAGATCAACTAGATCTACATTAGATATCGACTAGATGTGACTTGGATATCTAAGTCATAACTTGTCGAAATCGTTCAAGAGGACCTCCAGAATCGCGGAAACGTCAAATTTGACATATCTATCTTACAAATTTCTTTAAATTATCCATATCGTAACTTGTTGAAGTCTAGTAGAAATCTAATTAATTTTCCGAATCGAGCCATAAATCTCATATGTTTGCATAAACGTCCGCACCGCGCCGGTCGTTCATCACAATTTCAATTAAAATATAAGCCACTCTGCAACTCTGTACATTTGAATAAGTAATGTATGCAGGCATTAGGTATCAGTATCACTTTACACAGCATGTTAGGTGTTTGATGACTTATTCCTGCTTTGCTGATACTTTAATTTTGTTGTTCACAAAGAGGTTATCATTTATTTTCATGGTAAATCTCCACACATACTTCGAGAAAATACCTACTATAGACCGACCGTTTAAATGAGTCCTCGCCTGCGCGGGGCGGGGGGGCGACGGGGTCGGACGACTAAAAGTGACATTCCATTTCCAACTGCAGCTGCAATACTGTTCATTTTACTATGGAAACGCGTCGCTGTCATTGTCAATTTCCATAGTAAAATGAACAGTATTGCAGCTGCAGTTGGAAATGGAATGTCACTCTAAGGGTGGCGGGGAAGGTGCGGGCGCCGCCGCGCCGTACGCCTGCCGCCCGCACCTTCACCGCTACCCTCAGTCGTCTCGCCCCGTCGCCCCCCCACCCGCGCAGGCGAGGACTCACTTAAGCGGTCGATCTATACCTAGAGGTTATGTAGCTCGCAGGGCTCGGAAACCGGTATTTGCTCCATACAAAAATACCGGTATTATTACGTTCTTTTTCGTTCTTTGGTTTATTATTTCTTTTTTAATTAAACAATCTGATAACACAAATTCGTTACCTAAATACATGATCCAGTCTTACGTAAAAAGCATAAAATAATTCAAAATATTGGTCAATTTCGGGGTTTTTAAAAAATACCGGTTCCGAGCCCTGGTAGCTCGGGAGGGAAAAGCCGATTTTCGATAGGTGTCTACTATCCTTTTTGCGAAGTTCAAATTAGTAGCTATTAACGTTCAAACGTTCAAACTCCCTTAAATGACCATAGTTATGCAGAAAACGACCAACTCAATTTTTTTATCAATGCAGAAAGCGACCAAAGCCACTGAGTTAGGGTGTAAGTCACTTTGACAAAAATAAAAAGTTGGTCGCTTTCTACAGAACTACGGTCAAATGGCATACCTGTACGCTCATTTTAACACGCCAGCCATATTTAACGAACTGACTAACGTTACAAATGGCGCTGACAGTTGTCAACACACAGCGAAGCTTGCTATTTCCTGCTCTCGGGCCCATTTCTCGAACGGTATTAGTCTAATGTTATTAGTGTGTTGTCATACGACTTAACAGTTCGTGGACTAATAATATTAGTCTAATCACAGAATAAATAATAGTACTGCCGTACAGAAAGGAAAATTCCTACAAAACCGAAGTTTGACAGCAGTTCAGGGTCGGATACGTACCTTACCATTCCCGTGACCATAAATTTCATTATGCAGATTAAAAAACACCATAAACTAAATTTGAGACACTGTTATGAAGCATCACAGCAAGGAGTACATTCAAAAACTTATTACATCCAACACGATATCGGAACGTTCTCAATTTGTAATCAAAACAAAAGAAATCAATGCCCAATTTATTCGGTGCCAAAATAAAACGCTTTGATGAAGCGATCCTTTATTACTAAGCTCTTTTATTGATATTTGATTGTTCAATTTATTTATAACCGATTTAAGAAGGAAAGGTTACGTTTTAAAGGTTAAGTTTGTATATTTCTTTTGTACGAAAATCCTTAATCGCTTAACGGATTTTAATGTATCACTTGATTTTTGTCAGGTATAAAAATGCCAATAACTGAGTGTGGACTTGATCAATGGTAAAAAAATTATGTGCCACCTACTCAGAGTTTTAAAATGTATGGAGTGGTGGGGAGTTATTTTATTAAATCATTTTAGAAGCATTCAAAGTACCTTAAAAAATACCTTGTAAAAAAATGATCTCTTTTTGGAATTATCGTAAAATTACTTTAATATTTCGTACCTGTAAGTACTTTACCTTACTCTGAGCCTATTAGCCAAATTTGGTGTAGGAAATGAATGGAAACTAATTTATAAATCCGGTGACCAAGGCTGGATTCAAACGAGCGTCTTCAGCTTTCCAGACTGATGTAATAACCTCTATTAATTTCTCATTTTATACCGGGTGTGGCCTGTAATACGAGCAAAAAAATTAACTGTAGGCTGTATTCCTCATACTGACTATTACTGACCAACATTTGTTCAGCAACTTTTAAAAATAAGTTGTGGTTTGATTTTTAATTTTATTGAAGTTTATTCTAAGACGCAATGTATTTCGAATTTTGTTATTTTTAAGGCGTGACAAGCAACGTCAATCACAATGATATGGCGTGGCGATGGCGCCCATAGAAGATAATATTTATTTTGTATGAAAAATAGGGACTAAATACTTCATAATTTTTAGGGTTCCGTACCCAAAGGGTAAAACGGGATCCTATTACTAAGACTTCGCTGTCCGTCCGTCCGTCCGTCCGTCTGTCACCAGGCCGTATCTCACGAACCGTGATAGCTAGACAGTTGAAATTTTCACAGATGATGTATTTCTGTTGCCGCTATAACAACAAATACTAAAAACAGAATAGATTAAATGGGGCTCCCATACAACAAACGTGATTTTTGACTAAAGTTAAGCAACGTCGGGAGTGGTCAGTACTTGGACGGGTGACAGTTTTTTTTTTGGTTTTTTTTTGTATTGTGGTACGGAACCCTTCGTGCGCGAGTCCGACTCGCACTTGCCCGGTTTTATTAAAAGTTGTTGAACAAAAGTGTCACCGTTTGAGGAGTACAATATATGTTTACTCGTGTTACAGGCAACACCCGGTATTTTTTGCCTTAGATTGCAAACTTCTGCTGCTGACTGCAAACCAGCACAATGTCCTGGCAGCTCCAGAGGGCCTACCGCGAACACCGAAGTTCGCAAAATACGGTCATCTTTCTCTGTCACTCTAATTACGCGTTAATTGGAGTAAAAGAGAGAGATGCCCGCAAATTGCGAACTTCGGTGTTCGCGGTAGGCCCTCAAAAATTATTCACTATCCCGAGGCTGTTCCTTGCTGGTAGGACGAAGTTTTGACCGATCGTTAGTAAACCTTATAGTAACGAGATAAGGTATATTATTGATCAGTCTTTATTAAAAAGTACAACCTCGTAAATCGTATCAGGAGCATATACGTTAGCCACTTCCGCGACGCGTCTGTCTTCCTCCAATAATAAATAGGGATGATACTGGTACATACGTTATTATTCTTAAAACAAAATACTAAAAATAATAAGTTTTCTCCTTTTTTTCCAGTCCTGTGACGCTTTTCCATTTTTATCTTAATATATCGTCGTAAAACTGTTTTTCAAGTGAAACAAAGCGATTTTTTAAACCAAAAGTATTCACGATTGTTCTACACAGAAGTAAAGATTTAATTTTTTACAATCAGAATGCTTTCTGCCACTAGTCAACAATTGCTTTACAAAACAATCATAGCAAACTTCAACAAACTGACAATTCAAAAAGACCGAAACGCTGGCGGCTCGCCCAACGTATCAGCATTGCGATACAGCGAGGAAATGCCGCCAGCATCCTTGGTACAATGCTTCAAGGGCCTATATTATTCTAAATTTAAGCCAGTTATTAATTCGTTTAGTAGTAGTGCCACTGTATATATCTTGTATATAAATAAATGATTTAAAGGAAAAAAATCAATCGATTCAAACCATGGCAACCCTACATTCGTTATATAATCCGAGCAGAACAAATTACACCAGTTCGTAGAACCGGGAAAGTTAGCCGAAACCGAAATCAATTAATTTATCATAAATATTTATTAGAGACAGTCCTTAATTTATCGTAGCACGCACTTTTTGCCGTTTCATTCAATGTGATGTAATAAATTTACTTTCGAACAGTTATACTTTTGAGATCGTAAATCGTTTAAAGATTTGAATATTTTGAATAATTATCAATAATATTTGAATGTAGGTACCTCTATATTTGTTTATCTACGCACATATCATTACTGCTCTAAAATGCATTCAGAAACCGTAGGAAATGACCAGCATTATCACAACCAATTTTACTATGAGAACTTTCTTATCTGTGGTAGTAGGTAAAATTTGTACTTTAAAGTTATAACTTTACAGATTTTTGTAAGGTTATGAGTTTTAAATTTGGAACAGCTGTCAAAACTCAAGTGGGTGTCTATTCTAGTATCCATAGATATTAAAACAATTATCGATACGAAACGTCAATTCGGTATATTTTTTTAATATAAACCGTACGACATTTGATGTCGAGTGGCATGAGAATAGAGACTTCATTCTTTTGTCTATGAATTAAAAAAACTACGGATGCGTGACATTTGGGAAAAAAAGTTTTCATTTACCGCCATTTGACTTACAGTTTCATCTTTTAATTACTTTTAGGTTATAAAATTGATTTGATAGTTGTTTTTAAACAAACTTTAAGCAAAAGTACCGTGTAAAATGAGTGATAAAAAGATATTTAGGAGCCGCCACCTCTCAAATCTGCGAGTTAAGTCAGACAGCAACGATGGATGTCGGTTGAAATATGAGGTTAGTGAATATATAATAGAAGGTAATAATATGTGTGTAGATAAAGTAGTGTATGTAACTGTACATAATTAGGCATTAAAACACTCGTGTGATCCTTTTAAGAAACTCACTTCGTTCGTTTCTTAAACCCACACTCGTATTTTAATGCCTTTCATTATGTAGCAGTCACATAAACTACTATTAAAATAAACATGTTTATGTTTTAATTTGAATGAGACACGTTTTATGTAAGAACAGTAGGTACATAATTAGAGGCTTTATTTATTTATTGTATAAAAAGCTTGACATAACTTCTACTGCTAGCTCCTATTTCTATGTATATTAAGAAATACTACGTAATAATAATATGTATAATCAACGGTTTCTTCCAATTTTGGTATAATCAAAACCAAAACGAAACGAAAAGATGTAAAAAAATATATTTTACACTTAAAAAGCTTAGCGTTATTTGACGTTCATTGTTATATGCCTACTTGAATAATAAACTATATTTATCTAAGTCAAAATCATCAATAGACAACTTATAGACAACTCAGGAACGATGTTACACTATATACTTTGAATCTTATTTAAAGGATACAAAATCCCTCTATCCAGAATCTATATGCCATAACATGTATAACTGCTTACAATGCATTGAAGCACTGAATTCAAGATTTCATTGATAAACAACGATTCATCGAAACCATACCGATAAATACTCTCAAACGCTGCCAAAATGTACAATCGGCATAAAACCGTACAACATTTAAGCAGGACACTGTTTACTTAACGGTCCATTGTTCTTCTTAATGGACGAGACAAACAGACTTTTTGGCAATGAATCTTTTTATAAAAGACGTATGTTCCGTAGAAACTACTGTAACTTACGACCTTTTTGTTGTAACAGTAGTAGGGACCGTATTTGCTAAGATGTACAAAGTTAATGCGTTCGTCAAGAACTTTATAGTGAAGGTAATAAAAGATATATTCGATTGTATAATGATGTGGATGGTGGCAGAGGTTTCTTTCTAAGGAGTTGTGGTGTTAAGTTTCAGTTGTAAGGCTTGTTTATATGTATTTTGAGGTTTTCCCGTTATATTCTTACGTTGGTTTATTGAGAAGTATAAATGTAATAGGAAAGAATTTGGCAGACAGGGCAGATGAAACATTAAGAGCATCTTATTAGCTCATCAGAATGGGTTGATATTCTTGATAAATTGCTGACAGGGTTCGAACCTGGGGCCTCCAGCTTTATAGGCAGGTTTTTTTGTGTAATTTAAGTTTTTTCACAGTTTATAAAAGAGATAAGTAAATGCCATATTGTTCAAGATTCGTTATGATCTTTATTATTACTATACAGAAATTGATAGGAACGCAAAAAAAAGATTTAATTATTGGATTACAGCTTACGTCACCTAAAGTAATTTCAAAATTAGTAAGTAATTAGGTATACTTTTTTTTGGGTTAGGTAATGTAAATTTGTCCATGGGTGTATTAACTATACACAACGGCACAGAATAAATAAATAGCACTAGGTACAGAAGACTCGCTCTCTAACAAAACGCGTCTGTTACGATCAGGACAAATATGGCCGCTAGGTGGTGACAGCGCCACGCATGGCTTATGGCTAGCCACCAAAATTGGTGTGGAACGGATGTACTTTTAGCTAGGTACCTGTAGCAAGGCGACGAAATCGCGGAGTGAGCCACGCCTGACCAAGGGCAGAAAACAGACCACCCATGAATAATTGATTTGTAAAACCAATAATTGGCGTAGCAACTGGAATCAGATGATTGGGCGTAACCTATTGATGGTTAACTAGGGGGTCACGGGAAACAATTAAGAACTGACTTAACCTATAAAAATAAGATGAAAACATGCAAATATTAATGTGGCTTCAACAAATCAAGGTCTGTGGACTTATTTAAGACATGGAATCTTTACATAACGTACATATGTATAATATCCCTACTACCTATACATTTATATCATAAATACGAAAGTAACTCTATCTGTCTGTTACCTCTTTTCGTGTAAGCCGCTGTAGCGATTTAGGTGAAATTAATTGGTATTATGGAGATTGTGGCCCGAAGGACATTAATTTTTATCAATTATCATCATCACTACATCACTACCCTACGCAGACGAAGATAGAAGCTAGTAATGTGTAAGGTAATTGCACCTAATAAGGCCCAGTTTTAAAGCTTGCTCAATTTCATACTTTAATAAGTGTAAATGAGTTTAAATTTCTCGCCCATGTTTGGTTAGTACCATAGACAAAATTGCAAGTTCATATCAAAAATGAAAAAAAAATAAAAAATTAAATTAAAAGTGGGCCTTATTAGGCGCAAGTACCTTATACCGGGTGTGGCCTATAACACAAGCAAATAATTAAAACATAGATTGTATTCCTCAAACGGTGACACTTTTGTCCATAAACTTTTAAAAATTATGAAGTTTTTAGGCTCTCTATTTCTCATACAAAATAAATATTACCTTCAATGGACGTCATCGCCACGCCGTATCATTGTGATTGACATTGCTTGTCATGCCTTAAACTTAACAAAATTCGCAATACATTGCGTCTTAGAATAAACTTCCAAGTGTATTAAAAATCAAACTACAAGTTATTTTTAAAAGTCGCTGAACAAATGTTGGTCAGTATGAGGAGTACAGCCTACAGTTTAATTTTTTGCTCATATTACAGGCCACACCCTATATAAGTTATTGATATAAATTCTGAAATACGTGAAAAAATGCATGTCAAAAATGTACCGAATACCAACCCACCGATCATCGACGCGCGTAATATTTCAGTGCTCGCCCAAAACTTAAGGATCCAATTCTGTCAAACAAACACAAGCAAAAAGCAAACTTACTCTTTACTTTATACGGTTTAAATTCAAACGGGTAAATTAACGTTTGAAGGCTACTAAATTTAGCGCTATAATAATTCACCAATCATCCTGACTCGATGAATCTGTGCCATACCACCCGCCGTCATTCCCAAGGACGTAACCAACATAACTAGAGCCGTGAGCTCTTCAGTGACGTATGAAGTATAAGGTTCAGATTATATTGGTGCTCTGAGTGTCGTAAATCCAGAGGTTCCCGGTTCGTAACTGTAGCTAGTGACGTGGGACAGAGGTCGGGGATTCGGTAACATTTTGGTAGTTGTTAATGAACGGTGTGGTAACGGTATTTTATATTTGGGGATTATATTCATCGGTAAAAATTTTGTTAGATTATCTTAAAAAATAAATATATTAAACGACATAATAATTAAAAGTAACAATAAAAACTAAAATATTACTCATCATCATAGATATATTTAAGAATATGACTCTTGTCGGTAGAGCAATTTCCATGTTTGGCGGTCCTCTGCCTTCTCTATGACAGTCTGATAAGACACGACGTTGATATAAATAAATCTAAAGTGATCCTAAAATAGGTAAATCTAAAAAACGGCCCCTACGGCATAGTACCGAAGACGCTGGCAGCGTTTCGTCCGTGGATTGTTAGACTGATGCGTTGAGCAAGGAAGCTGCCAGCTCTTCGGTCTCCTGTGGCATCTCCGTGTCTCATCTGGCATTTGTGGCATTTTTTGGTTATTTTATAAGTCAAAGTACAAAAGGCTAAGCGGACAAGGTATTCAAAATGAGGTGTTCTCTTAACAACAACCGCTTAACCTTTGACGACCGGTCTGGCCTAGTGGGTAGTGACCCTGCCTATGAAGCTGATGGTCCCGGGTTCGAATCCTGGTAAGGGCATTTATTTGCATCATGAGACAGATATTTGTTCCTGAGTCATGGTTGTTTTCTATGTATTTAAGTATTTATATATTACATATATCGTTGTCTAAGTACCCACAACACAAGCCTTCTTGAGCTTACCGTGGGACTTAGTCAATTTGTGTAAAAATGACCTATAATATTTATTTATTAACCTACTTCTGTTGTTGACTGTATGAATATTAACCCAACTAAATTTTACAGTCAAAATTCCAACTAAAATCATCAGTAGTACTAACTCGATGACACAGGATTACGTATACCGTACTAAATTGAACAAAAGGTTATATTTTATTTAGTGAAAACATGACAGTTACGCTTTATACATTATCGAGTTACAACTTTAACTCGTACCGACTTAGCTTACCTGGCAGATTTATCACCCATTTGACAGGGATAACGGAAGACTGTGTAAGTGTGTATATGTCGTCGGCCGATCGTAAGATCAGGCAGATCGTAATGTTCCTGTGTAATGTTTTGACGATAGTCACATTAATCCAATAATATATATAGGTAGGATAGGTTCGTTAGGTTGCTTCAGATGCCCGAAGAGCAAGCTGTCTGAGCAAGACGAAGGGCTCCGTCGATTCAGGGAACGAGTCCAAGATTTTCACGTTTCACGATATGCCTAGGAATTTCACGATATGCCTGATCTTGCGATCGGCCGCCGACATATATATATCATTGTTTATGCTTTTAAGATTTTAGTAGATGATTGCATTCAGATCTGAAAGACTATGTGTAGGAAATAAGTAGTATTAGGCAGGTGGCAGTTCTAAGTAGGTTTAAGAACATATGAAAAAACCGGGCAAGTGCGAGTCGGACTCGCGCACGAAGGGTTCCGTACCATAAAGCAAAAAAAAAAACGGAAAAAAATGCAAAAAGAAAACGGTCACCCATCCAAGTACTGACCACGCCCGACGTTGCTTAACTTTGGTCAAAAATCACGTTTGCTGTATGGGAGCCCCACTTAAATCTTTATTTTATTCTGTTTTTAGTATTTGTTGTTATAGCGGCAACAGAAATACATCATCTGTGAAAATTTCAACTGTCTAGCTATCACGGTTCGTGAGATACAGCCTGGTGACAGACAGACGGACAGACGGACGAACGGACGGACAGCGAAGTCTTAGTAATAGGGTCCCGTTTTACCCTTTGGGTACGGAACCCTAAAAATATGATGTGAAATTAATTTCAAATATAGATAAACGAGTATTAGATATCTCTATTTCGTTGACTGCCGTAAGGGATCAGGCGGTAAAACAAAAGTTGTTTCTGTTCCTGGAGGATAAAGAAAATACTGTATTAGTCTTAAATATTTGAGATTGTGATGTAGGTCTCTTCGGCCAAAACTGACCCACCAATGTATTTTTAGCCTGTACCAAATTTGTGGGCATCAGTTTCTTAATTTTTTATAATTTTTAGAAATAGAAAATACCGATAAGGCTGTACAATAGTATACCTAGACAATTTCACCATGCGAAGGGACACGTATTTTTATAACCCCATCAAATATTATCCATAACAACAAAATTAAAGTCAGCCTGTAACGTAAAGCGTTAAAGTAAGGCCATATGCTCCCTAGACAACAAAAACTCTTCAAATAGGTACCCTAAGTACCGATCAACCACGTAAGTAAGTAGGTGTCGCACATATCACATTATTTACTGCGTCGCGCTATCGCGCATCGCGCGCGTTTTGGTCACCCGCGTGCTGATGACGTATCTCATATTTATGGTGCATTGTCGCGTAGGATGTGATCTACGGGCAGTTTGATAGGATGGATGGCACCTTACGCCCTTAAGCCAGAAAGGCGTATGTCCAAAATAACATAGTCACTTACGACGTTTTTGTGTGAGGATAGTACAGCTCGGCACCCTAGTGGGAGTTATGATTTCAGAGTAAGGATTGATATTTGCTGAAGTAAAAATCATATCTGCATATGATTTCATAGTGACTTGCGTCCTTTTTGGACGGTTATATGTAAAGTACCCTTCGACACTTACTGCGAGATACTTTAAAAGGGTATAACTGCGTTTAAATGACTTATATGTCGTTGGGTTGATAGATATGAAGTACACTTTGACTTAAGGTTACATTCAGATAGCTGCAGCAGTAACGCAGCAACAGCAAAATGCTGCTTGATAAAATAACACAGATTGACGTTCTGGCTCCTGTTCCACAGCGGTAAGACAATTGTCACCTTACAAATTCGTCGGACATTGCTAATCCAACAAGTAAATATTGACACCAGCGGTGACAGCATGGCTGCTTTTTATCGCCTGTGACTTTCGCACGTACATAGAAAGATCTTGTTAGAAAGTGACAGGCATGGCGATAGGTGATAAAAATGCGACCGTGCTTCAGCCGCAGGCACCATCGTTATACTTACCTAATTATCTACCAGTAAATGGATAGGAAAATGTCAGTGTCAGGTGTTATAATCCAGCGTGGCGAAATGTCTGATCGCGACAGCAATGCGGGAACGATAACAACGCAATTTAGATTAATAATTAGCATTAATGTCACTCGCGTCACATGTAACTGCAGTCACCACGGAAGAAAGAATGAGCGCGCCGGTGGCAGTCACCATACAAATGTGACCTTTATTGGAGCCAGCTAGACCCAAAAAGCTCTAAATCAGTGTATCGCTTGTAGAGACAGGTATATTTTGGCTTAGCATGACATTTTACGCCATTCACAAGGACGTAAGTGCACATAGTTCGGGTGAGACATACGTCGTTTTTAGAAGCCGGTGACTTTGTTCCTAGTGCATTAAATTATTGTCGGCTGGTGTCGATGGGCTCTTTGTGGATGTTAAATGTCGCTTTAAGCTACTTTCTTGAGATAAACTTTAGTTTTTCGCGTTGTGTCTTAGATGTTTTAGTTCGTTTTATTTTAATGTGTTTTGCAAGTCGAAAGACTACAAGTCTTGTTTTTCATGCCATCACTGGAAAGATTTATTGACACAAAAGAGTTTAAAAAGAAATAAGAGTTAGATAAACCTTATATTTTGCACTAAACTTTTACTTAGGTAATTAAATATATGTTAATTAAAATTTTGAATCAACCAACCTACTTGAAAACAATATTTTTTAAATATTAGAAATTGGATGCATTAAATTTACAATTATCTCGAAGTACATAAGGTGTATTGGAGTGAATTCATAAGCGAGGTAATTTTAATAATTGCTCATATCTATCTAACCAGAAACACTTCATTTATTTTGGCAGCACTTGTGCGACTATAACGCTTACTAAGGCATCTTGCTTACTGTTGCTACAGCAATAAATGCTTCCAGTTTATTAGAATTAAGCATCAAATGTGCACATGAAACGCAATAAAAAATTTAACTTGACTTTGACTTTGATTACCCTGTTTTCAAAGTTACAAAAATACACCTATCGGTTTCACACCGCACTTGTCATATAATACCAGTAAATTTGCTTTATAAATAAGCATCAAATGTACATATAAAACGCAATAGGTACAATATTTGACTTGACTTTGACTTTGATTACCCCGTTTTCGAAGTTACCCTAATACACCTATCGGATTCACGCCACACTTGTTATATAGTACCTACCAATGAGTAAATCTTTCTCGGTTCAAACTTACCGACGTAATTTTTTCCATGCCAACCATATCTAGTTCCACTCTCAACCCGCCGCCACGCGTGCTCTAGGTATACGTTTTCTACCAAACAGAAGGCAGGAATAAATCGACCTTATTTATATCGAGTCGGCGAACAGACATATTGTAGGATGAACACATCTCGTAATTGTATACGGAGCGCGGAGGTCTGCCGGCTGTACATGTGTCAGTTAGACAACTATACAGGGTGTTTAAAGGATGTTCTGTTTCATAACTGGGCAATATGACAGGAGGTGGATACCTATTCAAGTTGGGTAAAGTTTCCAAAAAGTAAAAAAAAACTCTGTTATTTAAAAAAAAAATACTGGAATCAATAGTTATTTGTTTTACAAGGGGGCAAAGTTGTTGTTTAACCACTCGTGCTAATATTGATACCCGAGCAAGCGAAAGATTCCAAAATTGAACCACGAGCGCAGCGAGTGGTTCGAAAAATGGAATCTTGAGCGTTGCGAGGGTTTCAAAGCACGAGGGTGAAACAACAACTTTGCCCCCGAATGAAAAATAACATTTTTCACCACACCAACCCAAAGCAAATATTAAATGTAAAATATCAAACAATATGAAATCCAAATGAATGTTATTAAATACTTATCATCCAAAATCATCATTTAAAAGTCAATTCAAGCAGCAAACATAAGAAAACAACTTAAAATTTGCATTTGTTTACTTTGCCTCACATGTGAAAAAAATGCAACTTTGCTATCAGTTTTTGAAGTGCAAAGTAAGCCTTTCCGAGCTGGTGTGGTGAAAAGAAAATTTTCATTTAGAATATGGAACGTTTAGATTCCTATACAAAAATAAGTGAATTTTACAATATTTGTCCATGTGCAAAATGCAAACTATATAGGTATTATTAGTGCACTATTTTTAACACTTTCACATCAATAAAGATGTCTAAAGAGTGTTTTATTTCTGGGCAGTATGACAGGGGAGAGGCAGATGTATACATAAGCACAAGCAGTGTACCTACGTTCAAATTGGCCTCACTATTTAGGAACATTTTATTATTAAATATATTAAACTGGGTCACTCACACCACAAAACAGGTAGGTACAGAAATCAATCTACATACAAAGTGCGCTCGAGCAACGCACACATAGACACTGCTCACGGACACGATATCTCGGACCGGTTGGGACCACTGCGAGCGCGAGTACCATCCGCTTGAGACACGCGTCTATGAACTTTTTTGTGCAATAATAATAATGGAGAAACAAAAATAAAGTTATTATAATTGTTCAGTAGATGGTTGTTTAAATTCAACATTAAACGGTGAATTATCGTTTTTTAAACTACCAGTTTAATAATGACATTAAAATTAAAATATTTTAGTGATTGTTAATTTATATTTCCATTCTTCCCGTTCCATCCTCAACAATAAATCAAACAACTAGATACGAGCTGATACGAGTGCCACTACCACGATAGTTTTTTGTGCATAAACTATAGTTAACAACCCTAGAGCGACCGCCGAGCGTAGGTATGAAAAGTGAAGTACATACATGTGATTGACTTCTGTACTTATCTGTTTTGTGCTCACACTCATATTATCATAAAAGGTATGTCGGTGTCTCGTGCAAGATTTTTTATTATTAAAACATTTTATTATTGTTTGTAATTTTAAACAACCTGTACACGCGCAATATTTTACTGTAGCGCGGCAACGATTGACAATATAATAGAGGGCATGCCTGAAATAGGATGGTCTTATTTTGCGGTTTTTTCACTATTTATTGTATGCGGCTCGAAGTTTTGGATTTACAAAGTAGAACAGTTTATCAAAGTAGAAAACGTCGCAAAGAAGGATAGGGTTGATTCTGGATAGTTTTATGAGTTGACATAAAATGCGTATCTAGTCACGACATTTCAACCCTCCGTATACGCCTCTTTGTAGAGAACAATATCTACTGGTTAAAAATTATATTTTAATTCTTGATCTTCGAGACGTCCACGACAAGCTATCGAAGCATATATTGGGATTTTTTTCACTTAAGTACCTTTTGTTTTTTAATTTTAAGTACCTAGTAGGACTTAATAATAGCAAAGAATTATTAAAACAATAGCCAAAAATATTATATCATTACATATATATGGTGAAATATGAAGAACCCTGCAAACATCAATAATGTATGACAAAAGTTTGTGATAAAAATTCGAACAACACGTAGCTATTTATTGGTCTGAAGACCGGCATCTTTGACATACTTTAATACACTGCTCCGAATTAAAATCACAAAACGACTAATGAACTACAGGCATTCTATAGTCATGCTACTCTTTCAACGAAACAAGGTAGTAAGGACAATAAAATTATTTAGGTACCTATGTGAAAAATTGTTCAAGGCTGGTTTATACACCGTGTTTTTATTGAATTCCGTTAACTTCGGGGTATGGTTAAGTACGTTTAAGAGAACTAAATGGCATAGTTAATTATAACTCATTTTATTATTATTCAGACAAAAATGTAATCATACGCTACTTATTTCAATTATTAGTATATTTTATTCACCACTTTTACCAGACATTAATTAGTATACTAATGTTAGTTGTAATTTTTTTCTAAATCTACTTTCGCTAAGTTATCAATATCATACTTTGAACGAACAACGAACCAATATGTACTTAATAAATAAACGTTTCAGCATACCTAAGTTCATTTATTTTTGTCAAAACATATCTTAGACAAACAATTATTGTCGTTTGTCAAAACATAACCTTATAGAAAAATAAAAAATTCTGCGCCACCCAAAAAGCTGTAAATCTGTCCAAAACACCAAAAAGAAGCCAACCATTGGCATGAATTTTTCAATATATCCCAATCCTTCTTCACCTGTAAGTAATTCTTTTCCATAGTTCATCACTTCTTTTTAAAAACAAATAAGCATTGTCCGTCACCAATGAATGGTTATGCAAACCGCGCAAGTGACAACGCAATGCGCGCGCGCATTGTATTCAGTGCGTATTGAACTGCCTGGCGACTCGTGCGCATATGCGCGTAGGGTTGTCACTGTGCAATAGGGGTGTTTCCTGCATTTATAATAAATTATTGCACGAAACAAAGCACCAGATAATTATTAGGAAAACATAGTCAGCAGTTATTTTCTGGCACAATTTCTATTTAATAAATCGGATAGAACGAAAAAAGTAAGTGTCTTGAGCGTGACGTCACTTGTGCAGTTTTTAGATAAATTCCATACTAGCAAATCGTTTTGACAGTTTTAAAAAAGAAACGGATAAATTTGACTAGTGTCAGCTGTTATATTTAACATGTAAGTTGGGAATGTTGGGATAGAAACATTATATTTTAAAATAAACTATAATATTTAATTTAAACACGAGAACCTTGCTGTATAATCTACTTAAAATATCGTTTACTGACATAAACACGATTAACATATTGTATTTTTTCATCTACGTAGTTATTTATAAACAATAATACAATTAAAAATACACTACATAATCTAAACATACATATTAGAAATATATTAATTTGTAAAAAAGATTTTACACATGTAAGTAGGTACTACACGTAAGGAAGTTGCCAAAAATAAAAAAAAATGAAAATTTGTGGAAGTTGTTCAAGGTGTCCTTTTCGGACAAAAAAAAATTCGTTCATACAAAAATGTGAAACTTTCATCATTTTTCTCATCAGTAAGTAGATTGAAAAGTAAAAAAAGGAATACATCACTTGACCCTTCGCACCAACCCTGACGCTTCCTCATATGGACGAGACTACATTGTGGTCCGTGTTAACAGACCCTAATGGTACAAATGTAACTTTTCAATAGAAAATACTATATCGGGCCGTTTCATGCTTGACTACTTTATTATTTCCTATTAGTAAAGGATCAGGATTGTAAGCAACTTGTTTTAAGAAGTATTTATATGATTAAACGAACTTATTTTAAGTTATGTTAAGTAAGTTTGTTGCTCTGTATGTGAGTATAAAGTTTAAATTTTTAATAGGTACTAGTTAAGTAAAGTTAAAGGTTAATTATTCATCATGGAGATTAATTAGTAAAGTAAATGCACCTAATTGGATTTCAGATATTTAGGACAAAATAAGAACATATTAGGCAATTCACATACCGAGCGTACTGTGACATCACAATCTGCTGACGTGACGACATATCAATCATTAGCAATACTACGACATATTGCCAATTTGCCGCTTAACCTACCCTTACGGCCCGATTCGAACTTTATGTTACGTCAATTAAAAGATCTAGAAACGATATGGATTAGATATATCAGTGTCCAATATGACGTTTCTTTTGAGAAAGTTCGAATCGAGCAGTTAGCATGTTATCATATCGATATCTCATACCTATTTGTTTTCTGAAACTGAATACAAGGTCGAATCGCGGTGACTTTGAGTAAATTGCTTTGGACAGGCAAACGCAAAAGTTGACCAGTCTAGTAACCACCACTACTCAAAATATAGTCTAAAACAATTCAAATATGTAACCAAACACTCAACATAGTTTACGACGGAAGGCCCCCTTGCCTGCATGCCGCGGGGGCCTATTCAACGCGCGAAACCGACAAGTGGCCATGCGATATATTTGCGAACGATTCACGATGAATGGCAAAACTGAATCTAGTTTTAGTAGACTTTATTTCATCGCAATAAGGATTAAAAATGATCAGTAAAATGTGTCAACGATGGCGCATAAATAAGTCGACTTTGTCCTTACCTGATGTCTTTTAAATATAGGTTTTTAGTTTTACTTTCTTTCATTGCTTTAGACATCGCAATGCTCATTCAACAACTTTCAGTTTTTAACGTCTTACTTGGTTCTACATGACGTGACATTGACGAATGAATTGAAATATTCCCTACCTTGCATTACACTACTATTAGAGAAGTTTTTTTTTTCGTAAGAAGAGGCAATAAAGTACAAGTTTATTACGTGCTTTGGGTTAATACCGAAAGCGGGGTAATTTAGAAAATTGCAGTACTAACAGCTACTAAGCCATAAGCAGATAACTGTTACCCAAATTTTTTTGCCTTTTTTTTTAATGTCTAGTTAAAGAATTGATAGGTAAATTATAATACATAAATTAAAGATACTTAAATATAAAAAAACAGTACAAAGCGGTCCTCTTTTTTAAATATCTATCGTTAAATTTAAATAATCACAATTATATACCAGTGGCGCTAGTGAGCACGTTGATGGCCTCTTAAATAATCGACACCTGAATAACCCCCTAGTAATAAAGCGCCCTGTTCAGTGATAAGTCAGCAAGCGTGCCGGTGTAATGTGACCTTAGGTATTTGGGCACGGGAGTGCAGTAGCCAAGTTTGAAATTAACAGAGCGAGAGCTAAAGCGCAGATATTCTTTCAGAAACTGGAAGGAAGCCCATTTTAGCTTCAAATTTTTTCTGTCAAATAACAACCTGGTTTCAAATAAAAATTGCGATCAACGGAATAGCGTTCCTAAACGACACTCAATAGCCCTAGACCCTCATCTACTCGAAGGTTAGCTGGAAGAGATCCCTTACAGAGATAAGTTCGCCGTTGTACCTTTATTTCTGTAAATATTATACAAACCTGTGTTATGTGCAATAAAGTGATTACACTACAACATACTACAACTACTACTACAATAGAATACTCCTGCCATAATTTAAGCATACCCATAAATTTAACGAAACAAAAGATGTGCTACAATGTCTGTTTTTAAGAAATTTAATATTTTATTGAATCAGTGTAAAGTCAGCATCATACAATGGAACTGCGAGCGATGCATACTCGTAGTATTAAGTCAAAAAGATCACTGTGTTACGTTCTTTCCTGTAGACATACACAAGAGTTAAGGGCTATAAAGGTTAATTTTCTTATTTAACCCTTACCCACGTAAAAAGGTCCTCCTTTTATTTACGGAACTATGATAAAATTATTACTTACATGCCCACAAGCTGTTAACTATTGCCCACAGGAGAGAAAAATGTACAGTTCGCGCGAACACGCTAGTTTTCTCTCCTGTGGGCAATAGTTAACAGCTTGTGGGCATATAAGTAATGATTTTATCATAGTTCTGTAAATAAAAGGAGGACCATTTCACGTGGATAAGGGTTAAATAAGAAAATTAACCTTTATAGCCCTTAACTCTTGTGTATGTCTACAGGAAAGAACGTAACACAGTGATCTTTTTGACCCATTACCGAACTTGGCTCGTTTTTCATGTTTTGCTATTTAGTTATGATTGGTGTTCGCTTACTATAGAAATTTGATAACTGCACGTCTATTTTATACTTTCGCTTTGTTTTATGCGAAAAATAAATCTAACATTCCATATTATGCTGCTGTAGGTGTGCCCTTAGATGCGTTATTAAGTGTACCTATGTACACTTGTTTTTGCTCGTATTAGTGCTTTCTTAAGCCAAAAAACAAAAACGGAAACCGTATAATTTTTTTGTAAGAGAAGTAGTGCGTACCACGACTTGATACTTGACGTTTACGTTAGCGAGTCCTACTTAAACTCGATCGCAGTCCATCTCGCTCGAAATGATGTAACTATTGGTGAGATAGAGAGAGAATGCGATCTAATTCACGCAGTCGATAACATAAATCCCAAATGCCAACTCGTGATATCCGTGCAGGTATGGCAAAAAAATACGCATGCATTATTTCTATAAATAAAAACCACTCTAAATAAAATGTAGATGAGTAATATGAAATAGTTCTACCATTCTGCTCTATTCAACAATTACCGAAAGGGTGTTATCCCCATGTCGCAAGCATACCTACTGTTATTCCCAACGCTTAAACGCAAGCGACCATTTCACTCAAGAATACCAGTACAAGTATGATCTCGACTTCGTTACGTTACGTTTGATTGATAGTCAAAACTTAAAAAGCTAATGAAACAATTCTTTATTTGTTTGATTGAAAATTGTTGAATTTTGAGTAATGGGAGATCCATATACACCTTTGGACCAAACGAACTATGCCTGGGTGTTGAAAATGGCGACGGGGTCTAGTTAACATAACAATACGAGTAAAATGATCCCGATGGATTCGGCGGGGGACAGTTTGCCACTATAAGTACAAGGCACCATCAGATATAACTTAACCTCCTGCCTGTTACTCCAGAGTATCTATATGGGAGTCAGCTTTTAGGCTGCCTTTCTACTGAGGCGGAGATGAAAGAGGACGTGCGGGTATGAACAAACAGCTTTGGTTCTTCTCCGCTCCGCAGAACAACCAATGCTATTCGTGGATTCCCACACATCTCTCATTTACCCTCATCTACGCTTCAGTGGAAGCGGCGTTTCCACTTAGGCTTGAGTCCCCGGTTTACGGCGAACACTGTCTACGCAATGTCGCGTTCTTCCCATACTCTCTGACGTTGACACGACAACTGAGACCACCTGTATTATGTGTTTGTGTTCACACTCGCAAAGCGTCAAGAATACAGGCGCAGGCGCCGCTGCGCGCGCCAATAATGAAATCATAAGTCACGATCTGTCCGCATCTAACCACTGGATTCCTTACCTGCAACAAACGAAAAACAATCTTATTACAAATGAACTTAAGATTGAAAGTTCAATGAGGGGTAAGTGAACTATTCGGTATGTGCAAAAGTTTAAGCAATTTGGAAAGGTCCTTGTCTGTGCGTTTTGGTGTTTCAATGAGGATAGAAATGAAATGAGTGCAATTTGATTTCCAAATACAGATAGTGGTAGGAAAAGTATTTGATTCATAGTAAGGGGTTGTGCACAAATCACGCGAAGTGTTTTCGGCTACTTTTGAGCCCCCCTTCCCCTTCGTGACATTTGGTGAGGTTTTTGGCTCCACCCCCCCCCCCACCCCCCCTTCCGGTCCCACACAACCTCACGTGTATTTTTTTGAAAACCGAGAGAAAGTATTCATGTATTAGGTTTTTTTTCTTAGTTTCGATCACTGTAGAAAAATCTACGTGAGGTTTCCTTGTACCCCCCCCCCCCTCCTAACGTGATCTATCGTGATTTTTTCGTGACCCCCCTCCCCCCATCGAACCTCGCGTGATTTGTGCACAAGCCCTAAGAAGTTAATGAAAGAATTTAAACAATGTATAAAGGCCTCCTAGCCTAGTCAGTAGTGACCCTGTATTAGTTAAATTAAGCAGGAGGTCCCGGGTACAAATCCTTACTTACTTACTTACTGCCGTGGCGCAGCGACCCGAAGTGGATCTTGGCCTCTGACACTAAGGAACGCCATGCTTCTCTGTCTAGCGCCGTTTCTGTCCAATCGACGGCACCGAGCTCGTTCAGATCTTTCACGACCTCATCGCACCAGCGATACCTAGGAAGAGGCAGTGAAGGTTGGCCTACGAATTAGTCAGGGTACAAATCCTGATAAGGATATTTATTTGTGCGTTTGTCAAGGATATTTGTATTTATGGCATACTGCCGTATTCGAACTTCAAGATATTCACAAGAGACGACACGTACTAGATCCATTCTAGATACGTTATAGTTTAGATATCAACTAGTTCTCTTTTGCAGCGCAATTCGGGCAACCAATGTCACTTTTACGTTAGATAGAGTAAGATATCTATTAGATGTGAATTGGATCTCTAAGTCATATCCTGTGGGAATCGTTCAAGAGTATCTCCAATTCTCCAGAATCGCTCAAATGTCAAATTTGACAGGTTTGATGAGACATAACGTTATCGTATCTTGGTGATGTCTAAAAGATATCTAATAGATGTCTATTTCAAAATCCGAATCGGGCCCATAGTAGGCAAACGAGCGGACAAATCGTCTGTTTTTTTTTTTTTTATAATAAACTGATCGGCGATTGGCTCTAGTCACACCTGATGGAAAGTGAAGACAGAGCCTAAGATGTAGCTCACCGGTTCAGTAATAGCCTATTCACTCTAGCTTTAAAGAGACCGAGGTCATATTTTTCAGGGAATACAGATGCCGGGAGCGCATTCCATTCCTTAGCCGTCCTTACCAAAAAAGACGAGGCAAATCGTTTTGTGCGGACAAATGGAATACTAACCACGAACGGGTGCATTCGCTCCCCGCGCCTGGATGTCCGATGATGGAAAGGGGATGGTGGGATCAGGTCATGCAGCTCTTGTGCGCACTCTCCAGAATGATGGTGTTTTTTAAGTCCCAAAATCCAAAAAAGTACCTAAATTGGTCAAACACTAGCTTAATTATGTACTTGCAAGGCTTACTTTTAGATAAACACACGGATCATTAAAAATATTATTTTACTATAGTCGGACCAAACTAACTCTGCTTGAAATTTCTAATGACAAAGTTATCATTAATGACATTTTTCTATGCAAATATGGCGTTTATAATACTGCAAAGTTAGATTAGACTAACTATACAATATGGACTGATAATAGAATTCTTCAGCATACCTTTTTTACGATAAACCTTAACACATTTTACGTACACCACATAAAATGTAGAGCACTGTCACGTCACAGTGACACAGATATCGTGAAACTACAGATCGAACGGAAACAGATCGATAGATCGATTCGCTTACATAATTAAATCGATTTCTTTCAATACGTGCGATAAATCTTGCGTTTGTAACCCCGTTCTGGAAGTACGTGATATAATTTATATTATTGACAGTTTATCTTTTGATATTTAAAGTATTTGTTGCAAATTCAGCTGTTTTGCTTGGCTTTGTTAAGTAAAGGTCAGATTACAAAATAATTAGTACAAAATTATGGAAAAATAATATATTGCATCAAAGGTTCTTCATTTTGTAAAGGAGTTACAAACTGTAGCGCTGAAAATACATTAAGTACATCTGAAATGTGCACTATAAGATTATACCATAACTACTACTAAAATTAAAAAGGTAAATTGATAACCCAAATAGTAATGATATCCATGTGTTGTGAACAAAAAATAATGTGTTTACCGTTATTTGTGAGCATCACCTTAAAAACAAACTTTACTTAGATTTTTAAAGGTATCCGAATGTTACTTAAAAGTTCTGTTCGTTTCATTACATTTTTAAATGAATAATTATTATGGGACATTTTTTACACAAAAAGTCTAAGCCCCACGGTAAGCTTAAGAAGATTTTTACACCATAAAAAATTCATATGCAACTAAATGCAACTAAAAAGAAAAAGACAAGACTTCAAACACATCATGCATAATAATTTCATCACACAATGACTGAAACAAACTCCGATTTTAAGAAATGCTTAAACCGCCTAATCACCATCCTTTATTATTACATGAACACGATTATTCGGCAATGGCTGTCGCAACGACAATGTCACGTTTTCATTGGCACACTGGACCATGTCAATTAATGAGCGCATACATTACGAGTATGGTGTGTACCAACACTCTACTCTAAACTAACTCTCCGACGTCTTAAATTAAGACTCTTAGGGCGACTTGCACCATTCACTAACCTGGGGTTAACTGGTTAAACTTGGAGTTGCCATGGTTACCGGTACAATTTGACACTGGGTTAACGGTTTAACCGCCTAACCCTGAGTTAATGGAATGGTGCAAGTGGGCCTTAATCAAGTAATCACGTAAGGAACATAAGTGAGGTCAAGTCGGCACCCACTTCACAAAATTAACGAAATGTCAACATTTCCTGGGTGTAATGGTGAAATTATCGTTTTACAGACATAATGAGGTAAGCAGGTAGGTAATCAAAAGGCTACTTCATGATCTAAAGTTCGTTTCTTTTGAGTTCTTTTTAATCGCTGATCACGATCAGTTGTTCTCAAAATAGGACATGAAGTAGCTATATACTATATACCTTATACTGCAAAAAATTGATTATTAATTGATGGCTTGTGCTGCTTAGTAAAAATAATGTAGAAAACTTGTACCGTTTCGATTTTATAAACAACTACCGACCCGCCCCGGCTTTCGCACGGGTTAACAAATTATACACCTAAAGCTTCCTTAAGAACCACTCATTGATAGTTAAAATCCGTTCAGTAGTTTTTGAGTTTATCGCGAACAAACACACAAACAGGCAGACGTGGCTCGGGACTTTGTTTTATAAGGTGTAGTGATGAATACTATGTAGAAGCTGTAACCGATTCAATGAAATAAATAAATAAATAAATAAATATTATACGACATTCTTACACAGATTGACTAAGTCCCACAGTAAGCTCAAGAAGGCTTGTGTTGTGGGTACTCAGACAACGATATATATAATATACAAATACTTAAATACATAGAAAACACCCATGACTCAGGAACAAATATCTGTATCATCATACAAATAAATGCCCTTACTGGGATTCGAACCCAGCACCATCGGCTTCACAGGCAGGGTCACTACCCACTAGGCCAGACCGGTCGTCAATGAAATAATACAATAGGATTCAATGAAATATACTAAATAAGTCCCGGAGCGCCTAAGTGTGGTTTCTTTGCTTTATAAATGTTTGTAGTTGAGGTCATCTCTGAGCTAACTAAAACAAGTATTTTAGACAAATCAAAGCACTTTTATTCCTGCTCTTTTTATTACCACCACCAAGCCCAAAATTTCATAACCCATTTCAACAAGGACAAGAAACCATTGTGGACAGAAATCGATATCAATCCGGTCCTGATCCAATTGTTCGAAATATACAAGAGGCCAATTCAAACATACATTTTGAAATCAAAATGATGTATTTTATACCATTCGCCCGTGCACGCCGCTCGCGCCAACACATGTCATACATAAGTATGAGTGAAATGCACGCGCGAGTGATAGCAAAATACATCATTTCGATATTAATATGTACCTTCGAATTGGCCTCACAGATTATCTACTCCATTGGACTACTTTCGATTGCAAAGGTTCTATCGAGTAATAAATAATCGATTTGATAGATCTTATCTCTGTTTTGTCATATGTGCATAATGATCTATTTATTATGATTAATGATTTAATGCGAAGTCCTTGGACTTTTTAAAGTCAGTTAATTGGATAGGTAACATGGCCATAATCCTTGGACTATTTTAAAGTCAGTTACCTAAATACATAACCTACCGGATGATGTCACTATTTGGAAAGTAGATACCTAGTAGTAGAAGAATATAGAAACAAGGATGCATGCAACGTACAAATTCGGTGGAAGTGATTTTAATTAATTAAAAACATGAAACAAGACTACTATATTTATAAGGGCAGACTCCAACCAAGGCCGTGATTCAGTGTGTCATCAAAATAAGATTTTTTATGAAATGTAAGTGACATTCCATTTCCAACTGCAGCTGCAATACTGTTCATTTTACGATGGAAATTGACAATGACAGCGACGCGTTTCCATAGTAAAATGAACAGTATTGCAGCTGCAGTTGGAAATGGAATGTCACTTTAATGGTTGACTTTGGTCGGAGTGTGCATCGGATAGGACCAAATGGCGGGAAAGAGGGGAGGCCTTTGCCCAGCAGTGGGACACTCCTACAGGCTAACAATAAAATAAAAAATGGTTGACTTTACGTGGCGTTTTTCAAAGTGATTCTATACCCTTGAAAATATTGTAAAAACACCTTTTTAATCATACCAAACATACTTAACCTAAATATTTGTCATAATAAGGTTCTTGACTCCTGACCTGACAGTCCTGACTGGAATTTCAGTCTCTCATTTTGCATTATTTATTTGTGAATGATATTTTCTGCTCTATACAAAACAAACGAGGTTTTAACCTGCGACATTTTGACCACACATATATCTTTTATATATGTGTGGTCAAATTTGTGCCATTTCAAATACTTGTAATGGCAATACACTCGACGTCACGGAAATTGCACACCTTCATATTATGGTGTGAGCGATTCCGAGCGATTATAGCTTTTAGATAAATAATTAGCTTTATTCAATTTAAAACCTTTAATCTGATGTCTCTTTTGTTTACGTGTTTTATATTGTTAAGATTTGCGTTAAAAAAATAAATAAAATGAATAAAAATAAGATTGGCGGCCTTTGAAAGAATCGCTTGCCCCCGAAGGTGCACTTCCGTGACGCTGACTGCCCGATACGAACTTTAAGATACGTCAATCAATAGATCTATGCCTCTACCATCAGTTGGCAGAGTATTTTTCACTTACTTTCAGTGAATAAACGTGCCGTGAGTCACGTTTTACGTTTCTTTACGGTCTTATGTACCTAACTTCACTCCACTCCAATCGATGCTGTCCCTTTCTAAGTATACTAAAAAACAGAGCAAGAGTTATATCGGAGTTTTATACAGCGCCTCTAGGATTCACCTAAAGAACTAAATAACAAAATTGACACATTTTCTCACGTCTACGTAATTTACTATCTATGCATCTCGCTCTCGCATATTAGTGCAAGTGAGATGCACAGAAAGTAATGTTACATATACTGATGGTAGCCGTGAATATAGAGGGTAGAGGTAAGGAGAATCCTTTATGACTTTATGAGAAAACTCCTTAATGGGAGAATATTTGCAAAAACTGGGCACGCTGTCAGCTATTATAATTTTTCTAAATCTCTCCAGAGTAGCGAAAAAAAGAAAACCCATAAACCTAGTTTTTCATTGTATCAATACCGTACTAAAAATCATGGAGAATGGAAGATACTCGTATTTACAAGTGGAAAAACGTTTTCTCTTTTTGTATGGACGATTACGTAGTATACTTCCCTCTTAAGGTTTTTGACGGACACTTTTTCATTATTAATTACATGGAGTATTCCTTACCTCTACCATCCACTAAGAGCATTTAGAAGGGAGATGTCATTGCTGTCATTTTCTTTACAAAACAGTCTGCCGATTTTTGCGGGGGAGGGGACGTCAAATGTATTGCTGTTTCTACAGGATTTGTACGTAACGTACAAATAGCCATATCAGTCTATACAAAAGTTTGCACAATTGTGCAAGTTTTTCGGCAGAGGGGTAAGTAATAATGTCAACAAAAAAATAAAGGGTATACCTTCGAGACTACTACGACTATGATATTTGATTTATTCGGTTGTCAATATAAAACAAATGTAGGTGTTCTTTCTTCTCGTATGAGACGCCATTACTATGTAGTCTTGCTTGAGATTAATAAACATTACCTATATGGTGTTAAAACAAGCTTTTCCTTCAATCCTAAATCCTAACAGTAAGCACTCAATGGCCACTCCAGTTATTAAATGCTCTAAGACCAATTTTGTCACTATGTTACTGTCATAACCTTCATTCTACAATTTTTTAAAGATTTGACGTTGCCATAGTTACGAAAATAATAAACACATCAATGTTAGTAAACAATGTATAAATTAAAATATATTGTATTCAAGACAAAAATTGCAAAATATGATAATTACGTAAACATCATTAATAATCGAGTTAAAATTATGACTTTGCGTGTTAAAAAATAGGAAGCAAAGTATACGGCGCGATTATACAGGCTACTTTTGGCTACATATTTATTACCTATGACGAAAATAGTACACACATGAGAAGAAATCTTAAAATTATTAAAATAGGTATGTATTATAATGGTCCGCTTCAGTCCGCATCATGACAGCGGCCGTCTCCTACTGCTAAGTAACATTATCTAATAGAGTGTGCGGAAAGAGAAGAGTCGTGAAATTTAGGGGAGCCCATACATTATAACTACCTACGACTCTTCTCTTTCCGCACAGACCCTACGTATGACCTTACTAGCGATCTTAATTTTATAGTACCTATATGATCTCGAGTATATTTCAGTGCCAAGCGCCCCATTTCCAATACAAAATGAACCCACGCAGCGGGTTTTTGACAATAAATGTGTTTAAATCTTATTTAAATTTTCAGATTCTGAACCACCAGCAAAAGTTTTTGAAGAAAGTTTTATATTTCCTGTTACCAAGTTTACATGAAAAACGATTTCCTAGGTACCAAACACAATAATTTGAACAACGGAAAATAAAACAATACTTACTTAGTACTTAAAGAAAAATAAATAAACTCACAGAACATTTGTATGTTTTATTTTATTTAAGATAATAATGCTTAATAAAATACGTAGCAATTCTTGTGTAAATATTATAATAGGTCTTGCGGTATGTTCTTACTATGTGTTATGTGCACCCACAACAAAAACAGCAACATGTCTATGTACCGCTCCTTGTATTGAGCCTTAATTCTTAATACATATGTAACTTCTACATGCATACGCAGTGCCGGATTTAGACATTTGCCGCCCGTAGGCTATGCCGATTTTGCCGCCCCTATCCGCCTCGCTTATAGGTTTTTTAAAGTACTTTCCTGTCAGAGGCGTTTAATTTTATAGTACAACACACCATAGCCATATTAAAATGCATATAAGGTGACGTCACAAATGTCACATTCTAGATATAGATTTATTTATATGGGCCGTTTTTGTCACTCAATGACGATGCAACCTCTTTATATTTGCCTGATCTGATCGGTGACCGGTGGGTACCGCTGGGTTTTGGCCATTGAGAATCAAGGTGAGGCATTGGCAGTCAGGCTGGATATAGCTAAGGAGTTCGGTCGGGTCTGGCGTTAATTGACTCTGCTCGAAAGACTATGCTATACAAATGAATCGCTAGCTTTTTATTCGGTAGATGCATATGAGCCGTATAGTAGACGGAAGCTGCTCCGATAGCGTGGACATTACCGCTGGCGTTTTATTAGGTTCTGTGCTATCATGCAATGATGTGGTCAGATGGGTCACAATAAAATGTAGTTAGTTAAACGAAAACGCGAGCGCAGCGAGCGCGAAATTTTGTCGAGAAAATAGTAGGTAAGTAAATTTTTAGAGTTCCGTACTTCAAACGGAATAAAACGGAACCCATAATACCACGAAGATACAAGAATCGACGACCATTCCAAATTTACAATGCAGTCAGATGGGTCACAAATAATGTAGGTACTTAAATGAAAACGCGAGCGTAGCGAGCGCGAAATTTTTTCGAGAAAATGGTAGGTACAATTTTAGGGTTCCGTACTTCAAAAAGGTCTTGACATGACAGAGGGCGGCAAAATCGACAAATTATGCTTGTTGTTTAAATTTTACAAATTAATTCCGGTCTACCCTATCTGAACAGCACATAAAATATATTTTTGACCCAAATTTGCCGCCCCCTAAAATCTGCCGCCCTAGGCTTCAGCCTACTCAGCCTAGTGGTAAATCCGGCACTGTGCATACGCATGCATACATGATGCAATCCGGGTTTTCATGGAAATGTTGTTTTCAATCAGCTTCTTGCCTAAAACCAAAAACTGCTCGTAAGCAATGTGATTTTCGCAAATGTAGCAATAGAAATAGGAAAATATGATGTCAAGTATAACTCATTACCTTTGTACTAAATCAGCCTTTTATCGAACTATTAATTGATTTATCCCTTAAAGTTTTGCTTGAAGTTCACATACTGTTATAAATTTATACATATTACGTTGAAAATTGCATTAATAGTTATTCGTGAAAAATCTGCGTATTTGTTGTGTTTACAAGTTGACAGAAATGTCACGTTGGAAACGCACGTATTTTTCCATAACATCTGTCACGTTTACTCGCGTAAAGTATTTACGCAGAATAATTCTGGCTCAGTTTTCATTATATAATTAGAAAGAGAGCGTTTTAGGTGTGAAGTTAGGCAAGTATGGAAAACTCGCGTAAAAACGTTTGTAACTCATGGTACAAATTGAAATTTTTAGTTCTTTACGTGACCGGTAGAGGCACTGTACAATTACTCCATACATTTTCCTTAACTTTCTCACTATCGACTGTCATTCACGGAACTCATAGTAGAGCCACTGGACACGATTTGGGTTAGATGTGTCAGTGACAAAATTGACGTATTTGTATAAAAAAACGTCACATTCGACACCGACATATGTATATCGTTTAGCTAGATCTATTAATTGACGTCTCTTATAGTTTAAATCGGGCCGTGACGTGAGTGTGTAACATTATATCTATAGGTACTCAGATTAGGTAGGTTCCGTGTGTATCCATGTGTACTCTGTCAGCACTGTTTACATAAGCAGCGCCGACGCTTTCATAATGCATTGTCTACTTAATGCCACACGCCCATTTAATCCCAGACATCATTGCAATGTAACACGTTTAATTTAAATGCTAAGCTAACATATGGCTTGCTTTTAGACAATAAGGTAAGCTGCATAAGCGGGATAACTTGGAAAGCAACTTTGAAATTATTTTGAAAATAGCAAATATCTAATAAACTTTATGTTTTGATATTTGATTGATATTTGATATTTATTGAAATTAAATTTTACAGCATTACAGCTAACGCCAATGCACTGTAAAATTAAGTAGTAAAGTTAAGTACCTAAGTAATAATAGAGCGATTAATAAGCTAGCTATTGGATGTTTGTTCGCAAAAACGTAAAAAATCTTTAACAAGTTTATGACTTTCGTCGGCAAACAAGTCGGAGTTAGGTGCAAAAGATAAGAAATTATTAAGAAGTGTCCGGGAACGGACAATTGCAGAGTACTGGTGAGCAGTCGTGTGAATGATTCCATTATCTAGGAGGCGATGGCTGCGACAACGTAGGTAGTTGTTGGGAACAAAAAAGGTAGTCGTTTTTGCCACCAAGTCTAGGCAGTCTGATTCTCCCCTTAATATTTTAGATATAGCAGACATTAGATTAACATTACGCCTTATCTCGAGGGAGTTAAAGCGTAGCATACCCAGTAAAAATTTGGTTGGGTATAGAAAGGGGTAAAACAAAGATAAAACATGTTGTCACCATATCACTCACACGTGCGCCCCAACTTAGCCGTGGTGGAAAGATTCGCTGTCCTTGAGTGTAGTCTCAGTAGTTCAGTGGGGCTAATACCGCGAAATCGAAATTCGCAAATTGCGGGGATCTTTCTCTTTTACTCCAATGAAGGCGTAATTAGAGTGACAGAGAAAAATGCTCGCAATTTGCGAACTTCGATTTTCGCGGTTATAGCCCAGTTGGCAGAGCGATGAGCTAGTGATCCAGTGTTGCGAGTTCGACAGAACAGTGTCCTACGAAACAGTGTTTTTTTCACTTTTCATTTATTTCTAAGTTTTATTGAATAACATGTTGAATTAAATGTAGTTATAATAAGTATAACGTAGAAATGACTATATTACTTACACAAGCTTATTTAATTAATATATTAACAAGCAATAGAAGGGAAAAAAAACTACTGATTGTCAAATAACATCAATTGTAACATTTGTATGTGGTCTTTTATTTAATATAAAGATAAAAGTAATAAAATAAATCACCAAGCTACATCCTTAAGTTACAGAGGCCATTTGACCACTTTATGGCCCATTAAAGTACACAAACTGAGCTTTTCGTGTGTTTCAACTAAATACATGTGACATTACTCTCATCGGGTACAATTTAAACGATGTGTACGACAGCGTAGCCATAATGGGCCGCTTTTTAGCTGCGGGGTGAATATTTGAATAATCAAGTGCAGATAGTTTGCAAAACCCGCGTAGTTAGAAGATGTTGATGTCGGCGGCCGATCGTAAGATCACGCATATCGTGAAATGTGAAAATCTTTAACTCGTTCCTTAGGTCGACGAAGCTCCGCTATGCGGGGCTTCTGTTTCTGGGCAGTTTGCCCTTCGGTCATCTGCAGCAAACTAACGAGCCTATCCTACCTATATATTGGTTTAATGTGACTATCGTCACGTATATTACACAGGAACATTACGATCCTCACCAATCTGCCTATAACCACGGACGCAATGTCACGTTCGAAACGTCAGGCCATATACTAAAAGTAAGTGCACGCGATTAAGTCCCGTTTTCAGTTTTAAAAATTATAAGCCCTTTAATGTTTTGGTGACAATTCTGTTATCCTTGTTCAGATGTTTGTGGACACCTTGACCGCTATGGTATATATAATGGTGACTGCATATAATGGCGTGTCAGCCCGATCAAGTCAAGGAGTGGTTCAATGCTTAAATATTTAAAATTACCTTCATAAAGCGCTGATGAAAGGTCACAAATGTGACACTTCCTAATGACGTCACTAAGCCTCAAGACAGGTGTGTGTGAGTCAGCGTATTAGAAATTCATTGTATAATATATTCTCAGGCGTAATGTCATTTCAATTGCTAACTGAACGCTAAATTGGTAGGTATTGGCTGTGGAGATAACGTATGCGGAGTGAAATCGGGGGAATGCGGGGCGTATTATGGATGGCTTTATCCATCCTTATCCACGTGATAAAATAACTGTCACTTTTTAACACCGTGGGATAGAAAGTGACGGACACCGTCTTATCACGCTGTCACATAGACAAGAACGACCATCATATCCGTACTGGACAAAATTCAATGTCGTAAGTATTAGATAAAAACCACATGGTTATTTTTTATAAATTTTTATGATCTTTAATAATGTTAATCATCACTTAAAAGTGAATTCAACCAGCCAACCTGAGGAAACGGGTCTATATTTTAATCAACTTACTTTGCCACTCTTGTGAATAAATTCAGCTTTCTCATCAGTTTTTGGCGGGGTGAAAAAGTTTGTGGCCAAATACACTGGTTTCGACCAATAACAGGATAAGACCACGCTCATGTAACCTATGATAATAGACAAGAGTAAGCTAATAATAGTTTGGGCGTAATTATAGCACAAGGGAGAATAGGTTCCGGTCCGTATTAAAATTATGTTAATAGTGGTATATGACAACAGCAGTGACTCGGTGACATTTATGGTACCATTCCATTTTTAACCGCAGCTGCACTACCGGTACTGAACGCGTCGCTGTCATTGTCAATTTCCATAGTAAAATGAACAGTAGTGCAGCTGTCGTTGGAAATGGACTGTCACCTTTAATCACAAACACGTCATAGGAAAACGCGCATGACATAATAATGCGCAGAACCCCTAGTAAACTGCCGGCCTAGCCAAGGTTACAATTGCTCTCCCTTTGACAACGAAAAGCATTATGTCTCTCTATCACTCTTCCACAAATCCACATTAGTGTGACAGCGACAGTTGCGTTTCGATCGCTACGAAGCGTAAGAGATTGGTATCTTGGCTACGCGGCCTGTCACACTAATATGCAAGAGTGATAGAGAGACGCAAAGCAATTCGATGGCAAAGCGCAAGCGATTGTCACCTTGGCTAGGCCGCCGTGCTAATATGAACGCTAGACGACTATATATTATGTCCTAATTATTCTTCGTGGTAGCATTAATAATTAATTAATTGAATAGTTTACAAATTCTAATAAAAATAGTATATGTTACGATCCCTCGAGGTAAAATGATTCCTCATAGTATCAGAGCAATTACTGGTGCCATCTATCTAAATGGGTATGCAATAAACGTCTGCCCCGTGACCCCGCCTCTTAAACTGTATATTTTCCTATAACACCAAAAACAGATTTAAAAAAAAACACATGGAATTGAAATTTTACCTGTGTGTTATTGCACCCCTGATTCATGTATTACAACAAAACCCAAACACCGATTGATAAATAACATTTTTTGGCACTAAATTACCTTTATGTTATCAAAAGGCCTAAAAATAAAATGGACTAACCGCAAAGCGACTGCCGATTTTTTATGCAAAATCAAGAGGAAAGTCTTTACAAAACCCGTCTTGCTTGCATTAGGGATTATAAAATACCGAAAACATGATAAGAGCGCGTTTTTAGGGTTCCGTAAAAGGGTAACAGTTGAAAACATTATAACTAAGCTTAAAACGATGTCTGTCCGTCTGCATGTCAAGCTCTATATCTCAACAAAGGAGGAGTTACAAGCAACCACGTCTAAATCACTACCTACCTAAACTATCGTAAAATCGAATTCACAGATATCTTACAAGCCAACATTCCGAAAATATATAAAATATATTTAGTTAGGTACACGCCTCTGACGCCTCTAATGGGGCCCACTGATTAACAGTCCGCCGGACGGTATCGGCCAGTCAGTTAGAATAAAATTTTGACAATTCCGAACAACTTAATCAGTGGGCCCCTTGACAATAACGCCGTGGTTGCCGTGTAGGTAAATATTTTTGGAATGTTAGCATATAAAAATGCTTGTGAATTCAACCGTAGACTACATAATTTATATTATTATTATAATTCAATGACAATTTCCTTGAAATATTTGAACTTACGTATTTCTACAAGCTTCTTAGCAATCTTTACCCGAAGTCACAATCGTTTAATATTTTTCGTTTCACCTATCACTGGCCAATTAAAGGACCTCAACTTGAGATAAAACCAAAATAACACAAAAAACATTATCAAACGGCAAGCTCAAACGAACCTTTCGAGGTCTTTGAACGAAAAATGGAAACATTTCTCGATCGCATATTACGTATGCAGAATTTGACCAACGAAAAAGAAACTGCCGAAACGCGATATATATTACGATAATAAATATCACTTTGCTCGACGTTGGAATTGTTATTTTTATTGAGTATTTAAGCATTGGATGCCAAGAAATTGAACTTAGAGGGAAAAATGGCTCCGCAAGGAGACGACGGCACGCAAAGTAGGGTACATAAAGCAAAACTCTTCTTTACATCGGTGGACCTTATTACAAAAAGCATAAGGTTCACCGACAGTTAACTGTGTGGGTGATATGGTACAAATCAAATCTAAATAAATCAGCATAAGTGATAAGTGTTAACTCTAAATAACTGATGATATTTTTGCAAGGATGTGGTGCTGAGTGAATGATTATTAGGTATACAATATGTTATTGAAATATAAAATTAAATACATGTTAGATATAAATAAGTAAAACTCTCTCTCACTTCCTAGCCATCCATCCACATGGTGGTGGGGTCAGCTTTCCTGCTTAACCTTCTCCACTTCGCCCTGTCCACGACATCGTCCTCGGATAACTTGCACTCACACTCACTTGGATAACTTAAATAAGTAAAACAATACGAATATTATTTTCGTTCATATGGTGGACCAAAGAGATATCAATTTTAAATACAATTTGATTTCCCCATAATAGTGCATCTTTTTCCACGAACCGAAAGCCGTAGTTTGATATAAAAAAACTAAATTATTTTAAGGATTCACACTATCCTCGTGCCACCCACCATTCAAAATTATAGCCAAGGAAGTTAGAATCTTGTTGTATTTTCAATTTGGATGAATTTCATTTGATCGAAAATTTTACGAGACAAATGAAATGCTACTTTGTTTTTAATTAAGGTTGACATTTCATGGAAACTGAGTGTACATCCTAATGCACTTTGGGCGCCACGAGGATATATGTTAATTCTATAGGTAGGTACTAAAACAAACATGCATATAAATTTCCTAACTTGATATTTCTTGGATTGTGACATAATATCATATAAATACCAGATTATGTCATACTTAGTAGTCTATGAAGCTAACATAAATATTATAAAAAATATATACTTTGATTATAATATCATTTAACTACCATTATATATCAATATCATTATAATAATCCGTTTCATAATACATAAGGAAATGGATTACACAATACAATATGCAAATTCTCAAATTCTTTGTATATGCAAAATGCGTGCATTCACGAGAAGACATAAAGTAAAGAATTTCGGATTCCTACACGATCTTTCGTCATCTGAATGCGGATGACATTCCACTGTATATTCGTATTTCATGTGCAATTGTGCGTACCTACTCGAATTACGAGTGGACGACGATATATAAAAATAATAGCATCAGCGAGGAAATGCTGCCAGTATGTATGGCACTATGCCCCAGGGCCACTTTAGATATACAATTTTTAGTTTTGAATTATTTTAAGTTTGGACTGTACCTATACGAGTACCTATTTACATTTTATTCATTTATATTATATGCATTTTGTTTCTAACAAAGTTAGTAAGTATAGATAAATATTTAAATTTATTGAAAATACCCATAACCCAAGGACAAACGACACGATAGAATATACTTTAAATGCCCTTGCTAAGATTTGAACCCGGGACCTCATGCTTCATAGTACAAAAAAGTTTAGTAATTTTGTATTTTCTCCTTTATACGTCACATTTTTCATCCGACTCACGCAAAATTTTGTAGCAGGTTCGATAGGTACAGATAGATTCAGGAATGAGTACTGATTTCTGCAGTTTATTAAGGTAGCTGCCATTCGCGTCATGTCCCCAACAAAGCAGTCCATTTTGTGTCAAAATGGTTCTTGGGCAGAAATAATTTGTACTAAAAGTAGGCAATATCTTAATATCCTGCACAGAGAAGAGATACCTAAACCTACCAGCTGTCGGTGCAAAGACCCCAGGTTTTTAAGAATGTCCTCAAAAATATTTTTAGCTGAGTCATGGACCTTTTGAATTTGTCACCAAGGTCATGAACCCTCTATGGCAGGGCTACAACTTATTTCGCATATCGAAACAGATAACGGCTCCAAAGATATTGATGTGGGACAAGTATTTTTATTGCCACATTCGAAACCATGAATTCAAACGCATCCGTTGCATACACAATGCAGTAATGTTATATGAAATTTTGTTGGGTATTGTGATGTATTCATAAACTCTGGTATTATATACATACATTCTTATGCATCGGAGATCAGCTGAATCACGCCATCTATAGTATTTAAGAGACTAATGATTACGTCAAATGATTAGTTGACCTTGCCATATTTGACAAACTAGAGTGTTACCCAGTATCCCGTAATTAGTACTTAAGTAAGTAGCGTCAGCAGTGCCACCAAGGCGTCATAGAGGGCGTTATCATGCTATCAAGTCCAAGACAGAAGAAAGATAAGATAGAGAAGACATGCCGTCAATCTATCTCTAAATCGTCGGATGACAAGCAAAAGTCACAAACTAACACCTTTGAAATTAATGGACAATAAACCGTGTTACAAGTGTAATAGACTGCATTGTTACTTAAATTTTTTGATAGTACTTAGTCACTTTTGCTTGTCACCCGACGAAATGAGAAGGAATGGGAGAAGGTAAATGTCTGTTTCGGTTCCTTGATGTAACCTACAGGCTTGCTCAACTTATGGAATACCTATATTCGTAATGACGCCTATGATTTGTAATCAGATTTGTCCAATAAAGACTGTGAGTTGGATAGCTATCACTAAAAATTGAAAGATCGAATGTGCTCTCTCTAACATGATACGCCCACGATTCTAACGTAAAATTTTTTTAAACACATTTTTACCTGATGTTCTGCGAACCACAGTTGGCCCGTCCGATAATTGCAAATTCTAGACGTGTCGATATCTTAAAAGACCAGACACACAGACATACATTCTCACTTAACCCTGCCATATCTAAAAAGCAATTGTTACCTTAATCGCCCTTATCTAAAAACTTCGCCAATTAAACTTTTGGTTCTATTGAATAATTTGTTTATCTGTGGCAATCTGTAAAGAATCGCGACTCTCATATCTGTTTTGTTTTGTTTAATCTATTTTGAAATGGATAACGAAGTGAATGGGTCGTGACATGCATTAAAAGTAGCTCAATTCAAAGGTTAGGATATTTATATCCTATAAATATTAAATTGGTAAAAATGCAATTCCTTCAATTTAAATTTTTTGTTTATTAATAAACGTTACATCCATCCTGTTGATATAACGAGCTCAATTTTTTTCTACCTAAATATAAGTACATATATTATATATTTCCATTAAAGAAAATATAGAAAAAGAATACTCTTTTACCAGCCTACAGGCATCAAGATTTTAGCAATGTAAGTATACATGCAATTGTTGGTATGTATCTATTTTCCATGTACAGTCAAAGAATTTAATTTTCGACCTATTTATAGCAGGCCGGTCGCACAGACTAGGTTAGTTTTCGTTCATGTCGTCTCGGATATGGGTGAATGGTATCGATGTATTCAGTGTAATGCCTTGAACACAAATATACAAGATGACAAGCGCGAAAGTGGTGGGGGTTAGTTGCGTCATAAATTCGGCAGAACAAACTTTTTTTTATTTTCTTTTAAACACCATGTGGGGTACCCAATGAAAGGGCTTGAACAACGTAAACCTACACAAGTACACACCTCATCCAAAGTCATCTAGGTTCAAATAGAACCATGTACTCTGATACTGATAAGTTTACATTCGCGTTCAGAGCAATAGTGTGGGAGTAACTACCGAGATTGCGCGCCCCTGGAACATGTTGCCTTAAACATGGCTCCACTTGTCGAAGACCACATTAGACATAAGGTGTTTTCAAATAGCTGTTTTATTACTTCAGAATGGTGTCTAATTCAGAAAATGGACTGTAATATGATGGAAATAAGGGTGAGTTTCGGTAATACCTTAATTATTCTAAATTTCCTGAATAAGCCTTGTTTAGAAATCATTTTAGATATATACCTGTATAAAAGCAAACCTACAACTCCTATACCAATGGAACGAACTTTGCGATGAGACCACGCAAAAGTGACAAAACATTAAACATAATTACATAAACATAATTTATTCAAAAAACACGTAGGTATTTCGTGGTTACATTCATGTAAAACGAAGACTTAAAAATAGTGATAGTTTACATGTGCCTGAACTAGGATTCCCTGTGTTTCACGCGTTACATTGTACTATTATTACTATCGTATAGAACCAGCACAGCTAGAGTATTTTGCGTCATGAGTTGATGTTGTTTTGATATCAAACCATAGAATGCGTGAATCTCGCGATATAAACGCGTAAGCGCCATGAATTTTACGGCGCTTACGATGTTTTATTCGCACGGTTGTGATTGCTATAATGTCATTGTTTGGTGTGGCTTCTCTATATAGCATTTATGATCACATCTGTCATCCCGATATTCCCGATACATTACTATTGGCGTTGGTCATCATCGATTTCCATCTTGGCTAGGCTGCTGGTTCGATTATCCATCAAATAACCGACGACCGACCGACCGACCGACCGACGACGACGACGACTGATGACCGGTCTGGCCGAGTGGGTAGTGACCCTGCCTATGAAGCCGATGGTCCCGAGTTCGAATCCCGATAAGGGCATTTATTTGTATGATGATACAGATATTTATTCCTGAGTCATGGTTGTTTTCTATGTATTTAAGTATTTATATATTATATATATCGTTGTCTGAGTACCCACAACACAAGCTTTCTTGAGCTTACCGTGGGGCTCAGTCAATTTGTGTAAAAATGTCCTGTAATATTTATTTATTTATTTTATTTAATAAACGTGAGAAAGTTCAAAAAAGTTGACCTCTGGGTAATAAACCTCAAAACCTTCTTATACAGTAGTAACTTCTATGTCAAGACAATGTGACAATCACATAATTGCTGTCGCAATCAAACAGTTTGATAATTATTTTGACAGGTGGCGAATTGATTTAATGCCGAATAAAGACGCAACCGTTGCATGTCATAACAGATGTCAACTTAATGTTTTGGTGTTTATTGGGGACGTAATTGATTTGCTAAATTATATTAATTACTAGCAACCCACACCGGCTTCGCATGGGTTAACAAATTATACACCTAAACCTACCTCAAGAATCACTCTATGGATAGGTGAAAACCCCATGAAAATCTGTTCAGTACTTTTTGAGTTTATTGCGAACAAACATACAAACACACAAACAGACAGACGCGGCAGGGGACTTTGTTTTATAAGGTGTAGTGATAGTTATAAATCGGGGGAATATTTTCTCTATTGTAGTTAAATAAAATAGGATGTTTCCAGACATAAACGTCCTTATTTGCAGTAAAAGATTCCAAAAAATGTAAGAAGGCTCAGTAAAATCAAAGATAATTAAGAAAACCCCCTGAAATGACTTTAGATGTTGGAAGAGACTACTCTTCCAACATCTAAAGTCATATTGCAAGGAAAAATCTGTCTATTCCTTTAATACGTATGAGAAATACATACCAAATTTCATCCAAATCAGTTCAGCGGTTTAAGCTTGAAGTAGTAGGAATTTGAGAAAAAAAAATGTATGATTACTAATAACATGACAAATATGCACTATTGAGGCCAAACACTCTGGTTTATAAGAGCGTAAAAAACTTTACGATGAGCAAAGTCAACGACTTTCCAATCAACCGATCTTCTTTTGTCTCTCGATTAGAAATAGGTAATACATTTTAACTCTATTATGTTTTTGCACAAAATTATAATTACATAGTTCCGATTATCGCTATCGATTAAAGTTGTCATAAGCTAACGAGGTTCCGCTTATCTGACGTTTGAATGAACTTAGTGAACTATTGTCGAGTGTTAGATTGTTTCCGTGTAAAAAAAATATTGATTAGATATTATATTTATTTAAGCTGAAAAGGATAGTTTAAAGGTAATGTTTGAATATTCTATTGATTCATTGACTGATTGAGGGTGATTTCGATTTTTATCTCATTTGTGCTGCAAGAGTGGCGCTTCCAGTGGCGGATTTTAGGGGCGACAAATTGTGACAAAAAAATTCACTGATGAAAACAAGAAATAACCCAAAATGTAGTCAATATGATGGGTCTTGAGAAAGGGGCGGCTACATGGCCTGGGGCTTATAGTTCGTTTTTTTTAGCATTAGAAATAAGGTAGACAATCTTGATGTGTCTTTTAATTGAAAAACACATTTTAAAAATAAGTTACGGCAAATATGTAACAATTATAAATCTAATACGGTCATTTATATTCTTTTGCTTTCATAAGTAATAGATAATGATTTTTAAAAAGAGTTTTTCAATTAAAAGACATGTCAAGATCGCTTACCTTCTTGCAAGTTCTTTCTAATGCTAAAAAAACGAACTATAGGGCGGTAAAAACTGCACCGCCATCCGCCACTGGTCGCTTCTATTAACTTTAGCTCCAAAATACCCGTAATAAAATGCTTCCAAATAGCAGTTTTTGTAAGACTGAGGTAAATATGACACTATACTAGGTATACGTAATGTCAAAAAAGCAATCCTAGTAACTTTTTATTTATTTATTTGTTTATTTTTTATTTAAGTTAGGAGCACCAGAATAATGTTTTTTTTTTCTATTTAAACGGAAAAATGCAAAAAATTATCGCGTTGCGCAAGACTAAAAATTGCGAACTATTGAGATACTTACTGAGCTACTTATATAAACTTACCTGAAGCATGCGAATCTTTCCATTTCTTCATTTATATTTACACGCATAGACACCGTACCTTATTTTTTTGACCTTTAGCATAATTTCTTACCCATAATTTCATCACAAACATGAATAATTGTGACGTCCCACGGGTAAAGGTACCTTATGGTGGTTGGCGCTTACGCTATTATTAACGCAGCTCCAATAATATTGCGGCGCTATGTGACGTAAACGCCAACCGCCATAAGGTACCTTTTCCGTGGAACGTCACAATTAGAGATTATAAAAAATTAAAAAAATATCATACGATTATTTATTTCGGAACAACTTTTACACGGATTTAACATTTCCGGATTCAAATCAAGCGCGGTACACACCTCTAGCCAAAAACGATCAGTTAAAAATCATAACTAGATAAAACTGTAAAAAAACGCGGAACAATGAACTATCACATTTTTAAAAAGCACATTGCTATACAAAATGCATGGTAGTTACGACATTTTCTATAGTTATAACTATATGTACGCGTTCTTTCACGATATCTGACAACGTATCTGATAGACAAAGTTCAAGGTGCACGAAATAAGTTCTCTGTCACTAATTACTATGTGTTATAATTAATCAATTGTTATGAATTATCTGACTTGGTTATATATTATCTTTTTTGTACCTACTGCATCTATCTATCATAATATATCTATCTAAGTACTGTCATATTTTAATAGTTAGGTATTGTTGTGCGGTCAAAATTAATTTGAGATAGTTTGTTATTGATTGCTACATTAACTTTTAAGTGTTTATAGTAAGTAATTTTATAAATAGGTACCTACACTTACCAATGTATATTGTTTGCCTAATCAATCGCAAATGCATACATTTAACGAAAATTAAGTGAAAATCCACGAGATTTCATCGCTTTTATCATTTTAAAAACATATTTAAATGACAAACGAGTAGGTACAAACAAAAAATGTTAGGTTTTACTTTTAGGTACCAACTCAAAACTTTTAAACAATATTCACTTTTCGCATAGAATTTACTTGAAAGTTTAAGTACAAGCTTGCTACATAAATAGGTATGTGTTAAGTTTTTTATTTTTTTCTAGTATATTTACATAAAAACCATATGAAACAAGTTGTAACGAACTTATTTTAAAAAGTTGGACTATTTAAAACAACTATATTTACTTAGAAACTTATTTATTTTGATCTGGCCTTAAAATATTAAACACACTTAAAAATTTGAAACTGAGTTTCCCCATAAAATGGTCAATCACTGTCAACTGTGACAAATATATAGGAAGTGAACAAAAGTGTCCGAAACATAAAATCATACAAGGCCGCGCGAGTTGATGTTAAATGTTAAATGTTTTGAATTCTCTCACTCCACATTTCCGCTTTCAATTTAGTTCCTGACTGTACCACCTAGTAAACCCGAAAAATCAAAAGTACCTAATGAAAATAGGCCCATTTTGTGGAAATTCCTACACAAATTGACCCTTAGAACCTATGATTAAAAACCGGCCAAGTGCGAGTCGCACGAAAAAACTGCATAAAAAATCACGTTTCTTGTATCACTTGTATGGCAATTGGCAGCCCTACTTACTTAAATATTTATTTTCCTGTTTTTAATATTTGTTCTTATAGCGGCAACAGAAATACATCATCTCTGAAAATTTTAACTGCCTAGCTATCACGGTTTATAAGATACACGGCGCGATTCGAAAAGTGAATTAGAGATTAACTAGATACGATATAGTAAAGATATGTGACGTCCCACAGATAAAGATACCTTATGGCGGTTGGCGCTTAAGATTATTAACGTCACTTCAATATTATCGCGGCGCTATGCGACGTTAGCGCCAGCCGCCATAAGGTACCTCTTATCGTCGAACGTCACATAACTTTACTATTTCATATCTAGTGAATCTCTAATTAATTTCCCGAATCGCGACGCCAGTCGCCATAAGGTACCTGTTGCCGTGGAACGTTACATATCTTTACTATTTCATATCTAGTGCATCTCTTATTCATTTCCCGAATCGAGCCGACAGCCTGGCGACAGATAGACAGACGGACAGACAGCCAGACAGACGGACAGCGGAGTCTTAGTAATAAGGTCCCGTTTTTACCCTTTTTACGGAACCCTAAAAACTGCCTGTTTAAATAAATACTTTTTTACTTGAAGTTTTTCTTGCGTCATTAAAGTTAGGTATATATACCTACACTAGGTGCCTACTTATATATACCATTTGTATCACATTTCTAGCACCCATTACTAAGCTTAAAAAGGTCACTTCTTTGTCCTTTCTCGTGATTGGAATGTGGTGACGTGTAGGAACGAATATCACGATTCCGACAGACGTCCTTGTCAAGGCAGCTTAATATAAAATACTCATAACCGTAACGAAAATAGTCACCGTCGCGGTTATATAAATACGAGTATTACGAGCTTTGAAAAATAAACATTACGTTAAATCCGATGGTTAAAAACAGTAAGGTTTTTTTGAAAGTATTTTTATATGAAAAATAGGCTTCAATCAAAATGCGATTGGTAGGTATTATTTGAGGGAGGAAGCTACCTAAGTATATTTACCTATACTGTGTAAAGCGAACTTTAAATTAAAAATACATTTTTAAAATTAAAGAAGTTAAATAATTTACAAACTTTTTGTCAACCAAAGCCACCTAACTTAAAAAAAGAATTACTTAGTTTAAAAAAAACGTGCAATCAATTTGATGAATGCCTGTGAGATAATCATGCTAATTTTATCGAAATCGGACCGTCCTTACATGTTCCTTGACATAAAAAAACTAGTTCTACCAAACTTGTTTAAAACACGAGTATCATATTTTACTCTACCGATAAATGACAAGTCACATCAACGCCATCCAGCGGTAACTGTGCGAACTATAAAGTAACGTATCAGACATGTGCGATGCCTTGTAAATAGAAAGTCGTACAATGAGTACGGTTATATTGTGACTACGTGTTTTCGACTGCCGCCGCTCAGTGGCGGTGGCGCTAGTGCATAGCAAAGGAAACAAAATTATTACGTTGCAGCAGTGGGGAGACACTCCTGACTTCGGTCGAACTCGGCTCCGTTCGGCTCAGCATTGTTCCGAGCAATTATTAGGGTTGGCACCACTTGACTTCCTTTTGCGTGCACGACCACAGATAAGATAATCACTTGAATTTTGACAACCCTAAATAGCCGAAAGGGATAGTGCCAAATATTAGAAAGGGATAGCACGATTCGACCCTGAACCGCTGTCAAACTTCGGGTTTGAGTGTGCTTTGGTAGGTAAGTGTCCTTTCTGTACAGTCAGCAGCAGAAGTTGCTAAGCGGGCGAGGTGTTCAAAATTACCTTGACACACTCTTATTCTCTTAACAAGATAATTTTGAACACCTGGCCCGCTTAGCCACTTCTGCTGCTGACTGTACGGTCGTACTATTTATTTCTTATGTGGCTGCAGGTTGGCTATTTTGTTCAAAATGCGTGGTGAGGGAACTAAAACTAGGTTCCAAGGGCCTATATTATCAAATGTTCAAATAAGATACGTATAAGATACGGATAAGGTCCGTAGACGAACTAAAGTCACCGACATAGCTCACCGGATTAGCAAGCTGAAGTGGCAATGGGCAGGCCACATTGCGCGCAGAGAAGATGGCCGATGGGGTCGAAAAGTGCTCGAGTGGAGACCACGGACTAGCAAACGCAGCGTAGGACGTCCACCCACAAGATGGACGGACGACCTTGTTAAAGCCGCCGGAAGACGCTGGATGCGGGTGGCTTCCAACCGGTACGAATGGAGGTCCAAGGGGGAGGCCTATGTTCAGCAGTGGACGTCTTATGGCTGAGATGATGATGATGATGAAATAAGATACTAGGCATCTGTTCACTGTCAAATACCTAATAAATGAATCTAATAACCGACAATGAAGTTTAGTAATTGCATGTATGCATTATATCAAACTTCTTTTAGTTTTTAGAATAGAATAGAATAGAATAGAATAGAATAGAAAATATTTATTTGGCGTAAAATAACATACATTTGGTAGGTACAATATAAAGATTTAATGAACACTAAGAGATTCTAAGAGCCTGTGTAAATGAATAAGTATGTAAAACAGTGGAGAACCCTTCTGAGGGATAACAGGATACCATCATCATCATCATGTAGGTACTTAAAACCTAAAAGTTTCTGAATTTGTGGCTCATGCTCACTTAACTAACCCACTCTGTATAGAAAATAGAGAAAAAGCTATTATGTTAGATATTTACAAACCTAAAGCACTGAACTTAGTCTGACTGAAGTAAAGTATGTACAATAACAATTAGTTATTACTAAATGCAGCCGAGAGAAAACTGGAAACCAGTCCTACATACAGAATCTAATAAGCCAGCTGTTCCCAATAACCTAGAATATATTAGAAAGGTAATAAGTTAGGCCTAAAATATGCCCTTACTTGTGCAAGTCTGAGTCACAGTTCCTACTTAAACCTTAACATTGTCTTAAACGACACTCATTCCTTTATTACATGCGACCTTTTGTAAATAAGGCAGTTTTCCAGTTAAAATTGTCAAATTAGAAAACCTAAAATACTCTTGTTACAATGTGAAGCTTAAGGTATATATAATAAAGTCGATATTTAAACGAAACTTATCTCCATCTCAACCAAAAACACAGCGAAGATAAAATGACGGAATTTCTAAGAAAACTAATGGCGTATACGACGTTTTTAAAATAAAAGTGTAATGTTAGGAAACACAGGCTAGACGAAGTTGGGCTAAGCTAGACCCTAAGAAGGCAATGTCCACTTATCTGGTCTAGGTATTATAGGTAATTGTAGGTTATTTATAGTGTCAGCTAACCGGGTAATGCCTATCGAACAGTGCGTAACCGCACCCTTTTTGAAGCAAGCCCCAATTCTGGTAGTGTAGAGCCCAAAAATACTGCCTGCCATATTCGAACTTCAAGATATTCACAAGAGACGAACACGTACTAGATCCATTCTAGATACGTTATAGTTTAGATATCAACTAGTTCTCTTTTGCAGCGCAATTCGGGCAACCAATGTCACTTTTACGTTAGATAGAGTAAGATATCTAGTTATTAGATGTGAATTAGATCTCTAAGTCATATCCTGTGGAAATCGTTGAAGAGTATCTCCAGAATCGCGAAATGTAAATATATCGTTATCGTATCTTGGTGATGTCTAAAAGATATCTAATAGATGTCTATATCAAAATCCGAATCGGGACCTGTGACAATTTTTTAGGAACTATTTTCTTACTTACTTACATACACAATTACGCATGTACAGTCACCACACGGGATTGTTATGCCATTTAGGGTTCTTGCTAAATTGGAAACTCTATAGCGTAATTTAGCTGGAACCCTAAATGGCGCAACAACCGCGGAGCGTGATGGTACATTGTAAATATGTATTTTATAAATGTAATCATAACTAGAAACGACTAATCATTTAACTAAAAAAACGTACTTACTTATTATCTTTCAAAATATTTACCTTTGGCTTTGATACATAAACGCAGAGCTTTATAATTACCTACTTATCTTGTAGCACTTTTCAGATACATATTATTTAATTTTGCACTCTGCATAATATTTCAATCTTCTAATATAAATATTTTTAAATATTATAATAACCACACCCAATACTTACATTAGGTTTGTTTCAAACATCACAAGTCCATAAGTCATACATATGTAAACAAACATAAATACATATCTACATATAGACACATCATTGTCACAATTCGGCACACCTCATTGGTGTCAAGGGCACACAGTGTAAATCTTAAATAATTGCAAGCAAGTGTAAGCATTCGTAGTTTAACTTTTTATTTCACTAGGCATGTAATTTTTGTGATAAATATGTGTCTGATTATTTACTGTAGTTGTATGTGAAATGGGTTCCTTAATCGTTTTTGAAACAGCTACTTATTTTTATATAAAAATATCTTTGATTCTACCACCTAAGGTTGTCAGTAATAGTTCGCTCTTTAGCGACAAGACGGCATGTTGTCAACAATTAATTTCAATCAATTTTTCTTTTTATAACTTTAAGTGTAGGTACATCAAAGGTATTACTAATAATGTAAAAGCGAAAGTAACTGTATATCTATTACATCTCGCATCTTCACGCTTAAATCGCTGAACCGATTTAGGTAGATGAAATTTGGTACTTATTGAGATAGTTTGAGATCCAAGGAAGCACATATAAGATTTCTTTTAACAAGAATCATCATTATCATCCCACGCAGACGGAATCGTGGGCAGAAGCCAGTTCTGAATATCTATCTATTTGTTAGCCAGCGTAGAAAAGTAAATCCATTTTTTTTACGATAAGAATCTTTCAAACCTTAAAAGTAGTAGAAATTAACTATTTCTTTAACTTTTTTAACATATCTAATATTGCGGTACAATATGTAAACAACACTAGTTCAGTACATAATTCACCATATTTAATTTTGGAGGGAAAAAATATACTACTACTATATTTAAAAAAATCCGCATATGGTGGTCACTGAGTGATTAAAAACTGATTTTATCTTCACCTCTTGACCGTGACTGTAACCAGATTCTGCGCTAATTTCTAATGAATTTAGTTAATCTAATGAGATGTAAGTATGTGAACGAAACTGGTCGGCTTACTTCGATAAATTTAGGCGTTTCTGCTGCAGCTTTACTTTTTCTTTATTTTCATAAACAAATATTTATTTAACGTCTTGTTTGTGTGTGATACGGACCGAAGTTTTTGCCATTTTTTTGTTTTTTTCTGCTTTATACAGCACGAACGAGTTACGAAAACGTATGCGTTTTTCGTAATTGAACGGAAGATTACATACAGTTTTTTGTCACAAAGTTGGTTTCGTATTAATTTCTTCCATAATTAGAAGTTCTTAAGAAGTAAGCAGTCCCTGGCGTCCGTTGGCTCGTTGGGTGGACGACATCCGGAAAATTGCGGGTCACTTCTGTATGAGATTAGCTCAGGACCGGAACAAGTGGCGTACTAGAAGAGAGGCGTATGCTCAGGAGTGGCCGATAAAGGGCTCATATGATGATGAAGCATTCCCTTACCAAACTTGACTTATTTATTTACATTTTATTGCACAAACAACGAAAAATGGACGACTGAATGTGAAAAAACAAAAAAAAGAATATTAAAATCTGACGAAAACATACAACAAAGAAATCGGCCTATTTACAAAGAAAGTCTTAATTTCTTAAGAGGAAAGCTCACCTTCTTTCTCGCCTTTTCCTCTTAGTGGTGCTCGTCCCCTTGATGGTTCTGTACAGCGTCATCATCTTGCTGAGACTCATTCACTTTCACTTACGAACAGCGGGTAACAATAATTAAATTTCTCTTTCACTTACGAACAGCGACTGAACTATTATTCTCTTTCACTTACGAACAGCGAATGAACTATTATTCACTTTCACTTACGAACAACAGGTAACAATAACTAATTAACTATTATTTACACTATATGCATTTGTAACACTGCACTTGACACTGACTGGGATTGACCTGAAAAAGAAAAATAAACTTAATTAAATAAGTAAATATTATGTTTCAATCATACACAACTCCAGATAATTCCGCAGTGCATAAGGCCTGTGTTGTGGATCCGAAAGGCTAAAGCACACCGGCTTTGTGTGCGTAAACGTGCACGTGCGCTATAACTTTGAAGCCGTGCACGCACACATCACGCGAGCGGTGTGACGTCTCTCATCAGAATCTGCATACAGATGTAGTGCATATTTTCACGGAAACTTACGAACATGTCTATTTCAGTCAGTCTCGGTACAAAAAGTAGGTGACATTGACTGAACTTACATACATACATACGCACGCCTATTTCCCGGAGGGGTAGGCAGAGACCACGGATTTCCACTTGCTACGATCCTGACATACCTCTTTCGCTTCCTTCCTTCCATTGACTGAACTTGCACGACAAATTCGAACGTTTCCGAGAAAATACGATGGAAAACAATTATGCACCACATCTATGTTATAAAAACGGTTTGCACGTCTATGTTATAGGTTATACGCATAAATAACGAGCACAAAAATCCCGGACGGACGGGACGGTGTGAAGTGCGCTGACAATGATATGATTTTTTTATAAAATATTCTAGGTATTGTGGCTCCACCTATTTAAGGTTTTTGACGGATAATTTTTGATACATGGAGATTGTTTTCCTTACCTACCCTCCGTAATACAATAGTTGTCAATGTCAAGTAATTGAACTCTCTCATACTTTAGTGTGTTCGTTAATTCGGTGTTAAATTATTCATCAATTATCTTCAATCTAAAGAATATTCAAGGTCTACAAGGTCAAGGTACGTGTTTTTAAACCATTAATCAGAAAACTTTCATATTACTACAAACTTTCGTTCTCTATAACTCGGTCATTCTAAGTATGCCATAGTTTATCACTTTTATCATTAGGGTTAAGTGTGTAGTAATCTAATATCTCCTAAACCAGAAATACTTAATATTTAAACAACACTATTGCGACGCTTATCATGCCATCCTGCTTACTGTTGCTACAATATATGTATCAAATGTAGCTTCTTGTATTAAAGTTTAGCAATTTTCAAAATTGTTGCCTATGCAACTTACGTAGATTGGTTCTCTATTTCTTTTTCCTCATTCATTTAACTCAGGCTACGAGCTGTCTTCTCATGGTCACGCTGGATGTTAATACTGTTTGTCACTTCACTATTTTAATGGACTTTTGTTTGCAGGATTGTTTGCAGAGCCTTGAACTGGTAGGGGACAGCAAGGAGCGCCTTGTTTATTGGTGGGAAGTGTAAGTCCAGTTTATGTATTGATTGATGATGCACCGGATATCCGGTTACTATCCGGCCGGATACCAGATAGTAACATTGCTTGATTTCGGAGTAAACAAATTGGATTTAAGAATCAGACACGGTCATAATCGTATTTATTTATTATTTTAAAACAATTTTATCATTTCACTGACTTGAACGCGCACTCATTTCGAACCTAGAAATGAGTCCGCGCGAACGTTTACCAGGAAACAGGTCAAACCATCAGGATGCGCACCTGAAAATCCGAAATGTTCTCCGCTGGCCGCATATTCGGCGGCCGGATACCGAATATCCGGCCGATGGTCAACCCGAATATCCGGTATCCGGTATCCGGCCAAACAACTAGCCGTTGCATCTCTTGTTTTGATTGAAGATGACAGACCCGCCAAAACTCACGGTCTCTTTAACAGGTCATTTGACCTACTGACCAGAGTGACGCATATTTAAAGAATGATTATGAATATAATTATAGTGGTATAAGAAAGCGGTAAGAGCGTGCGACTTTCAATCCGGAGGTTGCGGGTTCAAATCCCGGCTTGTACCAATAAGTACCTAACTAAGTTTAGGGAATCATTTGATATTTACCAGTCGCTTTTTGATGAAGGAAAATATTGTGAGGAAATCAGTTTATTCTTAAAAAAAGGCTAGTCTTTCTCTGGGTTGAAAGGTAAATTTGCTTTGGTAAAAACTAGTGCCCAAGCCAATTCTTGGGAATACCTAGTTGTCAAGCAGACAATAGCAAAAATCCGTGAAAACAGGAGTAAGATGGCATTATTAATATATCATATATCATATGAATATGAATTTTGGCACTTGATCACCCAGCAGTATTGTAGTATATACAGGGTGATTCACGAGACGTGAGCACGCCTAATCCTGCACACTCGGTAACTGATAATTGATCGATCACCGTCATATTTAGGTGAAACAACCACACTTTTTCCTATTTTTTAACTTTTTGGCGAGGGCAAATTTAATTCTCTACAATCATGGTCACCCTACAAGACCTAATTAATAAACATAAAACCTCTTTAACCGTAATGACAGCATTATGATTACGAAGAAAATAAACTGTAAAAACTTGAGTGAGATGCGAGTTTTCAAAAGTAACCAGACCGTTATGACATTCAATTTGACACAGAATATCGGTAGTTTATTCTAATTGTAGGTTGACCACGCATGTCGCAAATAAATTAATAACTTTTTTTTTTTCAACACGACTAGAAAATTAACGTTAACCTCACTAATTAATACTGATACGAAACACTTGCTTATAATTTACGAAATGCGCAGTGTTAGTCCTGCTCACGTCTCCTGAATCACCCTGTATAAAGATATAGTTTACAAGTTTTATTTTAATAGAAATTTTTACATGAAATTAAGTGAAGGTTATGTGTAGAAATAATGCTTATTTGTTAGGACTTGCCTAAGCTAAAGGGAAGCGTCTCAACACCATTAGTTCCACAAAATAAACTGCAGTCATTTCAAAACAGCTCTATTTACATTCATTATATAAATTATTAAATACACCTCTTTTGCATTATAGTCTCGTTATGGTGTAATCTACTTTTACGAGCACTCTCGGGGCCCGGGCAACGCAAAAGTGACATTGGTTGCCCGAATTTCACTGCAAAAGAGAACTAGTTGATATCTAAATTATAACGTATCTAGAATAGATCTAGTACGTGTCGTCTCTTATGAATATCTTGAAGTTCGAATACGGCAGTCGGACTCTCGGAATGCACAGCAGCTCTAACAAACATCTGAAGAAGATGTAAAGGCCAATGATGATGATGACTTTACGAGCGAAAGCGAAGGTCTCCGTTTCGGCAAAAATACTTTCATAATATATCTATCCAGTAGAACTAGCACAGGGGCGCTACAGTATCTCACCCACGACATTGACCCTCTTTTTCTAACTGTATTAATTAGAAAGGGACGGGTAGTCTATCTAGCGGGCGAGAAACTGTCGCGCCGCTCCTGTGCTAGCCCTACAGATGTTCCACTATCCGTCTATTCTATACAGATCACATGTCTTTAATGATTCTCGATATGGAGTCTATGCGCCCCATACATTCCACGACTCTTATCTTTCCGAACAAACTCTACTAGTACCTACAGTCAACGGTAAAAATATGGGTGTAGACAACTTACTCAAAAATATGTCCCATAGTTCTTAATTCACTGACATAAGAGTTATGGGACATATTTGTGAAATTATTTGTACACCCATATTTTTACCGTTGACTGTACCTATATTAAATGGTACTGTAGTTAAAAATAACACAAGCATCGCCACTACTTATGCAAATCCGTCGCCGGCGCATAATCGGCTGATGAATATTGTATGAGGGAAAAGCTAGCAACTACTTCCGATCCTCTAAACTATAGGCTAAACTGATGTTACGTTACTGGGATCAAAGTTTGGGAGATGTCAAAAGTTATTAGGTGCCTATCATAATCAAATTACATCATCATTATCGAGATTAGAAAAATAATTTGTATTCGATTCCTATTTTATATGTATATTTAATTATTAATTTATTACAATTTAAACAGGCTTTAGTTAGCCTAAAGACAGCCTCTAATAGAGGCCATCTATTAACTGTCAAAGATACGTAGTTATAATAACTTTATTCCTAGTGTAAATTTCATTCATAGCGTAACGTACGCATTTGCGTTGTCATTTTATATGGGATTTTGAGTTTCCAAAACGTCCCGCTTGGCGCGCTGTTCACAATCCCATACAAAAATAGACATACCTAACGCTAAGACGCGAACGCACGTCACGCTATCCAATGAAATTTACACTAAGGGTTCTAACAATCAGCCCAAATACTTTAAGCAATTATTTGGCTTCCTATACTGTACTTCACACTTGTAGCTACTAGATATACTACCTATACGACATTATACATAGCTATGTATAAGGCTTGCTAGCCTTGTATATGAGTATATATGTAGCTACATATACTAGACCATTTGGTATTTTAGAGATCATATAAACAAACAATTTCAAAGCATTTACTACATACTATAATTACCAGCGATAAACTAACTTTTTATAGATATTACCCAGTTTATCGATAGTAACCAACTAACCACAAATTTCGACACTTAACTATTCATTGCTTGCGAGAGGTGGGTCAAGGAAGCAAAAATGTCAGTTTTGTGAAGGTCCATACAAAATGTATGTGAGAATACGTCACAAAACTGACATATTTCAGGGACACTTTTTTTCTTTTTTAAATCGATTTTTGTCCTCATGATTCTAAGTAGAAATAACCCAAAGGTTGATGGTTTTTCGAAAAAAGGAAATGGTGCTAGTGAAAATATCCATAGTAAATGTCCATACACGAATTATTTTCCCCTATTTTTCCTTCGTTTGGTGGCCTATAGGCCCTTTTTCCACGCATATGCACACGCATGTTAGATTGCAACGTCGCCTTGAACGGTTTTTGTTCCAAACGTTTATTTACACATGTTAGAATTGATTGAGGTATTAGCGATTGGCAAAAACATGTCATCAACATGTTCCTCGTAAATATATTTTAGATAGAAATTAATATAGCTACTAAGTACATGTAGGTATAGGAATCAGCTCTAACCACTGAGTTTTTCTTTCGTAAGTAACTTAAGTACGAAATAGCAATTTATATTTTTCAATTGCTTTTGGCAAAGGAAAACACCGTGAGGAAATCTGCGTATAAGCGAAGAAACTTAAAGGATCAAACATTATATTGATATCAAATTGAAACTTCGAATGCTGCATCAGGCCAATTCGAAGTATTCGAACGTATATGTTCAGCTGCAGTTATCTTTTAGACATCACCAAGATACGATAACGATATGTTTAAGATCTAACCTGTCAAATTTGACATTTGCGCGATTCTGGAGATACTCTTGAACGATTTCCTCAGGATATGACTTAGAGATCCAATTCACATCTAATAAATATCTTACTCTATCTAACGTAAAAGTGGCATTCGTTGCCCGAATTGCGCTGCAAAAGAGAACTAGTTGATATCTAAACTATAATGGATCTAGTACGTGTCGTCTCTTGTGAATATCTTGAAGTTCGAATACGGCAGTTTGTAGGGAAGTCAGGTACGTACCTCTGCAGCTTACTGTACATTGATATCAGAATATCTAAATGACGTCATTTAGTTATCGTGCATGCAATGTCAGTGTAAGTACGTTCGAATTGGCCTGTGTATTAAATTCCCATCATGATTGCAGACGGCACGAGCATTCTAATTGTGACACACAAATATGGCCTTTAATGGTTTTACGATCCTACGCGTAAATTTTGTGAATGCCGTGCACATACCGATCATTTTAGTGCACTGCAATCACAGACTACTTACTACTAGATACCACAGAATACAATGCGAATCTATCTCCATTTATCTATTTACATTTAAAAAAGCAATTCTTGTTTATTTCGGGGATCTCGGAAACGGCTCTAACGCTACGCTCTATATGGGGGTTTTCGGGGGCGAAAAATCTAGGTCTTCTCTCTGCGGAAACGCGCATTTTTGAGTTTTTTACTTCCGAGCACAGCTCGGTCTCCCAAATATTAATCTTTATTGCACACCTCGATAGAATACTAGTGGCTCTGTATCCTTTGAGGCTTCGCCATTTTGTAATATTTCCAAAAAGTGAATCTACAAAACAATAATTACCGAACCAGCTCAAAACATTTTGCGAAAATCGGTTGAGACCCCGACTTTTCTCCTGAAAACAAAACTATTCACTCGCTTGTTTTCATTTTGACTGAACTATCACTCTCAGCCATTTTCCTCAAAGCGTTCTCGGCTTTCCCTCCAGCCACGTTGACTGGACTAACGAACGCACTCCAATTACCTATCGGCTATCAACGCATTTATGCGTTACGATAATTACTAGGTTCCTTATAGCCTAGTAGTGCATGTTAAAAGATATGCGCGTTTTAATTTACCTACTTTAGTCAAATTGTTAAATTTTTTAGGGTTCCGTACCCAAAGCGTAAAAACGAGATCCTATTACTAAGACTCCGCTGTCCGTCTGTCTATCTCTCACCAGGCTGTATCTCATGAACCGTGATAGCTAGGCAGTTGAAAATTTCACAGATGATATATTGCTGTTGCCGCTATGACAATAATACTAAAAACAGAATAAAATAAATATTTAAGTGATTTTTTTTGCCGTTTTTTGCGTAATGGTACGAAACCCTTCGTGCATGAGTCCGACTCGCACTTGGCTGGTTTTTCTTTAACTACCTTGACCTTAACGGACAGGTGAGTGTAACTAATATAGGTAGAAATGTTTATAATGTAAGGTATTTTTTAAATAACCGCTTCGGGCAATATCATGTGTCTGAAGGGGCCCAACTGATTAACAGTCCGCCGGAAGGTATCGGCCTGTCAGTTGTTCTGAACTATCAAAATTTTGTTCTAACTGACAGGCCGATACCGTCCGGCGGACTGTTAATCAGTGGGCCTTTTAATTTAGTATAAGTAATTGGTGCAGTGTTTTGCAATCTCAATCAATCCTGGTTGTATACTAAAGATTATTTTATTTATTTAAATAACTAAATAAATAAAGAGGTTCAATATTTTTTAAAGTGACTATTATTTCGACTTAGAATGCAAATTTAGCTGAATAACAATGGTTTAATTTTAAATGTTACTCACGTTCCATACATGAGTTGGATTCGAACCTAGAACCTTCGACTAGCACTTCTTGTTGCCAATGACGAAAGCGAAGTAACAATAATCGGGGAACATATAAAAAGATTCCGACGAATTAAAAACCTCCTCCTTTTTTGAAGTCGGTCAAAAATAAAAATAAACAGTTATTGCTGATTTCGTTTTGCTATCTCTGGTATTTCATAGACCAATCCTCATGACAGAATACCCTTAAGGAATAATAATGAGACAACGGAACGTTGACTAACGTTTTTGACCATGTGAAGTGCGACATATGATATGTCGATAATTGTAGTCAATGACAATTTGTCAATGATGTTGCTCAGTTTATCGAAAGATCTTTAAGAATTGGTTGAATTGTACGACGAATTCTAACAACTGATAATACTAATATGTTTTTAAATAAGTGTATATGCGAGGAAGTTATAAAAAAATCGACATTTCTTACTGCGCGCAGTGAAAAAAACATTTCTCACGAAGTCATTTTATACATATAGTAAGTACCTATAGCTAGTGTGAAGTCATTTTACTTATTAGTGTGTACATTTTATATTTCTACTGCTAGCGCATTAAATAATACAGATAAGGGCCAGGAGTTGTGTCATATATTTTATAGTGTATAATTTATAAAAGAAATTTTAGACTTGGTAATAAGTCTACAAAATCCGTGTTCTACTGCAAATATTCATACAAGTCGGTCAAATCATAGAGTTTTAATTGATCGAGTAAATTACAATGATTACTGTCGATGACAATTTGTAATACTTGTGCACCAAGCGGTTACATACTCGTACATCAATACCTTTAACTGATCTTAAGTAGACCTTAAGTCATTGCCATAAGGTTTAACAATTATCATTTATCAGATAAATGTATCAACGATGGTACTAATTATTGCTATTAAGCAACATACTTAACTAGTAGTCAATAGTAGATCTTATGTCTTGTATTGTAAGGATTATGTATGATCATTGAATTGTGTCGACGAATGGTGTACGTACACGATACCATTCCATCACGCAACGCTATCATCAAATCATCACTGATCGTTTTGTGTGTAATTTAATCCTTACTAATACCTATTATAAATACGAATGTAACTCTTACTTCATAAAATTGAATTTGTTATGTGTTATGTACAGTCAGCAGCAGAAGTTGCTGAACGGGCCAGGTGTTCAAAATGATCTTGATGTGACTTTATTGTTAAGAGAATAAAAGCGTGTCAAGGTAGTTTTAAACACCGCCCGCTTAGCAATTTCTGCTGCTGAGCGTATTAAAATTTAAAGAGTTTCGGCCAGGAAATAAAATGAGATTTTAATCACAGAAATCATCCCTTAAAGGGATGAAAAGAAGGGGTGAAGTTCACTAAGGAATTACTAATTCTAAGTAAATAAATCACGGTTGCTTAAAGATGAAGTAAGGTGGGTGTACTAGTGCTCGACATGCTAATTAATGCCCAATAGATGACACCCTGCTGTCACCTCTATTGACAATGACTTAAGTAGGGATGTAACGATACATGATTTTACCGATACGATACCGATACCGATTTTTGAAGTAAATAATCGGCGATACCGATACAGATACCGATATCAATGGCACAGTAGTTAGCTAATAGATATAATAAGTAAGGAATTATATACTTATTATGCATAAAACATACATATGTATTAATAGACACTCGATTTTGTGAAGTGTGAAAAACTGTAAAACTAATAAAGAAAAATGCCAAATCAAAATCAAAGAAAACATTTATTTAGGTAACCACCAAGCAATCAATGCAAAAGTAAATCAGTAATTATAGTTCACTTTAGGTAGTTTTTACCCGATTACGGCAACGCAAAAGGAGGGTTATTTGTTATGGAAACAAAGTGTATTCAAATTATTAGCAGCGTCATTCGTCTCGCGCGCTTTTCAAACTGTAATATCGGCTGAATTTAAATCGGCGATGCCGATATATCGGTCTGCCGATTATATCGGCCGATATATCGTATCGGTATCGGTATCGTTACATCCCTAGACTTAAGTTTTCAGATGACATGTACTAGGACCGCGTCGAGCACCAGTACCACCACCTTACCTATTCCTAAAACCGTATTCATTATCAAAAATTTGCACTTAACAACCTAGTTAACTAGATAATTTGCCTACTTAATATGATTCTCTCCTACCGCTAGTAAATTAGACCCAACCAACAGTTTGGAATTCCTAGTCGGTAACCAATATAATTGGTGAAATTGGCTACAGGTGTCAGGTGAATTGGTCCACTCACTGCTTACCCAACGAAGGATGAGTTGATTGATGGCAATCGTGTTGCGTAAACAAGTAGACAGTGAATCTACAGTTTTACATCTTCTTGGTATAAATATATATATATATATATATATATATTTGTGACAAATGACGTCACTATCAAGTTGAAGCAATCTTAAAGTATCCAAAACAAAAAAACCGGCCAAGTGCGAGTCGGACCCGCGATTCTAGGGTTCCGCACATAAGTCCGACTCACGCTTGACTGCACATTTCTAATAGGTTTTCCTGTCATCTATAGGTAAAGAACTATTTTGTGTATTCTTTTCAAAATTTTAGACCCAGTACTTTCGGAGGTAAAGGAGAGGGGCATGTATGGGGGAATTCATTTTTTGGCTATTTTCTTAAATAACTTCGAACCTATGTATTTTAAAATTATAAAAAGAAACATGTCCATCTTTGGGTCACTAATTGACATAGGTATGTGTACCAAATTTCAACTTAATTGGTCCAGTAGTTTCCGAGAAAATAGCCTGTGACAGACGGACAGACAGACGCACGAGTGATCCTATAAGGGTTCCATTTTTTCCCTTTTGAGGTACGGAACCCTAAAAACCAATTTTGAAGGTGAAATATTACGTTTATGTAAAGTTGCTATATACATTTTTTTTATAAGTGTAAGAAATTAAGTAATTATTACGTATTTCATCGTTACCCAGTAGCTGTGGACCATAAGTCGCGCGTTACGAATGATGGTCATTTGACAAATTGCAGCGATATTTGCCATAATGCGGCAATGCGTGATGAAAGCCACATACAGTCATAAAGCACCGTCGCTAACATACTCCTGACTATACTTAAGTCTTATTGCAACGAGTTAAGGTCTATCATTGACCACTTATTGTCGTTGCGTACTCACTACACGGCTTCTCTGAGGCTACTCTTCCGTGAATGCAAACATCTCGAGATTAAGCTGATGTGTAGAAAAGGGTGAACTGGCGAAATGAGGATACACGCTTAACACAGATGGCGCTGTAGTTAAAAAACATGTCATTAGATATGCCAATTTCAAATACATAAATATAAACCACAGATTATAATTTAATTTAGTTCCTTTTATTTATAAAATAATATGTGACACTCCACGGCAAAAGGTACCTTCTGGCGGCTGACGCTTACGTCGCATAGTGCCGCAATAATATTGGAGCGACGCTAATAATAGTGTAAGCGCCAACCGCCATAAGGTACCTTTACCCATGGGACGTCACATATGTGCCAGGGTCAATTTCTGAACACGATTTTTTTTCTGTCCGTGATGAAAATCGCGGGTTAGCATCAAATAATACTTACCATTTTTTCACACCGGGTTCCATATGAATTCACTGATTAATTGGTTTTTAGAGTACACTTAAAAATACCTAAAGGCTCAAATTACTACTCCCGTGCCCTGTCCGGAATCTACTTTTGAGCATAATGAAAAATCCTACGAAAAATTCTACATTAGTATCACTAATTTGGTGTCAAATACTTAAACTAGATGATATTTACTATCACTGAGCACATACACTATTAACTTCATTGTGGTAAATAACTCGTGATCGAAGTTTAAATTTTGTCCGAGCGCGCGAGTAAAATTTCGTCGGCAAAACTCAAAGGGCTCTGACAGCCGACGTCTGTATCTGAACCGCCTCGTGTCCCGCCTCACCTGTACTGGCAGTATTCGGCTGTTTCTCAAAGCAAGCGGATGTACGTCAAGCCGCGGCGTGTTCGAGCAAATCGCATAAGTATTTCGGAATCCGGGTGGGCGACAATTTTTTTCTAATTTCGATGCCCCTTATAAATTTTATTTACCACATAGCTTTTCAATAACAATTGTCATATTTAGGAGCCCTTTATGTATCTTTATGTAAGCGATAACATAACAGTTTGGTTAAACAAGATTTAAATTTTTGGCGAATTTTTTTATTACGAATTCTAATTTCCGTGCCCTAATTCCCATGGAATATTTACCTAAAACAGCTGATTAAGTGGCACGGGAATTAGAAAGTATTACATTTCTTGCCAACAAATTTTTAATTGGGGGCACTGTAAGTTAATTGGCAATGTTTACGTCATATTATTATTACATATATATATATATATTGGCATTGAATATATATTATATGTAATAATAATATGACGTATATCTTTCTATTTTACATTTAAGGAAATCTCAAAAAATGCACAAAAATTTATGAACGGTTTTTTTAGTATAAGTACTATAGTACATACTTACAGGGTGGACCCGAATAACCCGGGCAATTTTAATACGTAAGGTAAGGTGGGGTAAGACGACACCGGGGTAAGACTATCACTTGTATGGAATCCTCGTACTGTTAGTCTTGCGCCACCTTACCTTATTCATTGATCATATTATAACTTTAAAATATTATATAAACATAAAACTATTTTTGGAATTATTACATATTATAAAACCCGTACCTAAGGTTACATGAAAAAAAAAAGCCGTATAAAGTTTAAATATCTGGGAGAACGAGCTTTGCTCGGAAAACATATACCTACCTAAAAACTCAAAAATGCGCGTTTTCCCAGAGACACCTAGCTAGATCGATTTTTCATCCCAGAAAACGCCCATATAGGATCAAATTTCATCGAAATCGTTAGAGCTGTTTCCGAGATCCCCGAAATATATACAAGAATTGCTCGTTTAATAGATTAGTTGTTATTAATTAGCTTTTCTAATAGGTACAAGAAAAATTAAATATATCCTATTCTTACTATATTATAAATGCGAAAGTATCTCTGTCTGTCTGTCTGTTATCTCGTCACGCTTAAGCCAAAGAAGCTGAAGAAGGACAAAGGATCTGGGGGCACGGCAGTGCCGCCGCCAAGTCGAGCAAAACAAAGTGGCACGGCCGTACCATCAAATCTCAATAACATCCTATCTAAATAACTTTTAATTTGAGCATGTAGTCTAAGAATTAATACACTTTAAAATCCCTTAGTTTTGTTACTGGCACAATCACTCTCAATCAATATTATTTTAAGGTCTTCTAGCATACCCACAAGTTCCAAATTTGAAACGTAATTAGGTTTTAGCTTTTTAAGCCAATAAAAATCTAATAATACTGCAATATTAGTCACGTTCTAAAGATAACTGCATAATTAAGTTTGTAATCCTATAGAAATATATGCGATAACAACGTTACCTTTTAGTTCTTACAATTAGTAGGGAAAGTAAAGGTACACTACGATGGACGATGTGAGTATGAATAAAGATGTATTATGATATGTATATACATAGTATCAGTATGGTATGGGTATGATTACCCGAAAAGAAGGACAGCCTACAAAAAGAGATGGGATCTTTCCAATTCGTGTAAAAAGATGCAAATCTCGCAACGCAGTTCTTCTACTCTACTACAAAAAAGTTTTGGGATGTAATGTGAAACCAAGTCGGTTATTTTAGTCAGTGCCAGGGGGTATTTTGTAAGCAAGTTTTTCTTTAGGAAGATTATGATATTTTTGAAAAATTACTTAACCAACCTACACTTTGAAGATTTTCCCGCAGGGCAGAGACACCCCTATGTGTAAAGTAAGGCGGGGTAAGACTAACTTAGTTTATTTTGATCGGGGCAAGACTAACAGTATGAGGATTCCATACAAGTGATAGTCTTACCCCGGTGATAGTCTTACCCCACCTTACCTCATATGAGTTCAAACAATTTTTTGGGTTATTAATTTATGAAGGCAGCATATTCGATTTCTTCAGATTAACTTACACAATAACTTCTTCTCACTGTGCCCCTATTTATTTCTTAGTATCATTTCCTATACGACCATATACCAGATCATACACCTTGTACCTATCTACATGCAGATACATAATGACACTTTTTAATGAATAGTTTTGTATGTAAAGGCGGACAAGTTTACGAAACTACTCAAAGTATTGTTTTGAAATATGTACATTTTACTAAGAAAGAGAGATAAGTTGCCATTAAAATAAAGGAAAGGATTAGTCAAATACGTAGTTTTTAGTGTAACATACTTTCGTAGATTTGTCGTTCGAAACTAAAATTAAAGAAGGTAAATTTGTCCGATGCCACTTCAGTATGGTTGTAGTATATTATTGTAGATTAAAATATACATAAATAATAGTTTTAAGTACCTAAATAAGTTAAGAAAACAATTCCCGTGCTGTGATCTAATTTCTGTCCTAGTAAAATCTAATTTCCATGGACACACTAATTCCCGTGCCCTGACCAAAATTTTAAATTTAAATAACTTTTATAGTTTTATGAATATTTTTATCCCATAAGAAAATTAATATTTATTATATTTTTTATCAAATTCTCAGCATATTTTTTTTTGTGTAATGTTGGTATTACAAAATTCCATGGGAATTAGACAAAAATGCTCGTTTGGTGAAATTGACCCGCCATAGTTTCCTGTCCAATTTTAGGGTTGCGGTGTCATGACGTACATGAAAAATGCATGGGAGCAGTGGCGGATTTCCCATAAGGCACAGTAGGCCCGGGCCTAGGGCGGCGAGATATTAGGGGCGGCAAATTGTGACAAAAAATTCGCTGATGATAACAAAAAATGACTCAAAATTTATCAGGCCTGGCAACGAATTCTCAAAAAAGGTACCTATAGAGGGAAATGCTTGAAACACAATTTTTGACTTTGTACCTAACTTTATTTGGACTATCTAGGAGGTGAACATATCAAAAGTCCCCACGCGGTCGTAACCCTTGAGCCGGGGGAAGAGACAAGTTTGAAGGTCACATTTTTCAGTTTTTCGCTTATATCTCGGAAACTATGCGTTCTAACGACATGATCATTATTCATTATACAAAATGAAAGTTGGTTAAATTTGCTACAAGCTACAATTTTTACGATATCTGGAGGGCCCTCCACACTTGTGCGCGAATCGCGGCGCGAAGCCGCGGACGCGAGTGTGGCGTCGATTTCGCATATTGTTGACGCCTTCGCGCCTTGTTCCTCGTTTATAAGGTTCCGTACCTCAAAAGAAAAAAACGGAACCCTTATACTCGTGCGCCTGGCTGTCCATCTGTCACAGCCTATTTTCTCCAAAACTGCTGAACCAATTAAGTTGAAATTTGGCACACATATGAAAGTTTGTGACCCAAAGATGGACGTGTACCTAACGTAAATAAATGAATTTTAAATATGGAGGCCATTTTTGGCGGGTTAATGAGAAAATTTAAAAATAAAGTTTTTCAAACTATGTATATCGTGTTACATATCAAATCAAAGAGCTGAGCCTAATAATTTTAGGACAAATAGTTATACAGTTATTCAAGAAAATAGGCAAATACAATGTTTTTCTTATGTTTATTTTCTAGATTTCTTGAAAGTTTTTGTAGGTAAATAAAAAGCCAATGTTATTGGTAAAACTGTCACTTAAAATGAATAAGATTTTGCTTATTTTTTCGTAAAACGTATGTTCCTATGATTATGTCATGTCACAAGGACGTATAGTTTCTGAGATATAATAAGCGAAAAACCGAAAAATGTGACCTTCAAACCAAACCCCCCTACTTTTGATATGTTCACCTCCTAACGAGTCCAAAAAAGTTACTAAGTAAAAAATGTGTCCCAAGCATTTCCCTCTATAATATATCTTTTCGTTGCCTGATCTAAATGTAGTCAATATGATGGGTGCTGATGCTGAGAAAGGGGCGGCTACAGGGCTTGGGGCCTAGGGCGGCAAAGACTGCAAATCCGCCACTGCATGGGAGATAGGACAACGGACCTGCTACCGCATTATTTTGCACAGGAATGGTGTATTTAATTTACCATGGGAAGTTTCATACTTGACTGCCGAGTGATGTTGATCAGCCCACTAAATATGGTTGGTGCAACTGGCCCTAAGACCACCCACAAGATGGACGGATGACCTTGTTAAGGCCGCCGGAAGACGCTGGATGCGGGTCGCTTCCAACCGGTACGAATGGAGGTCCAAGGGGGAGGCCTATGTTCTGCAGTGGACGTCTAATGGCTGAGATGATGATGATGAACTGGCCCTAAGCTATATCAGACGTATTAAAACAATAGCGTCAGTACCTGACACTCTTCTGATTTTGTACCAAAATCCCTTGTCTAACGGTTGCAGTTTAACCAAGAATGGTTGTCATTGGCAATATTTGTCATACAACCTCGCCTAGCTTGCCCAAGGCGTGGCGGTAGTCGACTAGTGTTAAGTCAATATCGCTGATTGAGTGAGCTTCGTTTTCACTCATAGTCCATTCAAGAGAAAATTTAAAAATAAAGTTTTTCAAACTATGTATATCGTGTTACATATCAAATCAAAGAGCTGAGCCTAATAATTTTAGGACAAATAGTTATACAGTTATTCAAGAAAATAGGCAAATACAATGTTTTTCTTATGTTTATTTTCTAGATTTTTTGAAAGTTTTTGTAGGTAAATAAAAAGCCAATGTTATTGGTAAAACTGTCACTTAAAATGAATAAGATTTTGCTTATTTTTTCGTAAAACGTATGTTCCTATGATTATGTCATGTCACAAGGACGTATAGTTTCTGAGATATAATAAGCGAAAAACCGAAAAATGTGACCTTCAAACCAAACCCCCCTACTTTTGATATGTTCACCTCCTAACGAGTCCAAAAAAGTTACTAAGTAAAAAATGTGTCCCAAGCATTTCCCTCTATAATATATCTTTTCGTTGCCTGATCTAAATGTAGTCAATATGATGGGTGCTGATGCTGAGAAAGGGGCGGCTACAGGGCTTGGGGCCTAGGGCGGCAAAGACTGCAAATCCGCCACTGCATGGGAGATAGGACAACGGACCTGCTACCGCATTATTTTGCACAGGAATGGTGTATTTAATTTACCATGGGAAGTTTCATACTTGACTGCCGAGTGATGTTGATCAGCCCACTAAATATGGTTGGTGCAACTGGCCCTAAGACCACCCACAAGATGGACGGATGACCTTGTTAAGGCCGCCGGAAGACGCTGGATGCGGGTCGCTTCCAACCGGTACGAATGGAGGTCCAAGGGGGAGGCCTATGTTCTGCAGTGGACGTCTAATGGCTGAGATGATGATGATGAACTGGCCCTAAGCTATATCAGACGTATTAAAACAATAGCGTCAGTACCTGACACTCTTCTGATTTTGTACCAAAATCCCTTGTCTAACGGTTGCAGTTTAACCAAGAATGGTTGTCATTGGCAATATTTGTCATACAACCTCGCCTAGCTTGCCCAAGGCGTGGCGGTAGTCGACTAGTGTTAAGTCAATATCGCTGATTGAGTGAGCTTCGTTTTCACTCATAGTCCATTCAACGAAGACATAAATTAGACATAAACAAAATTGTTAGCAAGCTTTATACGACACTATACATTTTCCTAAAAGGAAAAATATAAAATGCAAGATGCGATGAATTTATAATTGATTTTCTTTAATACAAAAATTTTACGAATACATAAGATTAGTAAAGGTAGGTACCACGATGCATAAGAAACTCGAACCTACCGTCGGAAAGTTGTACAGAGTATCTTAATAATTACGATTACTCCAAGTTTTGTTTAATAAGTGTTTAATTGTCTTACCTATCTCTCTATCTATGTTAGGTATAAGAAAACTATATTGCAGTGCATACACATACAAAAATTCAGCATGCTATTTTACTAAAATGAGCGTTACTTTTTCTTTTTCAATTTTTTTTTGTGAAAAAAAATTCAGCTCTGTATAGAATAACTGAGGTTTGAATCTAAATAAATAAATAAAATAAAAATATGTAGTTTTTGTACCAAAAAGTGCACAAGTTTTGCGACCTACGAGTTTTGAACACCACACACACACACACTTCAAAATGATTTAATCCTTCGTGCACAAAAGTTTGTGCACTTGACTTGAAAAGTGTACAGTTGACTGGAGTATCAGATCCGTGACTGTAAGTTTTGGGTCAAGACGCCGTCTTTGTTCAATCAGGCATTTATTTAATGTTGACCTTCATTGTTGTTTACCAGATGTTTAGATACTGCATGCGATAACAATCTTAAGAAATTGTGTTAAATCTATTGATATACGAATTAAACGCTGTGGGTAAACAAATGCACATCAAATTAAAACTCGTATTTAAATACCACTACATTTACAATAACAAGCTAACAAAGTGCCAATGTTTGTAAATTTCGGTCTACACATTTTACCCTTTCTCCCCTTAAGGGGTAACTTATATCAGTATTGAAGAATACACATATGTATTTACTAGTGTATGTAATCTTTTAGTTTAAATTTCCAAAATAAGTAGGTACATATAAGTTGCAATTTTCTTACAAATAAGACCATATTACGTAGAGAAAATAAAATGGATTGAAAGACATTAGAAAAAGGCTACTAATTGATCGATTTACACGACTACTTATATATTTTTCATCTCTCATGTATCGTAATATTCTTATCGACTACCTCATATGTCGTAATCTGACAAGTGGACTCAATACTCCATTACTCGGAAACGATTTGTCGACACGACATCTCAAGATGGTCCTCTCCTTATTACACTCAACTTCACAAACATGTAAAAACACACCTTATTTCAACGAGTTAAAATTCACAATCGTATACACTTAAGATTTTGATATATGCTTCTTGCAAGCACGCAAATATCTTTGCAAATTCTAAGACGATTTTGGTCAGAAAATGCAGTCAGCTACGCAGAAAAATGGAACCCTTGGCAGCATAGAGCATAGCGCGTTTACAACACGCTTCGTATACAGTACAATAATATCTTCAGGATGTTGTTAAAGCTGCCTCGTCACTGCAGTGCGTCAGGCATGTTTGCTCGGCAACACGCATGGACGGCACACGGATGGCTTCCATGCCATCAGACGCAAGAGGGTAACCTCTTTGCTGCGACGAGTGAGAGACAGTAATAACAACATCCTGAGGATGGTGGCTGGACGCCTCGACTGTCCAATATTAAAATATTGGGTCAGTATTGTGACGGGTAGGGCATAGCATTCTTTAATTATGTATTCACACATATTTACTAACATGTAGTTTTTTAAGTTTAGATATAAGTAGACTAACACAAATATGGATTGTAAAAAAAAAAATCTGAAATAAACATTTTTTTTTTTTTTTATAGAACTATGTCAAATTCACAAGAAGTATGGAATTTCTTATGACTGGATAACTAACGTCACTTAGTCATAGTTTCAATGGTGCTAAGGGTATTATTTGGTTAAAATTGGTAGATAGTGTACCTAGTCTCTGGTAATTTTGAGAATCGGCATTATTCGAACTGCAAAAGCATAAAACCACAAAGTACTAAAATATTTTCTTCATGTGCAACAATATATTGCAACAAACCACGCAAGTAATTATCCACCATTGTGCAAAATATTACTTTTACATCCTACTGCACAAGGAGTGATTAATGAAAAAAATATGATGAATTCTGTTTTCGTGGCGGCAAGTTGTGAAATATTTTAAACGTTCCATATTTATATAAAAAAAAACCTGATCATAAATTCATGACCATACTCTCTGGACATGACATCCCGTAGGTCATTCAACCAAATATACTATTTGAAATGCTTGAACCTATTCTTATTAAATTATACGACATTCTGAAGTTATCGGAATTACCAAAAGTTCTATGAATAAGGGTGTTAATTAAGCGCGTATGTTTACGTTTTAAAATTACCTCCGACGTTTCGAAGACGGCCGTTGTCCCCGTGGTATCAAAATAAGACCCTCTTCGAAGCAAGGATACAAGATTAAGTCCCGACAAAAAAAGTGTGACAATCGTGAAAGTTTAAACAGTGAACTGGAGTATACCCTACGCTATTTTATTGTTAATAAAAATAACGTTAACAGCAGTAAATTGTGTCATTGAACGTAGAATAATAGAACATTAATTTGAAGAAAAAGATTTCCCATCACAAAGATTGTTAACGTACACTTTCATTTTTATTTTTATTAATTATCTGCACGGATATGATGGTCGTTCTTGTCTACGTGACAGCGTGACAAAACGGTATCAGTCACTGTCTATCCCGCGGCGTTAAAAAGTAACAGTTATTTTATCACGTCGATAAACGTGGATAAAGCCATCTATAATATGCCGGCTGGTCTAGTAGAGATACGCTCTAGGTATAATACAAAAAAGGTGGGTCATTCGAACCCTTACCCGCTTATTCATAAAACTTTATGGACCTGACTTAGTTAAATTATGTTATAGTATGAATTATCTCAGATGATTTTTTCGAGTTCGGGTGCTAATCCGTTACAAAAGCCTTTGTTTCTTTTAAGAGCGGTCTACAGCTCGTGCCAAAGCAACCATGTCGTTTAAAAGGCAACTATTGTGATAGTATTAAGGTTCAAATTCATACGACAGCTTGTCCAGAGAACAATTAGGGTGGTCTTGTTTTTTGAGATAACAAAAACGTGTTATCTCCGAACGGGCTGATTCAAGAATTTGAACCATATAATTAGAATGGTAAATTTGCTTTTTAAATGGGTTTGTTCCCGTTACTTACGTCGGGGCTATTAGCAGTAAGCATTATAACCACTGCATAAAGGAAACAATATCTTTTGTTTAACAGATTAGGGTCCGAGCCCGAATAAATCACCTGAGATTATTTATACTATATATCCCTTTCTTACAAATACATAACTCAAAATGACAGATAAGGACAAACGATTATTACTTTATTAGCTATTTGAGGTTTGTAGCGCGTTTATGAATAAGGGGGTTAATAATCATTAGAGGTGTATTTTGTAGCCTGTGCCCAGCAGTGGGACGTATATAGGCTGAATTATTATTATTATATTATTTTTAGTAGGGTAATCTTCAACAAATGCTCTACGAAATATGTAGAAAATCTAAAGTGGAGTAGAAATCGATCAATCAAATGCGGGAAGCGCTTGCGCAATACAGACGAGCCGCCGCGCCGGGACGCACCACCGTATACATATTAATGCGTTTGCCGTGTATTTGCTTATTACGAATCATCTGAATGTTATTAGGTATATCAGGAGCTGTATACTGATTTTAATTACAATATTTAAGAAAGCTAGTTGTTTCTGAAAGTTTAATATATTTTTATTACTATAATCGATTCAATATCTTCTTGGCTGTGAAAACATTCAAAGGCTTTTGTACCTTATCCCTTCAAGTGACGGTCAACCCGTTAATGGTCTGATAGAAAAGCAGTAAACTGGCGGCCCACCACTTACGGGTCGATGCGAAAACCAGTAAACTGTCGGCCACCAGTGTGTGGTTAATGAGGTGTTGCCGTATTTAGAGATGAAATTGAGCGCATTTAAGTATAGTTACGCTCTTCTAGCGCCCAAAATTAGGTAGCGAGTTAGACAAGGATAGCATACCGTAAGAAACACAAACACACTTGATATAAAATTTGTTGGCCATTCATTCGGGAACGACCGCCTAGTCCAAGTTCAGTCGTGATTTTTTAGATGTTGTTTTGTAAAATAAATAAGTTGTATTTTTAATTAAATAGCAATCACCTCCAATCATCAATTGACCACTTGACTACTTTTCACGTTTTCGCTGGCGCCACTTGAAGGGTTATACCAACTAATGACGTTTTCTCACAATAATAATTATGTTAACGTTAGTATAATACATGTCAATTCTAACCTTAATGACACTTTCTACAACGACCGGTTCCAACAAGGGCATTAACTTATCACCTCATTGGCAATTAACGATCACTGGAGAAATAACTGATCAATTGACTAATTTAAACAGGGCTGGTTTAGAAATACTGTTATATCATAAATACTCATCATGCGATAAGTATTTCCAGATTGTTACACTTATGGTTAACGTACAATAGGTATATGACAATATAAAAACATCGCGATAATTCTTAATTTTAATTAATTTATGGACACTTATACACAGTTAAAGCGGCAATATAATAAATCACAAAAAAAGGGAAACGTAAAACCACTATGTCGAACCTAAAACTAGTTTGTCAGTTTGTATGCGTTTTCCATACCGTGAAAGTGTGAAAGAATTTCCATAGTTAATTTTACGAGTCGTGACATGGCGGCGTGCCTCGTTATTAATGTTAATGTTTAATTACTATGTAAGAGCGATTTCCACTGATTTACTTTTTCATTAGCTTAGCAAACACTTGTGTATAGGGAACATAAAATATTTGTACTGCTATATGGAGTACCTAGCTAAAATATACTATACCAGAATTGTGTTAACTTACATTTTTGTTAAGTACATGTTGGCCCAAATATACTCGTACCATCGCATAAGGACTACCAATGTACAATTAAGAGTGTAGCTATTTGTACATTGTCAAAAATCTTCAATATATAAATTATTTTTAAAATTATCGTTTCGTTTTAGTTTAATGATTACAGTTATAATTTTTATTAGGTATAATTATTTGACAATGTTAGTATTTGATAGCCCACGCAGTGGAAGTGTTACTTTAAACGTCAAACTTCTATGAAATTATGACGTATAAATGACACTTGCACTGCGGGGGCTATCAACCGTTAGTATTTATATGTTATTTCATGTTATACGTATAGGTACACATGTTTGTTACCTCATCTGTTGTTAAATGTGTAAGTAGAGCTGAACGGCTTTAACCAAGTTATTTTACGAATGTTAAATATTTAAGGTTCTTAATTCTTACCTGGGGCCCGGGGGTCTAGCCAAGATGACAATCGTTGGTAGAAAGCGCCAATCGAAATTTAAATAATGTTTGGAAATAGTCACGTGACTTTTCGTACTATCTGGGCTATAACCGCGAAAATCGAAGTTCGCAAATTGCGGGGATCTTTCTCTTTTACTCCAATGAAGGCGTAATTAGAGTGACAGAGAAAAATCCCCGCAATTTGCGAACTTCGATTTTCGCGGTTATAGCCCTGTCATCCCGATACATTTTTTTCTTTTCGTTCGGCGATTGTCGATGTACGATTGTCTCCTAGCCCCGTAGACAACAATACCAATCGCTAACTCTCCGTAGCGAACGAAACGCAACTGTCACTGTCACAATAATATGGAAGAGTGATAGAGAGACACAAAGTGACTCGATGGCGAAGCGCAAGCGATCGTCACCTTGGCTAGGCAGTCTGAATATACCCTATCTGGTAAAGTAACATTTCTTTAAGTTAGTTAAAACCACAATATCTGTCGTAAATATAATCTTGTCAGTAGAAAAAGGCGGCAAATTTGAAAAATGTAGACGCGAAGGGATATTATCGTACCATAGAAATTTTGAATTTCGCGCGTTTTTCTACTTACAAGGTTTGCTTGACCATCTATATGTAAAATGGAAAACTAAAGTATGACTAAGCCCATCGCTCAATTATGCAAATGAAGTAACTTCTCCGACAAGTTTGCGTAAATTTTGCATAAGCAATTGATCCATTCGGAGCCGGATTTGCCCAACAAGGTTATACTAAAAAATGTAAAAAAATTTTTTTTTTACATTTTCGTGATTTTTGGTAGGTTAGAAACGACTGGTTATGTGTCAAATAGAGGTAATAAATTTACACTAACATAAATTAATTATCCCCGATTCTTCACTGCCATTGAGTTAGGTAGGTATGTAAAAATTAAATTCGCAATTCAAAAATATGGTTGAAATAGGTATATAAAAGTACTGTAGAGTACAGAAGTCACAGAGAGTACAGGAGTTTTATGGTAAAATAAATTTCCAATTTTTTCGTGTTTTTTCAATTACTTTATTTGGGATGTTGTGCTCAATCTTTAATCGTCTGGATGTTTTCATATTAACTGATCACGATCGTTTCTGAATTTCAAAATTGGTCCAAAAGAGACTTCCTTGTTTAATTTGTTAAAAATACCGCATTCGATTCGTTTACTACAACGACGACAATAAAATGAACACATAAAAAATCAAAAGTCTGAAGTTTTGTATAAGTACCTAAATTACCCATTATGTCAATAATCTCATTAAATTTGAGTACCTAATAAAGTTACGCTATAATTTACTGAAATCTTTTTCACTTACCAATCAATTAAATCAACAAATCCTCTTATCACAAAATCACTTACACAATAAAAAACACAACAAAAAACCACTTCAAAAAATCACCGAATCAATTTCAAACGAACATCCAATTCGCAACCTTACTCCCTTCACAACACGGTCGTACACGGTTGTCGCGAAAGATGCGCAAGCGATCAACGCGTCTGACAGCCGACGCACGCGCCGAAGTTTTGCGCACCTGTGTCGCTCGATGGCCAAGTGGGTGACGGTGGCGGGCCTGGCTTGGTTATAAAAAAGTTTTTGCCAAAAATTTCATTTTTGGTACAAGCTTTTATCGCTGACTGTACTTTTCTTATGACAGACAACTAATACTCATCGAGACAATTCTAAAAAACCCTAACACAATTAGGTTGCGTTGTTTCATAACAGAGTTCCTATGGCCACCTCCTGTCTCCATCATCAGGTCAGCTCGATGGTACCATAATATTGCATTGTCATCCGATTTATAAGTAAAGCACATTTCAGCTCAATCGGAAACCGGGAAGTGGATCAAATTTAACTTGCAAGATTTGATTACAGACCGACTGACAGACAGAGAGACAACGGTCAGGTAAAACTAAATAAAAGTTTGTAATAATAAAAATTGCGATCAATATGCCCTTTGGTTCAATAAACTTAATGTTTTGGTCATATAACTTAATATAACTGTTGTTTCCATAAAGGGTTCCACCCACACGTATTTTTCTGTCTTGTCTGAGATCTTTACTAGCAAATAAGGTTTAATGACAGGTAAAATGTCATCGAACAATAATAATTATAATAAAAATTCTATCTTAATGGCACCAAGCTTGAGACATTTTTAACAGAAATTTAAAAGTATTTTTGACATTTCACTGATAACAGTAAAATTTCTTCTGACACCCGCATTAAAGGGACCCACTGAATACCAGTTCCCGGACGATATCTGCCTGTCAGTTAAACGCAAAATTTGACAGCTCCGAACAACTGACAGGCCGATATCGTCCGGCGGACTGGTAATCAGTGGGCCCCTTAAAAGTTGAATGTCCTATTTGTCTTTTATATTCGACGTGTTAAAAGATACGGCAATTTGTTTCGATATTATTGACAAATTAAAACAATTTATTTTCTCCTGTCATGGACAGTATAGCGCCATTTTTTTTAAACAGGCTGACGTCAAACTTAAGCAAATCTTATCTCTCATTATGGTGGTGTTGCCAGTGTTTAAAAACTGTTGTTAAATACTTTAAAATCAATTTTACAGGATTTGTTAATGTAATAAATAGGGGTATACTATGCGTAGCTAATGGATGTTAGAAGAAGCTCATACAAAGCCACAATGAAAGTTAAACGTAACCTCAGAAACGCTACAATTAAGATACTTTCAAATATTCGCAACGGGATCAATCATTCCGCTGTGGAATTCATAGATCGTTAATAATATGTCATAGAACTTTCATTTTTACTCACTATACGGTATTCAAAGTTAAGCAAGAAGTAAGTGACTGCTTGTTAGCCATATCGGGTTTGATCAACGAGACATGTCAAATAAAGTGCGGTAAATTGACTTGAAAATAAAGTTGCTATGAAAAAAAGTGACAGTTTTTTTTTGTTTTAATTGGCCCACAGATTACCAGTTCGGTGGACGATATCAGCCTGCCAGTTGTTCGGAGCTGTCAAATTTTGCAAACAAGACTTTCGCGCTTTAAAGTACAAGTTAAAATGAAATTGCCCGTGTGTACTCTGATAGGATAGATAATGGCATTAAGTAAGTACATGCACTAATCCAACCTTGGGCAACTTGGCCAAACGCCCACGCGCCAAAAATCAGATGTACATCTTTGCATTCACGCGACAATTGATATTGATCCTTATACTGTCTTTATTAGGAGTTATTTTACCAAAAACGGTTGTTCATTATTCAATTAACAAGTTTGTTTTATCGTATAATAGGATAGTCTGGCATAGAATTAGGATTAAATTTCTAGCCATGTAGGTAATAAATAGTTTAATGTCAGTTATTTAAGTCCCCAAACCAAGTTAGTTAATTTTATATCGGAAATTGTCAATATATTTTTATATGTTATTATAATTTTACAAGTTCTTACTCTTTTCTTTCTGGTTTCCCGCGACAAAAAAAGTAAACTAAAAAATCATGTCCAAGGTATCTCAGACATGTGATTTCTAGGCCATAAGACCGTCTGTTTATAGGTACTAGGATTTAATTTTTAAAAATACGTTAATTATTTTTTATATCGAGATATTTAATAACTAGAATAAGGTATGAGCGTTTTCAGAAATAAATATCGAAAACCCGATTCTCACAGATCCCGGTGTTTTTGGGTTCTTTCAACTCAGAATCACTAGCATATTCAATTCTGATGATAAAATAAAATGTCCCAAAAATTTGTATGAAAATTGTGCATTCCAGTTCCACTACGTCACGCACATACAAGTGAAAAAAAAATTCATACTAAAACGTGACGTAATGGAATGGACATTTTGGGACATCTTTTTTTAATGCTGGGATGGAGAATGCTGTCGATTCTGAGTAGAATGAGCCCAAGAACGTCTAGATGTGAAAGAATCAGGTTTTCAATATTTATTTCTGAAAACGCCCTTACATGTTATATTAAAAAGCGTTTTTTGTGAACCATATCAATTTAAATATCCCAGTTAATGTAGTGAAAAATTATCTGGCTGTGCTTATAAGAATAATTATAGAAAATTATCTGTTAGAAAAATAAACAGTAAATATATATAATCATACTCAATATATATATAATCAATAATAATAATTTTGAAAATCCTAGGTATGCGTTAACTTCTGCTGCACCTAAAAAATCACGTATTTAAATAAAACTTAATCCGTTTTCAAAAAGGTTCGGCTCTTTCGGTGAGGTCATGAGTTGGACATTAAATGAATACGTTATGGACGTCGCGATTTTATGTCTTTGGGAGTGCCTGGCCAAATAAAGACATGATTTAAAGAAAAATGTCACGGACATTTGCATCCTGCACGTGAATAAACTTAAAAGGCTTTAACTACGTACCTGCTCATAACAATTTCATGAAAATTATAGGCATAAACAACAATATTATGTATACTTACCTATACTACAATAAAGTATGTATGTATGTATGTATTTACTTTATTTTACATAGAAATAAAAAATGTTTTATAATGTTTTATTCATTCTAAGTCAGGAAGTTGAAGATTAATAAATATTTATCTGTAAATAGGTACATAATTTTGATGTCCTACAGGTAACCCAAAAATACTACAAATAATTTTTAGGAATATTTTTCTCACATATATTTTACAAAATGTCATATAAATTAAAAGTTCACTCACGTATCTAAACTAACGTATAATACTTAATATACTCATCTAGCTTTGGTACAGTCGCCATCATATATATCGGAGCGGCCGAGGTGCTCACAAATATCTGAGCACGGCAGCAAGGCGTTAGAGTGCGTGTTCAGATACTGTGAACACCTTGGCCGCTCCGATATATCTGATGGCGACTGTACAAAACGTAAATATTTGTTAAAAATATCAACAACTACCGACCCGCCCCGGCTTCGCACGGGTTAACAAATACACCTAAACCTTCCTCAAGAATCACTCTATTGATAGGTGACATCCGCATGAAAATCCGTTCAATAGTTTTTGAGTTTATCGCGAACAAACACACAAACAGACAGACGCGGCGGGAGACTAATATGTCCACATATTTTTGGATCATCTAGAAAAATACCATGAGGGAAATTTTCTTCTTATTCTTATTCATTTATTCATAAAACAATTTTACATTGTGTGTGTCTTCCACTCCTCAGAACGTGAAGTCACCCTGAGAAAGTCAACCCTTCCACTGTAGTAATAACGTACGAATACGTCACGGTTTGGGACCGCTTTTCGCTCATTATCCACGCTTTCTGTCTAATTGCTCGTAATCAGGTAACGACGTGCTATCGACGCTTGTTGTACATATTAGATGATTGCAGCGGTGTACTTGTACAGTCAGGTCCAATACAAGCGGATATACAGTACCCTTTAAGTACTGCACACCTCACAAAGTTCAAATGTAAAAAGTACAGAAACAAAATCAATTCAATTCAATCTTATTAATTACTACATTATACATTACTATTGTGCTAGATTATTTTACATACACATTTAATTATTTAAATTATAATACATTATTATAAATTTGGTTGTATTTAAATAGTTAAAGTTACGGTCCACATTACATGACTATTGTTAATCTAATCTAATACTTATACATATTCACTGTATTCTGGCAAATAAATAATTTGTATTTTGTATTTGTATTTGAATATATCATGCAGCACGTGTGCCATTCCTATAAGAATTTATCCAACAAATAGAGGGAACAAATCAAATTGTTTTAATAAATATTTTTTGACTTAAAATGCTTTTAAGCAGATATTCACACTACTATACATGGTGTGTCTGACCATGGGGCTCCAAATCAAGGGTTTGATTTTACTCGCTAAACTGAGCTACTTTTACTATGGGACCAACCCTAAAATCGGGGATTTTTTTTTGGCTTTTCCATAGAAAACGTCGACATCTGATCAGCCAAAATGTATGAAAAAGTAAAAAATTTTTTCGTGGTTTTGGGGTTGATGCCATAATAAAAGTAGCTCAGTTTATCGAGTAGAATCGAGCCCTGGATTTAAAGCCCCATAGTCAGACACACCTGTATATAAAATATAAACTAAAATAGATGTCATATGAAGGGCCTTATATGATCCAACAACCCGAAGTGATTTTCACCATTATAAAAATATAATTAACCCATACCAAAATCCATTGATAAAAGCCCAAAGCCCTTTTACTTCGCGTCTAATCTAAGTCACACGTTTGTGTGTCAAACGACATTCTTCACCAGTGCAACCAGTTCAAACCAATACACCCTTCATTACTATATTTATTCTAAAGGCAATAGAGTTGTGAATCGCTTGGCAAAGGCGGAGGAAGTAGTAAAGTCAGTAGAACGTTATTATAGTAACGGTTCAGCGCCTTATGAGGAGTGACGGTCCTTACTGTAACACTATAATCTAAAAAAAATACGCGTCGACTTGAGAACCTCTTCCGTTTTTTTTCGTCGGTTAAAAACTCTAAATTAAGTACATATCCAAGATTAACACACCATTAAACAAACAAAATAATACTATGTTTGTCATATCCAAAAGTAAAGGGGCCCACTGATTAACAGTCCGCCGGACGGTATCGGCCTGTCAGTTACCACAAAATTTTGACAGTTCCGAACAACTGACAGGCCGATACGGCGGCGGCGCACTGTTATTAATCAGTGCGCCCCTTAAGGGAACAGGTATACCTACCTATGTATGTTCATAATTCATAATTTTCATAAAGGAGGGTGGGCTAATTTTATTGGCCTATTGACCAATAAGGACAAGCGATATGTCACAGGATAGCTTATTCTAAGTGCTACTACTTTTACTATGGCAGATAGTCCCAATCCCAAACCTGTGTGTGAAAAAAGTTATCACCGCAAAAAGTAGTGTGTGTTTTAACGTAGCGTAGCTGTATAGATTTTTTCGATATTAAATTCCTGTGTCGCAGTTCATTAAGGTTTTGATTTGGTGTCACGATATTTTGGTTATTTAGTTATTCGTTTTCTTATGTTTTTTTTGTGTCATATTTTTTTTTTAAACAGATTGACAAGTCTCGCCGTACAAAAAAAAGGAGTATATAAAAAAACCTTTCCAATGGTATGTTGCGCTTATTCTTATTGGTTCATAGGCCAGTGTCCATACAAATCTGCCCATCCTCCTTTGTTTCATAGTATATGTTATGTCGACACGTAGGCGACGCAGTTCACCATTTACCTACTGCTATTGAATTCCTCAAAGTTTGATACCTACACTGATTTAATATTTCGTCACCTGATAACAAAAACTCACTAATTAGTACCTCAAATTCACATTGAAATACTACGGTAGTACCAAAACAAGGTTAATTTTCTTACAATAGAAATTATTGTTTAAGTATGTAATGAATGATTTTTGTCAATAGTGACTTTTGGTTCTCACCTGACGATTTAAATTGTGTTTGGTCCAAGATTGAATTCTGTTAGTTTAATTACTGTTAGATTTTTTTTAATTAGGTATGTATGCAAACACTCGTTAAACATTAACCTCATGCTTAGTCAGGAAATACGCAATATTAATTAATGTAATCCTAAGAGATAATCTTCCGAAGTCACAAAACTATGTATCGTTTAAGTTCTTGCTACTATTATGGCTTTTTGCCATCACTTTGTAATGAGCATGTACCTAATCATCCATCATTGTATAATGAGGGAAAGTATAGAATATTACAAACAATGTTTGCAATTGCCGCCTTCAGCACACCAGTTTTAAATGATCCAAGCCAAGATGACAATCGTGCATCGACAAATGCCATACCAAAATTAATGGGATGACAGAGATAAATATGCTACGAAAAGGCACGTGACTATTTCCATACATTATTTAAGTTTCGATTGGCGTATTCTATCATATCATATCATATTATGTCATATCATGTCATGTCATGTCATGTCATGTCATGTCATGTCATGTCATGTCATATCATGTCATATCATATCATATCATATCATATCACATCATATCACATCATATCATATCATATCATACCTTATCATATCAACGATTGTCATCTTCCTGTGAACTGTGCCTAATAGGGTGTCCCTTATTTTGCGATTTTCAAAAATTAATAACGCATACCCCCTAAATCGGTTTCTTTTATGTATCTCAAAATATAAAATAAATTTCAGGTATTTCCTGTAACTGTAACCCGTGCCGACTTTCATGCGATTTTACCGAATGACCAAAACAATTGTCCAGAAGGCCACTTGGTACTCCAGAGTACGCCCTCCAGACTGCGCGATCTTCCCCCATCCGGTCTACGTGCCTGAGCCAACGGAGTCTGGCAGCTTTCGTTTCTCTAATGATGTTCGGCCATTGACGTATAATATCTAAGGACGGGCTAATGGGGCACTAAAAACGGTACTAGTTCAGCGGTGTTACTCACGAATTCCAGCCAATCGTGCAGTCTAACGCAACTAGTTGCGACCAATAGCGCCCGTAATGCGAACTCGTCAACCAATCGCGAGCGTGATGCGAACTCATCAACCAATCGTATTGTAGCGGTTTCATACCGCTGTACAGGGTGTCATGCCTCATTATTATTGCCCGTAAAGCCAGTCCCTAGATACGAGTATCTATGTCAATGATGTTCGGCTCGCGGAGTCTCCAGGTTCCGTCCTCTCGACGTACCTAATCAGATTATACTAGAAAACCGCTGACGTTATAGCTGTTTTGTGAATGTTGTAGCAGATTTCATTTGACACCTAACGATGGTAAGAGCTGCGATGTCGCGTGTTCCTCTCACATGAGGAAGTTATGAGGTGTTAACTGTTACCTCAACTATTTATGTAGTTTGTACAGTCGCCATCTGATATATCGGAGCGGCCAAGGTGTTCACAATATCTGAACACGCACTCTAACGCCCTGACAATAGAGGCGTGACAGATATTTGTGAGCGCCTTAGTTGCTCCGATGTATCTGATGGCGACTGTATGTGTGAGGCAAGAATTGTCTATTAACCATGGCGATTCTACAATAATTTCTACAAACTAGCAAGCCTACTGAAGTTAGTAAAAAGACGTAGGAAAGCGGTGCGAAGGTACTTCCTTTCACTTGACCGTCCGACGATAGCATAGTATCCGAAAAAAATATGCTCTTAACCGTCCGCGGGAACCTTACTATCCAAAGGGGTGGGAGAAAGATTTGATTTCAGAGCCATCTAACGGAATATTTGGGCATTATTTACTAATTCTCTTGATGCGACAACGTAGCCTAACTAAATAGTTAGCTCTAAAAAATTTATGATGGCAGTGTAGTTATAATTTTTGTAGAAAGTTGTGAATGCGCTGCACGGGGCGTGCGTCGCTAAAAAACTCCGGACGGTTGACAGGAAAACAGTCTCGCGGGCCGGACGGTTGAGTGGTTATGCTTGATACTTACCAATGGCCCCCGTTCAAGGCAGCCTGTTGTGACAGACGGGTAACTAAGGAACCCTACACTGAGCACGGTCCGGCATGATCTTGGCCGGTATTATCATTAAGTCACTGAAAAAGTGAATCATTTAAAAACCTTATTCCAATGAGATAAGGTTCACCAAAATGCAGTGAAATGTGTTCATCATTGCTCAAGTACAGTTGGACACTTTCACTGGCCATTACATTTCACGCGACCGCGCATGCGCTGGACACGCTATGCTCTCGTTACGCATACGTCATAATCTTTGACGAGTGTACAGATTGTTTAGGAACAGAGAACACACTTTGACGGTAAAAACGCAGAGTTTTGGGTATAATATTGTTTTTATTAAGACATATTCTTGTATTATTTACGAGTAGATGGCGTATTGGGTCAAAGCCCGGAAAAGTTGATAGTGCTTGGGAACATATTAACAGGTATGGGCCAGTTTTCGACCAGTTGAAAGACTAAATACATCAAATGTTTAACATGATTCTGTAGACGGAAGCTGATGAAAGTAAATCTTACACTTCAATGTATACAATTAAGTAAAGATCACTATCCTCAATCACAAAATATAGTCATTTGAATCTTCCGAAAATTAACCTACCTGGGTTAAATTCTTGGTGTTTTCCTACGAGTGAATTATCTTTTCCTTTTTTTATTTACAACCATACTTACGTTCGAATTTGAGTTTTAACCAATTGTAATAAAACCTAGTTTACAAACTCTCGTCCCAGTTCTAAGTATACTATCATCCACATTGTTAATCGACAATTCCTAAATTTCAAAGACATAAGGTCCACAATTGATCAGTTAAAATTTTACAATGAGATCGGAATGCAGTGAAAATGCGGTTGTAAAGATTACATATGATTATAATAAATAACGGATGATTAAAATGTAATAAATTTGCAGAAAGCTGCGGTGACAAAAGAAAGTATAGGAAAGTCATTAGGGTATTTATTGTGAAACGTTTCTAGATAAGTGGTTATTAGATGAAACGCATTTTAACCACGTATTCTAGAAGCATTGACGTAATATATCTAAGGATTGGCCTTACGGGCACTAAAAATGGTACTAGTTCAGCGGTGTCACTCACAAATTCTAGCTAGAAAACTTTTATTTTAATTTGTTCATCGTTAAAAGTATAATAACTTTCTTTGAACATCTTAAATCGTAATACTTACATAGAAATTACCTACAAAATTGTGTAACAAATATACAATCCAAACAACTCAGTACGAAGTAAATTACTACTAGTCTATGTTAGAAGAAAAAGATCCATCCTTTCTGTCTTTACCAACTTTACTGCTCTCATTGGTCACGTGCTGAAAATAACACCAATAAGGGGTCGTAAAATTTTCGTTGGAGGGCCTACCGCGAACGACGTTTGACGTTGCCTCTGTCGCACTTGTAATTTCGTACTTAACACAGTTGTGCAAGGTTTTCGGCAGAGGGGTAAGCTCTTAAAGGCGACTCCAGTTATTAAATGCTCTAAGTTTGGCAGGGATACATAGTATTCATGCCGAAAAAGTGGTAAATCTAAATGGCCTGTGTACTCTCGCGTAAACATTAGACATGTGTCGTTCACATATGAGTGATTTAAATGAACTATATATTTTGATTGAACTCGCTCACTCTTCAACTCCCTGGTGATTGAACTCGCTCAGTCGCTCACCTATCTCAGTGTTCCTTGCGCGCTCTTTCCCACTCATGATTCGAATGAGCCGAACGTGATGAGCGAGGATCAGTGAAGAGTTTTGCGCATCTCTAGTAAACATACAATGAAATATTCACCTAATCAATAACAACAGATAACAGTTGTATCCTATAATTAGCCAATCTTCCCACATGGACCTACGTTGACTCAGCAAGGTTCGAGTAGGCAGCACAAAGCGCCCACATTAGGCTGGCAATGACCTTATTAAGGTTTTGCGACCTAGATTTTGGCGAAGATGAGTTAGTTTGTCTTTTTTGTCTTGTGGTCAAGACATTCAGAAACCGCAAAAGATTGAATTTGGATCTACATGCACAAAGTGTATTCGGGTCCTACACAGCAATTAAGTTCATGAGTCTCCTGTGAACATTTTTTGCAGGGTTTTTAAGCGTAAGTTTCTAATCGTAGTTTTGTCCGCACGAACTGATGTTCCTTTTCTTATTTGGTAGGTGTATTTGATAATTAGGAGGTGAGTGATTTTAAATATTGTCAAGAGGTTCTTTGGAAAGAAGTCATTATTATAAGTTTTGCTTTGATTAAAAACATTTTTTAAATAAATAAATCGGAATCTAGTTAGATGCTTTCAATTCTTTAGGTTGACTTTTCACAGAGTTTTTAAAATTATTGTATATATAAATATGATCGTAAAAATACGTACCACTTCCAAATTTCCTCCATTAGGGTCTTATGACATATTTTCTACCTGAATATATATTTGACTATATTACTAGCTTGATCAAAATGGTAGTATCTAAGAACTATGCTAAAGCTAGTTACAAGTAACCTCATGTTAAACATTTCAAACATTTAATAGTATTTACATAAAAAAGACAATCTCATTCCATGAAGCTCGTCACAATCTTCGCACAATTAACTTCATGAATGAAAATGAATCACGATAATAGACACATATTCGTCACTACAGGAAATATTAACGGGGCTATTGAACTAATAGACAACAATAGGTAGTACTAACTACACACTTTGACTATAGATCAATCTTATTTCGTTGCAGTAAGGTTGAGGAATGGTTAAGACTGTGTAGATGTGTAGTTTTTTTATATGATCGTACGGTCGGAGACGACAGTGAATGAGTAATCATTGCTTTTTATATCACTTTCACGGATATTGAATGAAGAAGTTCTGATACTTAGATTAAGCAAACTGGGTACCTAATATTGGTGTCAGCTGTTAACAAATACATACAATGTTGTTTAAAAATATAAGTTATTCCTGTTTCCAAAATTAGAAACACTAAGTTTAGTGTCAAAACTTAAATTCTTAATAGAAGCGAAACATATAATAATTCTACGGATACACATTTTAAACTTACGAGTAAACTATCCCTATTTTGCCAGTGTCTTAAACCACCAATAGAACAGTTATGATAAGAAATACAGTTTTTGAGAGCCAGGCCGCGTAGCCAAGATGACGATCGCTTACGCTCCGTAGCGATCGAAACGCAACTGTCACTGTCGCACTAATATGGAAGAGTGATAAAGAGACATAATGCTTTTCGTTGTCGAAGCGATAGCGATTGTAACCTTGGCTAGGCCGGCAGGTTATCTGGTTTGCTTAGTCAATCAGCTCGATCGCAATAGGAATACATTATAAGATCGACTGGCGATAATTTGAATTCTGGAGTGTGGTAAAAAATGCGTTTTTTAGTTCAGCTGCCTGCCAATAATAGAAGAGGAAATACCATGTCGCACCCGGGTTGAGTTGGGTGCAGCGTTTTGATGCGTTCAAGGCCGCGGCCAGAAATAGAGCGATAAATAAATGGTCATTTCCAAACGTGTATCATATTGGAATGCATAGGCTATTTAAGGATGACTCACGCTAGACCGGGCCGGAGCAGACGCTTCGTTTTCTATTATAAGCACCACGTGATCACCAGTCATAAAAAATGACATGCCGGACTCTTAGGTGATGTGAAATAGTAGTTTGTGTTACAAGGGATCAAAATGATATTTTTCCGTCAAGGGCGTACATTGAATCTTGAATGAAGCCATGGATTCTACAATAGAATCCCGAACGTAGTGAGGGATTCTAAAGTAGAATCCTGAGCGTAATGAGGGATTCAAGTGTTAACACCCGAGACAAAATAATTTTGATACCGTGTGACACATACTGCTTTTCACATCAACTATGAGGAAAATAAAGAAAACTTAGTGTTGACACAATCTGATGCTTAAACAGATTATTTAAGCTAAAAAAAATAATGTACAAAAAATTTAAAAATAGTGTGCTTGAACAGAAAAGTGTTGCTTTGATCCCTTCTAGCAGGGAGGAAAAGTGCCACTTAGATCCCTCCTAGCAGGGAAGAAAAAGCTCATTTCCGAATAGGCGGTGTGAAAAAGCTCTTTTCTGAATAGGTGGTGTGAAAAGCAGTATGTGTCACATGGGAGCAAAATTATTTCCACCTTAGGCGTTAACACTTGAAACCCTCACTAGTTGTGCTAGGATTTAATATACACCCACGTAAATATGTACCTAATTTCCCTTGTGACACACCTCCCTATTGATACATGCTAAGTTAAATTTACTGGAAAACATAAACTGCGCTGTATAGACAAACATAAAATACCACAAATTGACAACAGATTGCCTTGCCAAAGCTCATCTACACGCTCCGATAGCATTTTAACACCACAGCCTTACCTGCCCGTACAAATAAAACCTAAGTCCAAAACGATTAAAATAAAAATAAATAGAAAAAGCAAAGTCTGAAGAGCCAATTAAAATACGCGAGCCCGACCTTCCCAATGTCACGACCTAGACACTGGCAAAAACGTCACAAAAATATACTGTTACGTGCGATGATCATTAATCTTCTTCATTGATAAAAAAAATAGAGATATTCCTTAAATCTGTGTTTTTATCTACATAATACTCGATTTTTTTTTAGCAAATTATAATACCCTAAGGACATACCACGTAGTGTTATTATCAAAATGCCACGGTTAATGATTATTTCTACATCCATGTACCCATTTCCTTTAATTAATTTGTACTTAATCATATAAAGATTATAAAGTACCTATCAGTAAGTAACAAATCGCGTATCATCCAATCATTAAATAATAATCGACCTTGTTTATTTAAAGTTTGTTTATATAAATGAGTTAATACCTAAGCTAAATTGCGATTTAACAAGGCATTATATATATTATAGGTAGGTATAAATAGGTAGGTAGCTGATGGATTTTGCATCTTATTAACTATGATGATAAAGTCTATTTAATGGTCTAACTTAGAGCTGATTTAGACGATGCGTGAACTCGTATGCCAGTCACATACCATTGCGGGTTTTGATCGGTCGGTTGAATTGGACGTAACCAACAGTCCGCAATGTAACTAAAATCGCATGCGAGTTCGCGCGCCGTCACAGAATAAATAATAGTACTAAGTATAGAAGACTCACTCTCTAATAAAACGCGTCTGTTACGATCAGCACAGATATGGCCGCTAGTTGGCGACAGCGCCACGCGCGGCTTATGGCAAACCCCAAAATTGGGGCCGAACGGATGCACTTTTAGCTACCTGTAGCAACGCGACTGAGCCACGCCTGGCGCCGTCTAAATCAGCCCTAAAGGTACTTAATTATGGAGGCTCCGGGATACCTACTTTGCTTATGGCAGTTATGGCAGACTAAACAACTACTTTTTTATACAACCTAAGAATACTCTGTTTTGTTTCCTATAACTATATTCTAACTTCAAAATATACTGTTACTAAAGGTAGACTTAATGTCCACACGGCAATCTCTACCAAACAAATTTTACGAATTTAAAGTACAAGTTAAATAAATACCTATTAATAGAATTTAAAGAATGAAGCTAACAGTCGAGATTAAATATTTAATTAAATAAAATCTATCTATAAAAGCCTATAAGGTGTCCCACTGCTGAGCAAAGGCCTCCCCCCTAGACTTCCAATCCTCCCGATTAAGTGCAGCATCTGTCCAGTTGCTTAGAAATGTGTCCAGGTCGTCCCGCTATCTCCTCTTAAAAATTATTAATAATAAAATATTTAATTTAAAAACATTTAATTAAATAATCTTTACCAGAAAAAGTACCTATTTCTGGTTGATTGTGTCTTTTTCATAAATAAACCACTGAAGCGATTTAGATAAAATTTGGCATGTATATAAAGTTTAAGCATTGAAAAAGGATACATTGTAACCAAAAGTTGAAATAAGCAACTGTCTTGGAAGAGAGGACGTAATGATAGAGTCAATTAAATACATTTTTTGCTACAATTGCTCAAAGATTAACTGAAAGAGATCCCTTAAAGGGAAATGTTCGCTTTTGTACTGACAATTAAATACATTACAAATACTCGTTATTCCACACCTCAATAAAAGAAAAACAATACAAAAGAAAACAGAAATAGAAGCAGAGGTAAACAACAGGCGGTCTTATTGCTAAAAACAACCTTCCAGACCACCTTTGGGTATATTTTACAACGTATATTTGTCCCATTTTGTTTTTTTTTGTACAAAAAAGTGTTTTACTACTACTACTACTACTACTTCTACTACTACAGTCAAATCCCACAAGGGAGGAGTCACAGGCATTACTGATACATAGATATAGTAGTAAATGATTAATAGTGCCAATATGTTTTGGTGATTTGGTGTGATCATCTCGTAACGGCCTACGCGTAATCATACAATGGCGTATGGTGTCAAGGACGTTTGTGTGTTCATTTTCTATTTACCTTTAGTTACTTACTCGTACGTAAACGCTTCTATAGGTTCTGTATCTAATATCTGGGAGAACGAGCTCTGAAAACCTATAAAAACTCAAAAATGCACGTTTTCTTAGAGATAAGACCTAGCTAGACCAATTTTTGACCCCGAAAACTCCTATATAGCAAATTTCATCGAAATCGTTAGAGCCGTTTCCGAGATGCCCGAAATATATATATAAACAAGAAGGTATTAGATTAGATTCATGGTTTAAATGATTCACATTTTCGGCTTCATCTTGTGTGTACCATCAGCCGTCAAAGTGCATGGCGACTATATCAATGAATTCATTCATCATTTCTCTATGCAATTTCGCAGCTCACTATAGGTACAGTCACCTGCAATAATATGTTACACAACGAAGGCCGCAAAAATATTTATCCGGAGATTATAATTATTTATCCGGAGCCACAGACAGGACATCCTAGGATTCCTAGTCTTAGTCTATGTCCGGAGCCTTCAAATGTTCTTATCACTTTAGTGCATGTAAATATATGTGCATTTCAGTCCTGGTTAGCCACTCATATGACAGCTGTGCGTTACCTACTTCATATGCAATTAGAAATGCAGATGAGTCATGAGAATGTGTGCCAATTTGCTTAATGAATACAGCCAATAAATAAAGCAGGGGGCCGATTTTTGAATTTCGATCGCTCGATTTCGTCACTCGAAAATCGATGGAAAACGGCGAAATACTAATTTTTGAGATAATAGCGATAAACATTTGGAATCTAGTGGTATTGATCACTCGATTTCAATTCGATTAGTAGAATTTAAATGTCTACTGGTGGAGATATTAATTAACAAAATACACGAAATCGAGTGGTCGAAATTCAAAAATCGGCCCCCAGCATCTCTTTCTGGAAAGTATGCACATGCGAGAGAGGTGAATGAAATCCACAAGATTGTAATGCGATCGTGATTAGAACAGTACGGATATGATGGTCGTTCTTATCTACGTACTTAACTGCGTGATAAAAGAGTATCCGTCACTTTCAATCACGCTCTGTTAATAAGTGACGGATATTTTGTCACGTGGATAAAGCTATCCATAATAGGACTGCTGTTTTTAATTTACTTACCGTTGATTATACAGTCAGCAAAACTATTAGCTTAGCATGGATGGATGGTAAGGGGCGGGAGGGGTTTACCTACATACCTTTAGCTATGTACAAAAGTTGCTTAGAAATAGCCAAAATTGCAGTTCTTAATTTAACAGTCTTTAAAATTACTTTATTTTTTATAAATTACACACAACTTTCCTTTGGTTAACTCTGCACCGACTTTGAGAAAACAAAATGTGGAAATGTCATATTTTCGTGGGAATTTTACGTTATGATAACATTCATCACTTTTTCAGTGCAAAAACTCTATCCAAAGTTAGCAGTTTGGTCCGACTTGAATTACTATTTAAAATTTAAATAAAATCAATGTCAACTTCACGGAACCACGGTACCGGCCTGTCAGTTAGAACAAAATTTTGACAGTTCCGAACAACTGACAGGCCGATACCGTCCGGCGGCCTGTTAATCAGTGGGCCTCTTAACATTTTATGTCTTATTTAGGTCTGTTAATACGGCCCACTGCCCACTAAATCCAAACGCATATTATTATGAATTAATTAACACATTAAAAATATTCTAATTAACATTCATTTCAATTCCTTCCACGTTTCTGTCTCAATCTACCTGCACGCTAAACAAAGTTCAAAATGTCTTTAAATATTCTGAAAAAATGCCGACTTACGCTCTTTTATAATCTTTAAATCTAACGAGTCCGCCTCTAACAGCTTACTAAGTAGAATGCAAATTTACGCCCACTCTAAGAAAGAGTTCGTTTGGAATTTAAGTTTGAACATACTATTAATTGGTGATAAAAAGATAACCACTTTGTAACAAGGAATAGACCCTCTATTTTAGTTTAATTGCAAGGGTTATAGAAACATGTTGCGTTGTTTATGCAAAAATACTTTCTCAAAAACGTACTAAAAATTTTAAACCTTTACAAGTTCGTTTTAATTGTTAATTGTACTTTACACATTGATCAATCTCCTTAGTATATATATGTCGCAGTAAGATAGATAAAGCGGATAAAGCCGTTATATACTTATACATATTGATTAACCAGTGTGAAAACTAAATTAATGTGTCATTTGTAGGTACTGCACTAGTTTTTTACAAGTGTATCTAATTATGGCTTTACAGACTTTAACTTTATATTGATCAATTTCTTTATATTAATGAGTGTGAAATAGTTATTTACGATACAAGTGCGGAATAGAGGAAATTCCAAACGAGTGGCGATAAATTAAAATACGACCGAAGGGAGTGTTTTAAATCGACACGAGTTGCGAACTACCTAAAACGTTGTACGATACACGTGCGAATAGGTATTATAGGTATAAATATTCGCACGTGTATCGTACAACGTTTTACAGTACACATGGCGCTTTACGCACGAAAAGTGCTATTTTACGCACTATTGTGGGAAAATAGGACCATATATTATGTACTGTAAAATTAATTTAATGTTACATTTCCGGGAAACATTTTGGGGTGAGGTAATTAAATAATTGAGTAGGCGTAAAAATATTAGGTAATATGTCTACATCAGTCAAAATAAGAAGATATTGCAGGAAAAAAATTAAAAGGATTTTTATTACTTGCTAAAACATACACTCTGCTGATATCATATCATATCATCAAACTATAATATAAAACTAGCAATCAATAACATCATAGTTAAAAACAAGCGATGACTCTACTATGACAGAATCCTCAATAATTTAGAAAAAAACTGCTCGAAACGTTTACTCTTGATACTTTGACCTTTGCTTAAGGTCGATCTATTGTAAAACTATTATTACAGATGACTGTATAAAATATAATCAAATATAACAATAGATTTGACAGTGTTATTAGGCGAAAGTAACTTTCTTTTGATCTTCCGATTTTGGAAAATGAAAGGAGGTTGGAGCATATTTGGCAAATTAAATTGAGTCACTGATTTCGAGTAAAACTGCTTTCGAGTAATATGCTTTTTTTAGCCTATTGTTGTGTCCCACTGCTGGGCAAAGGCCTCTCCCCCTGATTTCCACAACTCCCGCTGTAGTGCCTTCTCCGGCCAGCCACTGATGAAGGCGTCTAAGTCGTCCCGCCATCTCCGTCTGGGCCTGCCACGTCCGCGCTTCTTTTGCGGCATCCACTTGGTGGCTATATATACTAGCCCACCTATCCGGATGCATGCGGCAGACATGACCCGCCCAGTCCCACTTCAGTCTGGCAGTAATATGCTATCAATGCAAAATCGTTGATGAGCATTAGGCAGGGTGCTTCAAGTGCAGGGAACACGGGAACAAATATAAAAAAGTCAAGGCAGAGTCTTCGTTTAAATAAAAAAGCTAGGTATTTTTTTAAGTAAAAGGATAGGAAATGGTACCGTTGCTGACTATTATTAAATATTTTTGCAAACGAGATAATACCTACTTGCTAATCAAGCTAAGCTAAGCTAAAAAACATGACTAATTCTATCAATGTCATGCCACATCTTTAAATATTGTAGTTTGATGTTTTAATTATAATTATCTGTTGTTGTTTACGAATAAAATGATTTATAAGGTGTGGCGTCATTACCAAACATAACTGTCAATTAACCACTCGACAAAAATGATCCCAATCCGTATAAAATATCCATTAATTAGAAGACCAAGGCGAACCAAAAACTCACCAAATTGGTAACACTTGAAAAGTGGTCGACATTGCGTTTCTAAATATCCAGTTTTTGTGACACAATTTGTTTATTCGCTGTCTATTCAATTAAGTGGTCGTATTTTTTGCTGCACTAGTTTTTTAGTGTGTAGTATAACGATGGCTTTGGCGCCATGGCTTTGACTAGCTACAGTTTTTTAATTCGTCTAGCCACAGGCTTTAGGAAGTTTTTGGTTCAAAAAAATACTAGAACCTGCTTTTGTTTTTAATACCATTCAATCTTGATATAAGGTATATAATTGTTAGTTCAATATACAATACAATAGATACTACAAATTGTCTTTACTCCATACCTGAATAAAAGAAAATTATACAAAAAATAGCAACTCTAATAGATGTAAATAACAGGCGGCCACTAATTATCGCTAAAAAAAGATTTCTTCTAAGCAACATTTTGGTAGCGGAATTTATTAACTATACACATGTATGGTAGGGGTTGCAAATGCAATGAAAGAAATCTGATTAAAATACATACAACACAAACAATAAATCTACCATGCAAATAAATATAAATATATATACATTTACATAAATATAACAATAGAAAGGAATAAGAAGAATAGAAAAGAAAATATTAATTTGACATAAAAATTCCTACATTAATCACAATTACGCAAAATAGGATGCCGCTCAGCATAAGTCCATTAGACACGAGACTGGTTTACAAGACACAAAAATTAAAAATTTCAAACTTGAAACTAAAACAGAAACAAAAATGTAAACTTAAAAATAAAATATAGACTGAATGGAATAGAAACAGAAAAAAACATGTGTAAAAAGACTTAAGAGCCAGACAGTGAGAGAGAGATCACTTACAAATATAGAGAAAGAAACCAGAGAAAGGATTATCTATACTTATTTGAATAATAAGAGACTGGACAGAATAGAAACAGAACAAAACATGTGTAAATAGACTTGTAAGAGACAGACAGAGAGAGAGAGAGAGAGAGAGATCACTGACAAATATAGAGAAAGGAACCAGAGAAAGGATTATCTATACTTATTTAAATAATAAAATAAAGAATAATAATAAAATAAATATTCATAAATACATGACATAAAAACTCTCCAAGAGGGCTCTACGTGTTGGATCTGTGTCCCCACGCAAGCCTATCAAAAAACCGGGATTATAGGCCCGTGATATCCAAGGAAATAAATATAATTTATGTCTGCAGCAGCAGTGCTACGCCCGCCAGGGTCCACTTGGAGGGCTTATCCTTGGTCTTCAAATTGAAGGTCCACACGTAGGTGGGACCTCTCGTGCGGGTCTTGTACACGGGACACTCGTACATGTTGCGCAGGTCTTGCTTATCTTGGGTGATAGCCTGATAATACAATTTAATTATGTTAAGATAATCTTAATATTGTTAAGCGCCATTTAGACGGTTCAAGAACTTGCATGCAATATTCGATGCATTGCTACAGAGTGCAATGAATTCAGTCGATCGACCAAATACCGCAATGTAACGAAAATCGTATGCAAATTTTGCAACCATCTGAATGGAGCCTTAGTCCATATGTTTTCAAACAACTAATAATAAGTATTATTTTCACCACAAGGGGATGATTTTTGAACTTCGATCGTTCGATTTCGATCGTCACTCGAAAATCGGTGAAAAACGGCGTAATGCTAATTTTTGAAATACGATTGATAGAAATTGGGAATCGAGAGGTATTGACCACTCGTTTCATAGGCCAAGCAATAAGAAGTTATAGAGGGAAATGCTAGGAACACAATTTTTGACTCCGTAGCTTTGTTTGGACTAGTTACGAGGTGAACATATCAAAAGTCCCCGGCCGTAGCCCCGGTGTCATGTCGCTAAGACGCAAAGTTTCCAAGATATCAATGAAAAACCGAAAAATTCGACCTTCTTACCCCCCTCTACCCCCCAGCACCGGGGCTTCAACCGGGGACTTTTGATATGTTCACCTCCTAACTAGTCCAAACAAAGTTACGGAGTCAAAAATTGTGTTCCAAGCATTTCCCTCTACAACGTTTTTTGAGCATTCATTTCCTGACCTATCAATTCTATTAGTAAAATTTAAATGCCTAGCAGTGGAGATATTATTAAACAAAATACACGAAATTCAAAAATTGACCCCCTGAACCTTAAATTTATGGAAAAATCATTACATATTCATCATCATTTTATAATTTTAAGTTGATTGAGAAATAAACCTATAAATTATATACAACTAAGATTTGAATTACGGCGCGATTCGGAAAGTGAATTAGAGATTAACTAGATACGATATAGTAAAGATATGTGACGTCCCACGGATAAAGGTACCTTATGGCGGTTGACGCTAACGATTATTAACTTCGCTCCAATATTATTGCGGCGCTATGCGACGTAAGCGCCAGCCGCCATAAGGTACCTTTTGTCGTGGAACGTCACATAACTTTACTATTTCATATCTAGTGAATCCCTCATTAATTTCCCGAATCGCGGCGCCAGCCGCCATGAGGTACCTTTTTTCGTGGAACGTCACATATCTTTACTATTTCATATCTAGTGCATCTCTTATTCATTTCCCGAATAGAGCCGTTAATCTTATTTTATTAATAGAAACATTAATGTCTTGTGCACCAAGACTTCCCCATTTAAGGCTTGTCAATTCTGTGGGAAATAGTTTTAGCGCCACCTCGCGTGGGAACAAATGTCAGACAGTTGTTAGAATGTTTAAAACATGAACCAATCGATTTATATTCAACGCTGTTCCTGTTTTGACTAAGAATACTTTTTTGGTTTAAGACTCAAAAAGATTTCATTGTATTTTCATGTTTCGAATTATGAAGAAATATATAATGATTTTGTATGTTAAACTTCAACTAATATCTTCTAACAATTACGCTCTAATATCTTTGTATTACAAGTCCTATAACAGCGAAAACTAATACAGACTACCCCCTTATTCATAAACGTTAACAAGTCGATAATAATCGTTTGTCCCTTTCCGACGTATTGGTATGACGGAAAGGGACAAACGATTATTATCGACTTGTCAACTTTAGTTAAGGTTTATGAATAAGGGGCAAAGAATATAATACTCACTATAAGGGGGTTTAGAATGTTACTTGAGGTTCATGTCAAATTTCATGTTTTGTCGTTTTTGTATGACACTTTAATTTGAATCGTATGGCAGCGACTATGTTCATATGCTATTTGTGTTCATATTCATTCATTCGCTGCCAAGAACACATTATGTGTGTTTATTTTATACTGGAAACGGGGCGTCCGGCATCGAAAGTGTTAAGTTGTCACTGAAGAAAGTCATATGGGTTTATAAACACGTTTATGCTTTAACTTTAAATGAACATAAGCACAATAATATCGTGAACAATTGCAATAAAAGCAGGAGCAAATGCGTTAGGAAACAGACGTTTCCGAGTTTCCAAGCTATTAAATAATTGCTACTAATTAAGGTACTTGTTACGAAACTGGCATTGGCGGTTGATTGCTTAAAATTTGGCATTGTATGTTTTGTTTTAATATTCTAACTATAATCTTTTTCTCCTATTGAATATAAAATTACTTATTAAAATAAACTAAAACTACAAACAAAATAAGATTAACACTAAAACTATAATCTATTCTAACCTATGCCCTCGGATTACTCTACCATTTCGCGCAGAGCATCAGATTTTGGTAGTCATATTGTCTCTACTTCTTCATTTATATTCCTCGTAAAATTTAAGCTGCCATCGTCATGAATGGTGAAAATAGTTCATATGTTATTCCGTAAGAGTGACTCATCGGTGGCAATAGCTCCTTAAGTCTAGAATCCATCACTATCCCAGCTTGGACGTTCCAACGAGCGCCCTCCATGAATAATCCATGGACGGAGGCGCCATCTCATTAGACCAGCCATAGACAGTGGACAACATACCCGAACATTGATGACAGGCATGGGTGGAAAGAGTTCCTTTAGTCTAGAATCCATCACGATCCCAGCCTGGACGTCCCAACGGGCGCCCTCCATGAGTAATCCATGGACGTAGGCGCCGTCTCGTGGAGCCGACCTGGAATCAGCGATCCTGCCATGAAAGGATGGGGATTAGTGTGACATGCGGTGGACGGGGTGGTTTTAACTTTTTTAAGCATGTCGCATCCTCAACAAAGTATTTTTTCAGTTGTGATACTCACACATAGCCTAAAATTTACGCCATCATTGGAAGCATAAAAATTTAGATAGCGTAAATTTTAAGGGTATTTAGTGTTTAAGGTGTTAAATACCCTAAGAAATTATTGGTAGGCAAAGGTAGTTAGTACAGTAAGATTTATTTTTGGGTTAAAGATGCGACATTTCAACAAACAGCCAGCTAAGAACAAAACATGTATGGTTTTAGCACAGTTAAACGCTTTAAAACATATAATTTTACATTGTCATCCCAATAATTTACACTTCATTCTTATTTACAAGTCACGGGGCCTGCCCTTTATAATTTTCACATTTATTTAAATATAAAAAAACATCAAAAAATTTTCATCATGCACATTTTACATAATATTGTACATAATTTTACATGCATTTAAATTTTAACACGTCTTGCAAAGTTGTCTGTCAATTAATTAAAATTAATTTGACATGACACAAAAAATATCATGCATTGGATGCATATGCAAATGTGATTATTTACCTTGGCATTATTTAATCATGAAAAATGTGGGACAAAAAATGCAGATAAAAAAATTAACATTCAACAATAAAGTAATACATCAAGATGCTGTTGCATGCCACATTAATTATACCTCTTCATCGTAAATCCTTCTATGACCTGCTTTATTTATGTTGACGGGTAAAAATGAATTTGTAAAGAGTTAACGATTCATAGCACCTAGTCTTAAATACCAGCAAATACACAATGACAGCTTTGCTATATAAAAGTTGAAGGAGCTCCAAGTAAAAATTGGCTCTAAAGCCATACCTACAATCCGTCCAACCTTTTTTATATGAAAATTAAAGATTCAGAATGATTTATTAGTAGACAGTGGATTTACATTAAAATTTGCAGTACTGTATTAAAAATATTTAGAAGGAGAATCTACAAGAGCTTTTGTTACTCTTTGTGTAGCTGTAGATGATTAGTATAATACTAATTTTTCATTTCTCATGCGCTGAAAAAGGGTCATTGTTGTTTTAAAAGGTGTGCAGAAAATGATGCGTTTCTGCACTGCATTTTCCATTCCAGTTACGAATATTTTTTTTTTAATGAATTTGTTTCCATTCTGATATTTATCTTCCCAGTCCATGAATAACGATACTTTTGCCGAAATTGTTAATTAAAAGTACCCTCAAGATTTACTATAAAATGTCCATTAAAGTCTTTACTTTCGTCTTATTCTTCTAGTTAGCCTTCAAATATCACGACTGAACATATTGCAAGCCACTCACGTGAATTCCTCCTTCATTTTTTTAGTGACATCGCATTGAAGACACATCTTATCCAGCGGCAGCTCGTAGCGACGCGCCGTGCTTTGCATGATGGCCGTAAGCAGGCTCTGCGGATTGAAGAAGCCGGCCAGCCAGACTGAATTTGGTAACTGGAAGGAAATAGAAGTGTAGGATTTGAGTTTTGCTTTATTAGTAAGTACCTTAAGGGGCCTACGGATTAACAGTCCGCCGGACGGTATCGGCCTATCAGTTGTTCGGAACTGTCAAAATTTTGAGATGGGCGTGGGCAGAGACAGACCAAAAAGGAGTTACAACAGTTACCCATGGAACCTGAGCTCATATTAGAGCATTATTTATGTATTTATACCAGAACTCAACACATAACTAGGCTTTAAAAATTTTAAGCATTTTAACAACAATATGTGCAACATGATTGTAGCTTCAACGGTAAGTACCTATCGTTGACAAGATTAATATAAATAATTATGATGTTATAGTTTTAAAGACTTCTTTTAATGTCACCTTGCTAGATTTTTGCCCGATTGCTCATTTCTCATATAAAACCATACAATTTCACCGTTTTTGAATTTGTAATATTATTCTAATTTGTCTAGACGCACGGCATGCCCGTTAACATGACTTATATCAGAAATTTTGCTATTATTAAAATTTACAAAGTTTTAACTTACCACAAAATCAGTAGCCCATGTTTCCAGCTCCCTCAGCCTGAGCAGCAGGTCCACGAACCACGCCGAAAGACCCAGCAGCGAAGGGTAGGCCCGGTTGGCCCAGATAGCTGGCACCTGGTCCAGGAACAGCGCGTTCTCCAACTCTTCCATTACTGATGTTATGGTTAGTTCACCCTGTAACAGAATTTGTTTTGTTGAGATTCTTGAGTGTTATTACCCTTACCTGGTTTGCAGCAGTTCTGCTGGCCATCATGGCGAATACCTCCCTACCTAAAACTTGGAGCAGGTTCACCCGTACTATTGTGGGAACCTGTCCAAAACCACTAAACAGACACCGCAATCCAATACCAATACAGCTCTTACTAAAACAAAGAGCAAACGGCCGCATTTGACTCAAATCAATTACTCAATTACACAAAAAAAAGACCTGTAGCAGAGAGTTCCTCTTATAATTGTCTTCGATCTAAACCAACTCTTGGGATTAGTTGTCAAGCGGATCCCAGGCTCCCATGAACCGTGGCAAAATTCCGCGACAACGCGAGGAAGATATACCTAGATAATTGTCTTCGGTCTAAAGTTTTTGTTCTGGACGATCGACGGTCACTTTTCACTATTGTTTTAGGCTGTCGTTATGGGTCATTTATTGGTGTGAACGCAGCTTTTTATGTGTTTTATATATATTATTTTCTTTAGTCTTTCAATGGCTTTTTAGCCCAGTTGGTAGTGACCTTGCCAACGAAGCTAGATTGGTCTAGGTTCGAATCCCCGTAAATCCAATGTATTTATATTTTGTGCTTGTTATTGTGTTGTCTTTGTATTTTGTATATTGATGTACATCCTATACAGGATTTCCAGTAATTAATGGATAACCTTCTAGAAGCGCTGGTGGCCTAGCGGTAAGAGCGTGTGACTTGCAATCTGGAGGTCGCGGGTTCAAACCCCAACTCCACCAATGAGTTTTTCGAAACATATGTACGAAATATCATTTGATATTTGCCAGTCGCTTTTCGGTGAAGGAAAACATCGTGAGGAAACCGGACTTAATCCCAGTAAGGCCTAGCTTCCCCTCTGGGTTGGAAGGTCAGATGGCAGTCGCTTTCGTAAAAACTAGTGTCTACGTCAAATCATGGGTTTAGTTGTCAAGCGGACCCCAGGCTCCCATGAGCCGTGGCAAAATGCCGGGATAACGCGAGGAAGAAGAAGAACGGATAACCTTCTAATCATCGACAGGGCACCTTAGGCTGGTCCAGAAAGTGGCACTCTCTGTTGTGGCACTTATAGGTCTAGTAAGAGTTTAGTGGTTTTCGAATAATCGATTAAAAGTAGGTATTTTTTAATAGTTACGAGTAGCACCTTACTTCAATTCAAACACCGTCTAAGCCATATTTTTAGTTGCAAAGATGTAAATGGTATGTCTTACAGCACAAAACCATCCTTTAGTTTGAAAAACCATTAGTCTAATTTGAAAAGTCTTACCTTTAATCCCAAGTCCAACTCTCTCAGTGACCTCTTCATCTCTCCCGTTAGATAATTCATCCTCTCACATTCCTGGAACGCCACAATTACGTAAGGTGTTCTCTCTTCCACCTTTCCCATTATCTCTGTCATGTTGAATTCTTCTGGTAGCTTCTCCATTATCTCATCCAACATTTGTTTTACCTGCAAGTAGAATAGTATAGTCAATCATGATCTGAAATTAGACCCGCTGCTTGTATAAAAACCTAATTAGCATAATAATATAGCTTGTATGATACAAGCTATGAAGAATATTTACCAACTTATCATCATACGGTTCGGCCACGACATTACGTTACTGGCGACGGCGGTAGCGACAACCATATGTAGAAACGAAAGATCCGATCGCTGTGTCTCGCTCCAACCTAAGGTTACCGCTGCCGCCGTCGCAAGTCACGCAATGTCGTGGCCGAACCGTTAAGGTCATACATTACAACGATACATTTTTACTTTATTTTTTACTTTTGATAAATCTGGTAATTACAACCCTAGTAAATACTAGGCAAGTCAAGTCTAAGTGTCTAATTATCCTAAATAATCTGTTCCCTTGTTCCCATTTCGAGCTCAATTATTTTGTCGGTGAAATCGACAAGGCATTTTTGTCATATTGAACTTGCCTAGCCTAATCTCGCATTTATGTTTCAATTGGAAATAAAAAAAATATAAAAATCAAGGTCCGAAAAACAACGGACATTGATAAATTAAGCCCTCACAACACTCCTAATTAAATAATTTACCTTATCCTCTCTAGTAACAGTGGTAGCCCCAGAAGCTTGAGCATCTCTCGGCTGCATCTCAAAAATAGTCCTAAAGAGGTTCTCCGAAGTGGTGGTCAGGAAGCCTATTTCAGCGTTGGGGTGTAGGCCGTAAAGGTATGGGGATTCGGGCGGCATGGCGTCTTCTATGTATTGGTGGTACCCGACGTAGTCTGTGTTCGGGGGAGCTGGAAAGCCTGGGGCTAGTTGGAGTTCGCCATCGACCTTGAGAAATATATCAATGGGATTTTTTAATACAATTTAACCTACATGTTATACTGGGTGTTACTTTAACTAAGATGTTGTGGGGACATCCGGAACCATACAAGATATATATAGGAAAACTGTTTTACTAGCTTCTAAAATTCTATCTCCTCTTTTGTAACAACAATTTTAATATTTATGACTAAGATTTTGCTTGAATGACGTGAGTAGTTCCCAAATTATTTATCAGTGTCATCTTTTACTGCAGATCGTCTCAGTTTCATTGAAAACACTAACATTTTACATCGTGTCGAAAAAAAATAGGCATCAAAAGTTGTTATTTGATAATCAACATAATTTCTTGGCCTGAGTAACTTCTACTGCGATGAATTAGCGGTACAAGGCAATATCGATACAAGATATTCTAACTGTTCAAAAATGTATAAGTAAACTAATAATAAACTCACAAGATCAGAGTGCATCAGTTCCTCCAAGTAAGCGTTGCACAGTCTGCGATCCCAATCATCTGTGATGTGTCCACCGTACATTATTTCTCCAAAAAGATATCTCAAATCTTCCCAAGGGACTTTTGAATTGGCTTCTAAGTAGTTGTAGAGAACGAATACGCTGATGGTCAGATCACCTGATGAAAAAATATTAACGAAAATTCTGAAAAAATTTTTCGTACTTTTTATGTCTTTTACCTTAGGTTTTTTTAGCTTAAATTTTGGTTTTCCGTTTAGGTTTTAGGTATAATGTATTAACTTACCAACATTGAATGGATAGATTTTGTTCCAACCTTGTGGGCCAAATTTTCTCCTTTCGGCCACGACTGCATGGAAGTAGCACAATGCGAATAAAATTGCTTTGAATTCTGCTTCCTTGCCACACATTTCTAGAGTCTCCTGATTGAAATTATCTAGAGCCTTGTGTATATTAGCCTGAAATAAGATGAAGACCGCGCATCAGTCTTTATTAACGGGATCAATTGAATGGATGGTATAAAAACTGGAAAATTCTGTAGAAAGTTTTAACCCAAATAGTAGAAAATATTATAGAAGTACTTTACCAAGTTATTTATTAAAAACCGCATTATATATATTTTTTTAATTCTGTCTTACCTGCATCCCTGTCGGAGGTTCGTTAGTAATTTTAATGCTAGACTCTAATATTCCCTGAGGAATGATGTGGGCCGATGGAGTAGCAGCAGGCTCTGCTGACATAAACAAACGAAAATTCTCGTGACTCCCTGTTGCAAAACTCTCCATCTTCTTTTCGAGGCTTGACAACCATTTCTTCACTAAATGAATGTTCTGAAAAGACCAAGTGCGATTTGTATATTTCTGGAATACATTTGCAACTAAACTTATTCATTTCTTTGTTTTTTATACCTGTAATACAACCCAATGTCCTTTAGCTAGTGCTTCATCCATTGCTTGCTCAGCGACGACTTCTTGACCCTGACCTAAAGACACGTTGTGGAAGTTCCCGTTGTCAGCTGTAAATCCCATTACTTTCCCTAATGCTTCCACGTCTTTTAAGGGATTCACTCCAGGTGACAAGATGAAAAAGATTGGAGTAGTCGGGCTGGTCTCTTCAAAAGACTTGCTGAATTCTACTGTTCTGTTTTCAACATATTTGCCACCCATTTTTTCTTCAATAAATGCTCTAGAAAAAAATATACACAATGTAATCTAATTCACTAGTTCCCAACTTAAACTGTATAGAAACTAGCTGTAATAGAACTTACGCCACTGCATATGTCATTCGATCAGGCCTTAAAGCTCTCAGCATACAGAGTCTCTGTATTGCTGTTTTATTTTTCCACTCCTTAAACGAAATGAAAATATTAATGAGGAAACTTATCGCCTCTTTATAATATGGTGCTTAGTATAGTAAATCATTGCCACCAACATTATAATTTAATAATTTAGGAAATACATTTTTTTATATCACTTACTTGTGGAAACTTCTCCCTCTCAGGACAGTCCATTTCAACAATCTTCTTCCATCTCTTAGGAGACGTCTCTATATCTCGGTCCAGATTTCTGAACTCATCTTTACCAGCTAAAGAACAAATGCCTCCCCAGCTTGTGTGGGACAAGAAATCAACAGGACTGGTCACGTGGGGCTTAATAGGAAAGCGAAGGAAGAAATCTAATTCAGCTGGTGATAATTCTTCGCTCATTAGAAGAATCTAAAACATTTTTTATTAACATTTTTCCTCGAAAAAGGCAAAAAATTATCGAAAGTAGAAATCTATTATGTACCTGAAATGTCATCTGGGATGCAAAAATAAGTTTGTCACATTCGAATAACCCCCTAGAAGTATACTGAAACACTGAATAACTGATGCAGTCAATTAAATTTTTGATTCGTTGGCTAACTTCTTCCGCAGGTTCTGCTTTGGATATTGCTTTTTGGAATACAACGCTGAACGCCTGAAAGTTCGAAACATATTTGTTTAGCATCATCCGTAATACTTAATGTACTTCAAATGAAACAAAAATAAATTATTTCTAATATACCTTCAGAGAGAATTGATATATGGGGTTGATAGTGTTCAAATCATTTAAGATGAAGTACAATAGAGATGCCCTGGCAGAGGCTGGCCTGTAGAATTCTCGGGCTTGGTCTATCTGGTGTGACGTCACTTTCGCTTCTGCAACCTACAATTTATAAATAAAAACGCATTAGTTTAACCTTCCATTTTTTAGCTACATCTAGTTTGTGAGATTGTAAATGAACGGTAAAGTATATCTACACCTTTTTCTCAATGTCAGCAGCTGTTTTCTTCGTAGTTTCCAAGTTTTCTACTAAAGCTGTGTCACCTAGAATATTATCTCCTGCCGAAGACAGCCGTGACAGCAAATCATCCTCGAGTCCCTTCAACTGTATCTTAAATTCATTTTGCTGTTTTGTTAATTCTGCTTTCAGCTCTTCTAAATCGGGTCTCTCAGCTTTGACTACCTCAGCTAATAGCTGATCTTCCAAGCCATCTCGAGTTACCGTGAAATTGACTAAAGTTGTTTGAGCTTGCATTTCTGGCTTGTAGTGAGGGTTAGCTAGCTTCGTATGTAAGATCAGCCTAAAGTTAGGACTATACTCTACTTCCTTGTCACCAATTTTGATGGCTCTGAAATATGAATCATTAGTCATTACTTTTACCACGCCATTAACCATGATTGTTTTCATTTTATGCTATATTTCTTAAGGTATTTATTACTAACCTTCCTTTTTTGATTAGATTCCTTCCTAGCAAAGGATCCAAAACTGGATCGACAGTTTCATCAATATTTTCAAGCAAAACAGTCTCTCCTTTAATAATAGCTTTCTCTATAGTATCCAAATACCCCTTGTGCCCTAACCGTATGACCCGTAATTTATCGCCATATTTCTGTTTAATCCATTTTACACCTTGCAGCTACAATATAATTATTTTTAAAGTTTAAGGTTTAAAGCAATAAAGATTCTATTATTATGTTTTATTATATAATCTTTATAATTAATACTTACTTGTGGATCGATCATAAGCGGCCACCTATCGGAATTTGAAAGTATCGTAGCATTTTCAGTACTCATTCGATCGGAGGGTAGTCCTTCATTCTGCCACATCGCAATAGTCGTATCATCGGTCAACATTGTTAACGGATCTAGTCCTTCTGTTATTGGTATAGGTGGCTAAAACAACCAAATTGTCATTACTTACTTAGTTATCAATTTGATATTAACTACAAGTAAAAACTTAGCTTCAATTGTTCATGTACATATTGTTAATACTAACCTCCAAAGTCTTCATAAATACAAGCCAGTTTTTATGGAGTAAATCCAACCTGTACTGTTTAGTGAAGCAGCCCACATAAGATATGAATGCGCATACAAGAAGCACATCACCAGGTAAAGTTGTACTCTGCTGCATGAAGCTAAAATATTTTAAAGCTTAATTTAATAACATTGAAAACTGCTAGAATTTTTTAAAGTACCTATAGGTATATAGAATGATGACACATAAAACAGTGTTACTCACTAAATTTTCACAGAGCTTCGTAAACTTAGCTAGCGTATATGTGTGTATGGGTAAAAATTTTTTTTTTGTATATAAGTAAATATAATAAGTTACTTAGAATCTTACTTTGAAACCGCTTCTGCCCATCTGACATTCTCACTTGCCAAACCATTAACCAATCTGTTAGCGAGTTGAATAGTTCTATTTGTGGCATCGGCTTCTTGTTGACATTTTAGCTTCTCTGCTGTAGCCTTTTCGAAATCAGCAGTCAATGTCGCTAACTGTTCTTCTAAAGACTACAAAGAAATAGTTGTTTGAAGTAATGTATCATTAACTTTATCTGTATCTATATATAAATGTATAGTATTGATACTTACAGCAACTTTAGCTTTGATAGCTTTCAACTTCTCAGAAGCTGCAGCCAGTTCGGCGTTGGCAGCTGCCAAAGCTTTCCGTTTAGGTTCAACGTCACAGAATACCTCAAAGAATTTGATAATGTTTATGACCCACGCACAAAGACCTGCTGCGGCACCTGACTTTGATCTTATAAATTCTGCAAAAAAAATACAATTGCTGAGTAGTAGTCTCCTTACCTACATTTAGTTGCACAAAAGAAAGGAAAGTGGTATTTTCATATATCGTCAATGCAATAAAATCAGAGAGTCAGAATAAAAATACCTGGTTCAAATTCTGAATCTTTTAGATACGGCTGAATAGCTTTTATCACATCTGGATGAATGTTTTCCTTGTCATAATTCACAAGCGCCTCCAAAAACGTGTCAACTTTTGCCATTACGACCTGCAATACAAATAAATGTTTATTAAAATTTTATCAGAACAAACAATAACTGCGAACTGTAATGGCCTTATTTATGAACGGGCTACAATACTCAATTAGCTATTAATAGTTTGTTTTAATCTGTCATTTTGGTTTATGTATTTGTAAGATGGGGCTAAGATATAAATTAATTAATTGAAGCTAGTAGTTAGTAAAGTTTTGTGAGGTTATATAAATACCTTAGCTGCCTTCCAGCTCCTATCCTTAGGGATTTTTCCACCAGGAGCTAATAGCACCATCACAGCAGCCGTAACATTAGTGACTGCGCCTGGAGGTGACCCAAAAGACTTCAGTTCCGTAAGATTAGCTTTGTTTAATGTGTTTAAAGCTTCTTGTGCAGCTATAAGTGCCGGTTCTGCTTTGATGAGGTCCTCTTCGCAATCCTTTTGTTTCTTAGATACTTCTTCTGCAATTACTGCTACTTTTTCTTCCTCCTCATCAGCTATAATTTAAAACAATGCACTTAGATAACAGTTTTAAAATTAATTTACTGTGATCTTTACTGCATTCATGTTTATTACCTAAAGCTTTTTCGCTCTGTACTTTAGCTGTTTCAACACCAACTCGTTCAATAAGTTTATCAGCCGCTTCATTTTTTTGTTGCAACTCAATTTCTTGGATAGCTAATTTTGCTTTCAATTCATCGACTTGCGATGCTGTACTGCGTAGTTTTTCTAAACCATTTTCTAATCTAAAAATATTTCAACATTTTCGTTATTAATCAACTTAAAAGTAGATTTAATTTTCTCGGGACAATTTTTAAATAATCATAATTCATTTTAATTACTTACCTAGTTATCTTAGCTCGTAGTTCATCAGTTTTATTATAAACCAATTTTGAATATAAACTGATCTGCTCAAGATAACTTTTTGGGGTTGTATAATTGTACCTCCTTTCATTCGCTAAATACGCTTTTGAAATAGTATTCACCGATGTATGGACATATGCCATAAATCTAGAAATTGAATCCCGTAGGGCGACCTGCAACGTATACATTAAATTAAACTTGACTGAGGCTTAAAACAAAAGATACAACATTAGCACTGGGCAACTGCTATGATAGCTGTACCGTTATTATAAATTACTCGTAAAAATCTTACCGGTAAAACACTTAGTTCTTCCAAAAACCGCATAGACACCGAAACAAGGGCTTCTTGTGGCCATTCATGAAACCAATTTATTGAAGTGCAATTGATCAGAGCAGGGAATTTTCGAGATCTCACTCTCAATGTAGAACCCACTGGCGAGAAGCACAGTACGACTTTCAATTGTCTTCGAACTCTGTCTATAAAGAATTTCCAGCAAACTTCTCTCGTGTCTGGAAGACCTGCTCCTTTTACCTATGAAAATAATAAATTGTCATTTTGAAAAAAGTAAATCAAAAAGCAATATTATATTTTTGTCTTATTTAAGTTAAAGATGATGATAGCTACCAGTTTAAACGATTACCTCATTTCTAACACCGGCAAGAATATTTTCAATTTCATCATCGGGAAACAAGTCTGCGACTTCACCAGATGCCAACATATCATTGATAAGAACCAAGAATTGCTCATTGGCAACCTGAGCATCGGTCATCAAGAACATTATACCTACATTCTTAAGTCCAGTTTTGATGTATAGATTTGACAGTTCTTTCTAAAAAACACAAAACAATTAACCACCTAGCATTTCGTTATGGTTGATATTTTTAATTTTGCAAAACTGATGATACCTTAAGATCTGTGACCCCGTAACCTTTCTTAAGTTGAATTTGAATAACTTCCAAACTTGATATAAAGGCAGCTAAGCGTGAAAGTGACTGTTTTCCAGAACCTCCTACGCCTACTAATAAAGCACTTCCTCTTGGACTTTCTAGGATACGGTTAATTCTGAAAGAATAAAAATAAATAAGAGACGATTTAGAGATTTCTAGAACTTTCATTGAAGGCAAAACACCTATTTTCAAAAACTTGATAAGTAACTAGTTCAAAAATTAAACGTAAACTTGTGTCATGTAGATACGTATGTATCTTAAGTATGTACATAGGTACTTACTACATTATTTTATTACCTGCAAATATGCATCATAGCATCTTCAAACAGCACTAAATTCATAGCAGCTATAAGATCATTGTAGCTCGCCATGGCTTCCGTCAGTAATTTATTCAGCTTCTCCCAACTACCAACTGACATGTACTTAGGCTCACCAATGCCACCAGCAAAGTGACAGAAAATGTTAGGTCTCTCGAATACCACACCTTCATCTATTTCCTGTAAGGACATGTGATCTTTAAAGTTTTATTTGTTCCAAATTTTTATAAATCTCTCTGTTAAGAAGTACACCTACCTCAAAGTTTTTCTTACAAATATCAACCTGCATCTTCAGAAAAGCGTCAATGTCTTTTTCTTCAGTAAGTTTATCGCCGTAAACACGGTGGGTCTCGTGCATCCATAACCGAATTAAATCTGATGTATTTTCAAGACATTCATTGGAACTAAATAAGAGACCCTGAAAATGTTACATCTTAAATTTTAAACTGCCTTTGATCTAATTCAATGAAAGTTTTTGTGTTCATTGTTTTGAACTTTCTCGTGTAGTTCTGAAGATTTCACTAAATGTTTTTTCTTCCTTTATTGTCGAATATACAAAGTTTATCTCACCTGGAAAATGTTGGATAAGTCTCTCAAATTAAATATGTAATGGAATTTTATAGCAGTTGGTAGAAATACTTGAGATACTTTATTGTGTAGCGCAATGGAAGCCGTGACAACATTAGCTGAAATGAAAATTAAATAGTTAGGAAAATACATAATATAAAAGCTGAATATTTTTACATATATTTGTTTGAACTTACCTGATAACTTGGCAATCGCTGGACTGATTCGCAACTCAGGATTGGTAACATGCTGACTCAAAATAGAATGGTAAATATTGTTCAGCGCTTCTGTATTCGGAAAACTAATCGCAAAAACGCAGAAATGCCTTTGCAATCTAGGGTTGATGGTAAAACTGCCTGATGTTGGATTCATGCAGGACACGTATTGGGTATTATGGATATCTTTCAGAGAAAGCTTGGTTCTGTCATACCAATGGTTGTAGTCTAAATGTTGTCTAATGATAGTGTGAGGTTGCACTGTCCCGTAATTGTCTACTTCAGGCATATTCATGTCATCTATGAAATAAACTAGTGTTTTGCTGCCTGGCGGACCATAATTGCGGCCTGCTTTTTTTTCTAAAGGTTTTTCTAGAACCTTCTGCAGCATCTCAGAAGAGGTGTAAAAATTAAACGGTACCGATTGGATAGCGTAGTTTTCTGACAGCCTGAAAAAGTCAAATAGTTGATAAGTAACAAAATTTATAGAAGGAATAAAATTATGATATCAGATATCTGATTGAGGTACCCTTGTAACTTCTCGTTGACCAAGACTGTTTTGCCGCAACCAGCGCCACCGACCAACATGACTGGATGCTTGTTTTTCATTAGTAAGTCCAGGAAGTACCTTATTCTAACGGTTTCCGCTGTTGGCACTAACACAGCCTGAAATAAAACGAATTTAGAACTGCAATCCCTTTTCAGTACATAATATATGATTAATATGTACTCAAAGGGTTCATAATTAGGTGGTGGTAAGGGTACATATGTAAAGTCATACAAAGTTGCACATACATTTGGTACAGAGTTTCTTCATCGGATTTACTGGTTTCCATTATCCTTTAGTAAGTAATCTCTTACCTGTAGTGGTATGTCGGGATCTAATTCAAACTTGGGAACTTTTTCTGTCCATAATGTAAACTGTTTAGTTTCAATGTCGATATAGTAATCAAACACTGTGCCGCCAGCAGGAAACTTTACGTTTTTAAATTCGTTCACCCACCACTTTGTAAATTCTATAACAAAAGTGTAGTCGTGAATTTGCAGGGCAATTTGTACACAATACGACAAAACCGTTTTAAAATATTTAGCAGCAGAAGTTGCTAAGCTAGCCAGGTATTCAAAATGATCTTGACGCGACATTATTGTAAAGAGAATAACAGCGTATCAAGGTAATTTTGAACACCTCGCCCGTTTAGCAACTTCTGCTGCTGACTGTACCTACCGACTCTATAATCTATTGCAGTATCCTGAAACATAGCTGATCCAAACGCCCAAACGCAAGCGAACACGAAATACATGTCATGCAACTCTTTTGGACAGTCAGCTGGAGTATTTTCAGGGACTAGCAGGCAGTTTAGTAGATGACACAGCATTTGAATATGAGCCATTTCTGCTATGGGAGTTATCTTCTTGAATCTGTTTCTTATCGTCTCCAAACACGGCGGAATGTACTTATCAAAAAGCATGACTAGATTTGATTTTTCTGCTGGTATTTTTCGAGTTTCTATCCAACTTGTAACATATCTGAAAAATTTTTTGTTGAATTAAAATAAGGAGTCTAGTTTATATCAATCAATTTGTATTATTTAAAAACATATACATGGAACTTACGGATTCCATCCTAAATCTTGTGGATTGATGTACAGAATACCAGCTCTAGAAACCGTAGCTGGAGTTGCAGTACGAAGGTTCGAAATCTCAAACATCAATCTCATTGTAGGAGTAAGTGCTATTCGTTCATTACTAGCAAGCGTCAAAATTTTGTTATCGTCCATGACTGTATTGAGTGACTCAATCCACATTGGATCTATATCACCGTCTAGAACAATCCATTTAGGATTTTCGCCTACAATATTAGCTTGATCTCTCATAATGACTGAGAATAAACCATCTTTCCATTCTCTAGTTGCTGGATTAATTATGCCAAATAGTTCGTCGTTAGTGACTGCCTTTGGATTCAGATCGTTGAAAATAGGTTTCTTTTTAAGATTTTGGTAAGTTTTGAACAACGATTTCCACACTTGAGTTTTTCCTGTACCAGCATTGCCTACAATGAACACAGAGTGGCGAACTTCTAACAACTCTTCCAGTTGAACTACTTTTAAGATGAAATTGTCTTCTGGTTGAAGCGAGAGGTCCATTGCAGCTTGTTTTACTGTTCTTTCGAATTCCAAGTCACGTTTTCTCGGTACTTCAAGTGCAGGGAATAAATCACCTATGAGTCCCATGAATACAGGCATATCATCTGTTACTACTTTTGGTATGTTGAAGTCACGAAGTGCTCTCATCAATACTTCTTCTTCTGGTCTTCCAGGATCGCCTCTCTATTAAATAACAATTAGTGTCAGTTATTTGAGTGCATTTTTTTATAATTATAAATAAAATTAACATCTAAGTTTATACCTTTAAAGATCCAGCTACTACCAACACGGATTTAATTGCTCTCAAGCCCCAATCATAATGATCTTGCTTCGAAAGCAGTTCTTTACACAATGTGTATAAAGTAATAAATTTCCGCGCTAACACTCTTGCATCCTGAAACCCTTCCGCTACCAACATAATTTCACAGATAAGTTCGAAATCTGGAACCACCATGGCACAAGGTCTAAAGAGGGCTTTCAAATTTTCAGGCAGTTCGGTTCTACCGGCGTAACCAGGATTCATGGTTATGAAGATGCCAACGGATGGGACTAAGCTTATTATTTCACCCATAAAGTTGAATTTCTCTTTTTTATCCCTGTAAAAATATTATAAATATAAATAAAAATAATTTTCTTGTTCGATTTTTGTTTTCAACTGTACTTTATGAATTTACCTTATAGCATCTTGAACAGATTTTACTTGCACTGCCACTACAGATAATACTTCAACAGATATTCTATTGAATTCGTCAAAGCATCCCCAAGCTCCAGTTTGTGCCAATCCTTTGTAAATATTTCCGCAAGACTAAAACAAAACAGTTTCTTTAATAATTTGTTCGTTAAAAAGACGCGAGGTTAGGAGTTCAATTTAAGGAAGCAAAGATTTCGATTCAAATAACCGTTAATATTCATTAATATCTAATTATTCTTACCAAGCTATTCGGTTGTATATTTTTAGAAGGTAAATTAATCACAGAAAATGTCCATAAAGATAGACGTTAAACGAAGCTTTATTTATTTTATGCATATAATTAGGTAAATGATATAAGTAAATAATTTTGTTTATTCTATATAAGTATACCTGATAATCCATTTGTTCTGAGCAGTTAAATACATAAACCATAATACCCAAAGCTCTTCCCAAGTCCTTAGTTGTCTCTGTTTTTCCAGTACCCGCTGGTCCTGCAGGACCTCCTCCCATTATCAAATGCAATGACTAGAATGAAAAAAATCTGTTAATTCGAATTTAACTGTTTTTATTTCAGCGAAATCATTATTGAAATTGGTACCTGGGTTAGAGTAATATAGCATCGGTCAGTCAATGGTGTGATCACAAGTCTAGGAGTATTACCCAAATACTCGTAGCTGTATCTAAATTGCGCATCACAGATATTTGCAAAGCAGTCAAATTCTTTCTCATCCCATCTTTAACAAATATGAAAAAATAGAGTTTCAACTAAATCTAAAGATGAAGTTTAGTGATGACGATGATTTGTGTTAAATTAACGATGATAATGACTTCAATGAAGATATACATAGCAATTCAAAAGAAGAAAGCTAATATGATGTGAAAATGAACATGAACCTGAAATTAATGATCGTGATGATGTTGATGACGATGTTCTACTATTGTTTAGACCTGTGCCGTAGTTGTGACTGCCATTGAAACGCTGATCCAGCTTCAACTTTTCCTTGAATCATCTTACTAACTACGTCTCTTGAATGTACATCAATAGTGCAAATTGTCATAATTTTCTGACGATCCTGCTTCGTTAGTTCTCCAATCAGAAGTGTGATCAAAGTGCTGAGCTGGGCTACTTGTTTCTTGAAGTAGTCTTTTAGTGCATTGTCATAGCCTTCCTCTAGCCTAGCAAATGCCATATTCACTTCAGTAGTCCACCAGATTTGAGAGCCACATAAAGAGACCTGAGCCATGAAGTCAAACAGCCATTGCTCTCTTGGTTTCTCTTCGTAAGAAACCATCCCTTCACCGAAGTAATTTCGTATGGATGATCTCATGATGTCTTGTAATCTATTGAGCCAAACTTCTACCTATAAATTAAATGAATGAATCAATAACTGACGACTGAGATCAGTGTAACACAAATAAGTTTAATGTTTTATTATAGTGAACTTACAGCTCCAGTACAATCACAGTTTCCATGAAATGGGACGTATTCTCCATCTTTCGCTATCATTCCAGCAGCTATTTTTCCAGGTGTATCAGCTGCTTCGATAAATTTCAATTTTGCTATTGAATCAAAAAGTTTTGTCAAATGCCTGAAAACAATTTAATTATGTACGGTTTTAGTTTAGCAAAAAATACATTTTGACTTTAATTTATCCATGTGCGTCATGTCTTACCTTATCACCAAATCTGCTTGGTTCCCATTGGATAAGATATCTAACAAATCTGCTGATGAAACGAAGTAGAACCTCGGGAATGCCAGCCTTTTTGTTTCCAAATACTCAGCTAGAGCTTTTTCACAGATTATTAGATCGCTTTGAAGACCGTCGAGTTTTGCAACTAAGCCTTCTTTGTTTGTACCTTTCACAACATTTGGTGTTTTGGACATGTCCGTTGACAAAATCTAAAAAAAAAGCTTTACGCTTGATCAACGGAATATTAATACTGCATTGGGGTTGGCGGTTTATTTTTATAATTCATAATTCTTATTCGTCAGAAAACAGTAACATAAGGTCTTAAATTATTATAAATAATCCAACATCAACAATCCTTGTTTTTATGTAATATCAACTTACCTTAAATTCGGAATCAATTCTGTCAAACCTCGCAGAATCATCTGGTAACTGTTTCCTTATATCTTCTGAACTCATAAAAATACTCTCCAGATGTGTCCACGTACGTTGAACTTCAAACCAAACTGTGATCACTTGGTCAGCAATCGATAGTTTTTGTTGCCAGCTCGACACTTCTTCTAAGAAATGAGCTATGAATTTTGAAGTGATTAGATTTTGCAGTTGAACCTAAAATTTAAATTATTATGAAGCATTGTTATGTCTAAAAGCAATACATTTATTTATTTTATTTTCTTGTTACCTGATTTTCTTCTAATGTCTCAATCAGCTCTTCACTTGCTCTCAAAAGTATGCAACCAGTTCTCTTATGAACTTCTTGTTCAAATTCCATCCCACTCCACGTCGTATTTAAGTCTTTAAGTGTTTTCTCCATTGACATCTCTTTAACAGCTTTATCTACAATATTCTTCACTTCTTCCTCACATTCGTGCAAGTTGAGTGCTAATAAGTCTGCCAGCGTCGTATTGGCATCCATAACTATCCTTACCTAGATGATTCAAGATGTTTTAATAATTTTCTCGTTACATACATGAAAACATACACTCTGTCTAACACCAAATCAGGAATAGGGAATATGGAAAACACACAAATTACAAACCTACTTCGATTCACTAAAATGACAGCACAAGAACCTGATCTAAAAATAATGGATCAACATCACATGAACAACACCACAAATGAGCACGTAATCATCATAATATTAGTAGTAGACACATGTAAAAGCAAAGCCATGAACGGTTCAGGTATGATTATTTGTGCTATAAAATTTGTAAAATATACAGTGAAAGAAAACAATACCATGCTAAATGCTATGATTTGGAAAAGAAGGACATAGAGTAGGTATGGCATGCCGAAAGTTTGTTTGCCTCTCGTGCCTTTGAAGTACTTACAGTGACTTCAGGTGGCAATGCAGCTAAGCTCTGTGGATCATAAACATATTTACATTCGCGAGCATTCTGTACATTCCTTTAACACATTTCTGTATGAACATTCCCTTCAGGCAAAGTAAATGCGTCAATATCAAATAATATATGAAATAATTCAGTGACAATTTCGTCATAACAAAAGCAATAATTGTGCTAGTACAACATCGATCCATGCACAATGCATAAAATATACATTAACGGTACATTACACAATATTCACACCCATAACATCAGACTGAGATTCGTGTGCGTTCCATTGGCTATGGAGCTAGATGAGATTATTTACATTGACATTATATACATAAAGTATAAGAACAGAATTTGAGTCTGTAATATAATTTCTTAGTTCTTTAAATATTTTACTTACCTTGGTACTTCTCATTAGTTGGTCCCAATGCCTTTCTCTTATCGCCGGATTTTGCAACTCACCAACTGCTCTCAAAGATGTTAGCATATTTTTTACAGTTGCTTCCAAATTTATATAGGTGTCCCAACTAAAATTAACTTACGCATTAAACCTTCAAGAATTAACATACATGTTGTATCTGTTTCTGCTAATAAATATTGCCGAATTACATTTTACTTAAAAATATTTACTGTCGAATACTAACCTTCTCATTTCCTTATCCAGCAACCTTATTTCCTTTGCAAACTTTTTACATTCAATGTCCATATTTTCAACATCGATTTTACGCCATGGCGTAGTTTTCCAATCATCGATACTGGTTCTTACTATGAACACGTAATCCCATAGTTGCTATTAAAAGAAAAAGATAATGGTAACAGAATTAAAAAAAAATTACAATAGAACTTTATACGATACTGACTGTTATAATTAATATATGTTTGTAGGCACTAGCCTAAAAACATAATTGTATTATAAAATATCCTTTACCTTGAGCATCCTCAATTCTTTTCTGCACTGCTTTAAAAATTTAAATTCTGGAACATTAACCTCAAATAATGAACCCGATTCTTGTATACCCTTCATGTCTGCTTCCAGATTCAACAATTCATAATCTACTTTCGACATCACTGCATACGGATCTTCACATTCGTATTTGAAAAACTGAAATCATTTTATGTGTAATTTTACTAAACAAAAGACGTTTTATTACACACATTTTGTAAGTAAAATTTGTTAACCTACATCGTATCGCTTGAAAACTTCTCTGTAATAAGTGACATGGCTGTCAAATGCTGCGATTTTCTTCCTTATCACTGATACTTCAGCTGCTTGCAATGGAGCTACTTGCTGTTTCACAGTTAAAGCCAATTTCTTTGTCGTTTGCCATTGCTCTGGTAATTCCTTTAAAACAGAATATTATTATGTTCAGTTGTTCATTAGTCTTCCTCTTTAGAAAACTGGTTAATTAAGTCATCTCTTACCTGTAAGAGCACATTAACTTCTTCAGGAATATCCATATCATAAAATTTGAGCAGTTCTATGGTTTCTGTTAGAGGTTGAAACATGTCATCAGTAGTCACCGCACGCTCTTTCACATTCATTAAATACCCCATCACTGTCACTAGAGCGTCATAATTTCCTTCTGGTACGGGCTGAAGTAAGCCTGCCAATTTTTGTAATGATTAATAATCTAATAAGTTCGATAAAAAATTTTATATGAAGTATTTTACGATTTATCTTACCTTCGTCAGCTTCACGTATGAAATTTCCAAGATCACTTAAACTCGAAGTTACGTTATTTACCAAATGTTCTTTATACATATTGCCCCATTTCCTAACTGTGTTAAGCAAAGCTTGACGGAATGGTCTTACATCGACCTAAAATGAAAAATTATTTTAACCCGTAAGTAAAATAACTAGATCATTAAAATGTAGCGTTTCCAGATAATTTATTGTTTAGAAACTTTTTACCTGAAACCAGCAATTAAATACTTTATAAGGTTCTATATCTTCAATATCCATGAAAAGATTTTCATAGTGATCGATTTGTTCTCTAAAAGCTTCCATTTTAGGCGGACATGGTTTTGGAGGAACCACGTCTTTATCCTCAGAGCCGATTTTATCAATCTCTTCAGGAGTGAGAATTCTTCCATAAGTAAGGAAGATTTCCATAACTGAATCTCTTTCTTCTAGCCATAAAAATGAGTAGTTTTCGAAAGTTTTACAAAATTCATTTGCATCTTCTATGACCTAAAAACCATTCATATTCATTATTAGATCGCCTACGAGATTGGATGTTACATAATCCCATTTAAGTTCTTTTTTGATTGTAAATTATATAAAAATAAAATATTTACCTTTTCTATCCCATTTAAAATATCGTCCTTCATTTCTATTATATCAGAGCTACGTGTAATTTGAGCTTCATAAGATTCCTCTTTCTGAGGATAAATTCTTTCTATCAAAGTAGCCATTCTCAATATGTCATCAATAAGACCAATTATCAAAGCTGTAAACCCTTTTTTCTCATTTGGATCTAAACTAGGATTGAAAACCATGTCTGGTTCAAGCAACTCGAGCTGAGCTTGAAACAGTGGCGATAGTTTGTTTTTAGGTTCCATGTGCTCAGTTATGTAGCCCATACTGAAAATTCAATATTTAGTCAACTAGTATTCATGCTAAACTGAAAAAAAAATGTCACATGGGAAAAAGAAAAAGAAGGCTGGAATCGAACCGGCGTCCACTGCTGTCGCACCTGCCGCGATAGCAGCCTTAACACTGGTGGACGCCTTGGTCACTTAATATATGGTTATTTTAATTATGGTTTCTTAATATATAAGTATATAAAATTTATTTCTGTTCATAATTTATATAGTACGTAATGTTTCTACTTAAAATAAAACAAATTAAAATATTTTCTAAAAATAGTATTCATGCTCCATATTATTAAAATCATTGTTTTTTACCTAGTTGCTATTGTCTTAAACAATGATTCTTCAAACAAGTTATCGATAAATTCTACATAGTTAAGCCATATTTGGCTGTCCTGATTATCCTGCATGTTAAACAACTCCATGTTTTCTTTCAACAATTCCCTAATTCGTTCTGCTGTTGATGTTATATCACTGTATCGTTTATTAGTTCTCTCTTGACGGTCGTCTAGATTTAGTAACGTATCCTATAAAATAAGTACATTATGATAATTACTGTCTTCAGATGTCAAATAATTAAATATAAATAAATACCTTATTAATAATAAATAAATACCTTTTTTTCTTCCTTTCTTTCAAATAATGGTTGAGATGACCACGTGCTCATAACAGATTTCATTTCTACTAAATTATCTTGTATTTTAGACATTCGTTGATACAAACTGCCAACTAGAGTATGCAGCTCTTGTAAATAATTCCATAAATCTAAAATCAAAGTTGTTAATAAATTTTGTATAAAAATAGACCAAGGCTAAATCTATAAAATATTTTTTTTTACCTTGAGAATTCCAATTTAGTTCATTTTGTGCCATATCTATTCTTAAATCGATAGCCTTTATTTCACTTTCAACCAAGTCGAACTCTACTTTCTGACTATTCTTTCGAATTTGATTATACCAATCAATTGTTATCCCTAGGTTAATCCGATACTGTCTGTATGTTTCTTGTTTTTCAAATAACTCTAGACTTTCTTTTGGAAGCAACTCTCGAGTGTCTGAATTGTTCCGTAAATGATGAACTTCTTTTAGAATGTCCAAAATCTACCAAAACAAACATTTATTAGTAAAATATTTTTCTTTGTACTTACAGATTTATTTCATTTGATATTGTATCTTACCATAGGACTGAAATTCAAAACTAGATCGGATCCATGGCGCGCCAATATCTTATTTTTTGTTTTAGTTTCAATAATTTTTGGTACACTTACTATCCAATCATTAAAGTATTTCTTTTTGAATTCGTTAATTTCTTCAATAAGTTTCTCATATCTTTCAAAAAGCTTCAAGGCATCTTCCGTATCCTTTATCCTACGTGCGAGAAAATTTACTTGAATATCGCTAAAGTGAAGAACTACCTTGTATGTATGTGTGTATTATTGTGAAAAAATCTATGAAGTGCTAAAATACAAAAAAGGCCAACGAAGTTATTACTATTGCTACTTTTACCCAGTGTCATGTGAAAATCAAATCTACAATAAACAGTAGGTAAAGTAAAGACGTCTCACAAGAAAGAAATGAATGAAACAGAAGAATTAAAGCCAGATAATCAGCTTTCGCAATTTGCCCCACCCCGATGACTTACGGGTGCGGCAAACTGCGAAAGCAGGCTACAGGCTTCGTGATCCTTGCTGCTAACGTCGTCATGTACAGGAGGCCCCCAGCCACTGGGGGAAGGTACGCATCCACCTCCATATGTCCGTACTTTTGGAGGCGATGGCTTTGCTCATTGAAAAGATCCTAGAAACAGAAAATACAGTCGAAGTAACCAATCTTAATCCCATTTATACAATGTACTTAATACTTACTTCGCAAATTTCTATCTCTTTCTCGAGCATTACTAGTATTTCACAATATTTTGCGGTAAATTCGTTTTTTATTAATGGTCGTTCCAGAATTGATCCTATAATGTCGATTAACTGAAAGATGTAATCAACGTTTAAATAGATCATCAATTAGTTCTGAGTTATGTACTTTGATTTCTATTTAAATACTACCTTAAAAACAGCCTCCAGATTAGAACAGCTATCGAAAGACTCCACTAATACTGTAGATAGTTTTAGATCCAAATCTACAATATTATCTTGAAATTCTTTAAAATCATCATCAAACTTATTGTCATCAGGATCCAAGACGTCATAAGATTTAGAGGCAAACCCATGGAAATATGAATCAAATTCAGCAGATATCTCCCTAATCTGGCCACTGAGGACCCTGCCTTTCATGCCACCAATTTCTATTTTCTCTAGCTTCTGAAATTCCATAACGGTCTTGAAAAACCATTGTATAGTATTCAATCGGTTTAAAAATCGGTTCATTCTTTCGAAGACTGCGTTTGGATGAAAGGTCCATGGTACAACAGTTCTGTCTACAAAATATTTGGATAAATTATCTTTGAAATATTCGAAAGTGCTCCGAAATTTCTTCAGTATGTTTATTGTAACTTGTATACGTTGTGTTGCTTCATCAATGTCGCTATGGAACAATGTGCTTGGATCTAAGCATTTTTTTGCCTGAAACATATTAATTTTCAGTTAATTATTTGGACCTTAATTAGGCATGTTATTTCTCAAAACAAATGAATGATTTACCTGATATATCAGCAAATTACAAATCTGTTTTAAAAGCACCATAAGTTTCGACGAACTGCAGTAATACTTTGAGTCTCTCCATATCATGCATATGACGTGGAACAGTGGTCGGAACAGAGGTTCACATTCTGTGAAATCTGTGTCTTCTAAACCTTGGAAGTGCTTCACTAATGTTCTTAAATATAAATCTATTTCTTGAGCTTCGGCCAATGCTAAAATCAAAATGAATGATCGCTGTTCATTTAAGAATACATCGTCCGTCCAGTGGGAGAATTATGTTTTCTAATAAACCAATTAATTTATGTATAAATCAGTAGGTACCTATATTAATATTACTATTGTTGTTCTACTGATTCCCAAACTTTTGGTCTAAATCATATAGTTTATTTTGCTTATTTTTCGCTTTATCAACTAAATGGCAAATGGTGGCCACATTTTTCCTAATGACTTTTGTAGCAGTAGTGAAGCAGCGGTCGTGCCCTATGCTCTTAAGACGATATTAATAATAAAATCAAAAACTTACCAGAAACGATGTTCTTGAACAATCTGCTAAAGCACGGATAGTAAGCTGAAGTTGTCTTCTCAAGTATAACTGCCATGCAACGAACTCTATCGCCTCTCAGCTGATCGTAAATGTAGTTTAGGTTGCTCAATCTAGACTTCCAAAATGCTAACTCTACATGAAAAACAAAACAAAAGAATTTGAGATAGACTCAAATTTAAATTCCGAATTTATTTAAGTACTTTTATTAAGTAAGTACTTCGTTGTCATATTAAAACGGACAGACCAAGAAATAACAGAAATAATTTATGCAGAATGCGCAGCCACTTTAGTTAAAATTGCTTTAAATCCTTAAATAGTCGAGCAAACAAGATAGAACAATTTTGGGCTTGATTGAAAAGTGATTATTTTTTTTAGATTGCTAGTACATAGGCTCCCAAATGTATTTAAGAATTTTCCTCGTGAAGTTTCCTCATCTAAAGAGTAACGATCTCTTAAGTTCTCAGATACATCCTAAATGAAACCATCCACACTCACCAACAGTCGGCACCGGATTCTGTCCATTATCGAACGCTTGCGACGAATCCTCCATCATCACATCATTGATCTGCTGTGCCCACTTGATGACCACTCCTTCTATAGCGCTCTTCAGATATAAGTCTACTTCCTCGCCGCGAAGCACCTCCTTTTCCGCTTCGTACACTAACTCTACACCCACGGGCATGGGAAGGACGGTTTGCCCGTTGACTTTGCCTTTGACCTAGTTTGAAGCCATTAAAAAGGGATTTTTCATCGTCAGAAATCATTAATAGTTCGTGTTCGATGGAAGGGAAATTTTGGGGAAGGCAAATGTGTGGTAAGTATCTATGTTTATTGAAGAAAAAAATGTCTTGTCATCTTATCAACCGTCCACAAAGGAGCAGGTTTACTAAGTTTACTTAATTACTGTTCACTCCTGGATTTCGCCTTCATTTAAAAATTTGTAATCAAAAGGAAGTGTAGCGCAGAATATTTCGACAATTTTTATTGTGTAATGATAACATTAATTTGTTATAATCGCCAGTATTCGATGATCTTCCCGTCTACTAAAATAGCACAAAAATTACTTTGATTTGTTTTATTTGAGATTTTCCATAATGAAGAACTTCCCATACTATTTTGGCTACAATAAAGTGAACATGTTCAATCATACTGGAGAAAACGTAATTTTCACAATATTCTTACCTCATAAACAGTACTTTTGAGGCTATGTATTTGCTTGAGGATGTCCTGCGAGACCACCAATGGCCAGCCCTCATGATTGAGCGGATTGGATAGTAGTGGAACAAATACCTCGTCTACCAGGGAAGCCAACTCATCGATTAGCCTTGGAGCTAGGTCTCCTAGAAATTGAATAATAGGGCTCGTATTGAACTGAACCGTTTAAAAATATCCACAAAATTTACACTTTTTTTATATTCATTTCGGAACCGTTTTTTGTAAATTGGTGTGCTTCGGTAAAATTCGGTCAATAAATAAATATCGGTCATTGGCCAATATCAATAATATAATTACTATCACCCTTTTCACAAATGTTACTTGAAGTCATGTCCTGAGACATACCTAAATAGGTACCCATATTATGAGAAAAACAGTGCTTCGTGAAGTTACACAAGGAACTACTAAAGTTCCACTTTTTTGTCTGTATCTTATTGTTAAAGCTTCTACTTTCTTATAATTTTCCAGACATTGTTTTTTCAAGACTTGTACCTATCACTTTGCTAAAGTATAACTCACCAACAAAAACTTACCAAAAATGATCATCTCCGAGCAATTCTCCTTCGGCACCACATCCGGTCTCTTCTTAACATAATACACCGCCTTATTCTTCAAATAACAAGGAAAAGATATCACCGGCACCAACTGAGCGGCATGAGTCAACACAACCACTAGAAGAACAGGGAACGGCTTGTCCACGAAATCTCTTAAAGTCGACCTGTGTTCTTCCACGCTTAGAACTCTCGTCCATTTTTCTGGCTTTAACTTTAAGGATTTGACAGCGTAAGATCCTATGAAGTCAAAGCGAGGATCCTGATTGGATGATGATCCTCCTTGGTCCATGGTTGGTTCAGGTCATAGCTGGTTGGTGGTCGGGTAGCGATTGAAAAGGCAGAGGCTACGAAGCGGGTCACGCGATGCAAACGGGTCTTTATGGAGGGATGTCTTTTGTAATGAGCCGACTTTGGATACGTTAAGGTAAAAATTGCTGGAGGGTTGACAAAAAAAAAATTAAAATCTATAGCGATTTTTAAGTAAGTAGGATAATTATTCGATTTTCTCGTGGTGGGTTTATAGGTCAGTTTACCAGTCGTGTTGGTGCAAGATTTTGGGAAACAGTGACCTTTAGGTAGTTAGTACGTATCACCATTTGGTTAGAGCCTGAGATGAAGCACCCTGTGTGCTTCTTCAGTAACGAGAATGAGCAGAGTCACTGAGGGAACTGAACCCAGAGGTCCCTTACTAGGTATAAGAGAGTTAACGCGGTCATATTTCCTAGCGAACTGCTCAACTCGCTCACAAAGCATCTCGCTCATACTAATTTATTGGTGCAAGCGAGATACACTGTGAGTCAGTTGATACAGTTGATAGCGTAATCGTGTCGTAACGACAAATGGAATTGAATGGAGTAGTTTACGGGAATTTGTATCTTAGAAAATTCCCGTAGCTGTACAACCCAAACCGTAGGCAATTTTCAATAATTATTATTTTGTCAGCAGTATTTCTGCGGACGCTACGTCTTGGCAGTAAGTGAGCAGTGCTAGGCACCGGCCGCGCCGCCCCGCCCGCCCAGATGACACTCGCGACTCGCGACGTCGCAAATAAGGTCACCCGCCAGCACAAGGCAGAAGCCGCGGCGGATTGCCTTCCATAGGTACAAGAAAATGTATAAGTATGTATTATAATATCGAACCGAAGTATAAGTCAGTAGTAATAATAACCAATACTATGAAATTGTTAGCCACCAATTTTTGCTACACCCTGTCCATGTTATATAACATCTGTACTATGGTATGCAAATAAAGATCTCTTATCTTACCTACATGTACTTTAGCAGCACCATACGTCAAACGACGCAGAGAGGCTTTAGCGGTAGACGATGTGGTGGAATATGCTCGCAAGAAGACCTGTTACGAGCTAAAAGTGTTCCAGCTGCGATCGCGTCATTAGGTACGTCCTCGTTAGCTCGTTTGTGGTGCGCGCCGCGGCCGCTGCTGGGAACCATTGAAAACGCGGACTTCTGGCTGAAGAATGTGGCGCTTCGGCGGTTCCATGTGAATCTGTCGAAACCCACGCCGAAACAGGCGACGCTACAGAAAACTCTGTTGCCAAAATCATCTTTATTTATACCTAGGTACTCTGTTTCTTTAGGTATTTAAATCAAAGTAAACAAAATCTACTTTCAAATGGCTCCTTAAGCCAGTTGAGGGTAGATGGAAACATTACATGGTCAAATAATGTAGGATGTAGGTTAACGTCAGGCCGTTCAGTGACTGATCCAGGCGGTTTTGTATTTGGTTGGTTAACCAATAAATGTAATAACTACCCGAAAATGTACAAATTGATTTTTTACTTTTATTTAAATACCTAAAACTACAGACTATAGCTTTAAGATTTTTGTTATTGTATGTCAGTTCATATTTTTCTTAATTACTCGTAATGCATGTTAATTATAAGATGTAATAATGTTTTGAAAAGATGTGTCCCGCCGAGTTTGTTGCCGGTCCCATATTGGGATACCCTTCTTCAATTGAGGGGGGATTTAAATCTCGGGGCAGAGGTGTAGGGTTGGAGCCTGTTTAGCTTTATTTGACGTTCATAAGCGCATTGTAATATGCCTACTTGAATAAACTATTTTTATCTTTTATCTTAAGGTATGTAAGGGGCCTTAGTTGTCTGAAAATAAATGTTATTTGTTATGATAGAAAAAAAATCTTCATAAGAATTCAACTTGGAACACAAACCACAGTTCACAACCATCCGTTTACCGTCGCTGTACACTAAATCATCATTTATTTGCACAAGCAAATAAAATTGAATTCTTGCGAAATGTTTTATTGTCCGTGACAGGGAAAGATATCGTGATCCGTTTTAGTTAAAATGGCGTGCGTCGGCCATATTGATTTTGGTAAATATTATTATGCTGCTAGTTTCACTAGACTTATTATCGACTGAGTATAAACCGTGATTAAGTCTAGTGAAACTAACCGTGAATTATTCAAAACTGTTATGCTGCTTTTTTGTACAGGCTTTCAATATACCTTGTATAATAATTTGTTTTGATTCATCAAAGGAAATTTAAAAAAATCTACATTTTCATTCTTCTACTGGGTTTATTTGAAATATTTAGGTACTTAACTACTCGTACCTAAATAACTATTTCTACTTTCCCTTCTAAATACTAATAATTAATTGATTAAATAAATAAGCCAGGGTCATGCAAAATAAATTCACTGTTAGATAAGGTTTCCTAAAAATAAATAGTAGATGGACTAAAAAATATTTCTCTTGTATAGAAAAAGCTTGAACTGATCGATCTTCTCATTAGTCCAATTAAAAAAAAACAACCATAAGTTCGTTTTTGTAGGTACGTCTAGGGCAAAATAAGTAAGTGTAAATAAAAACCAACTAAATTCGTAATTATTACATTTATTGATAATGACAGCGATGGTTGACTCGAATTTGCTACTTGGCAAAAATATTTCCACTAGTTAGGAAACTATTTTTGTATTATATTAAAATCTCTTTAAATTATGCTTAAATGTGTAGTTACATAAAGACGCAACCAACTAAGCTACCGAGTAGCTGCTATAAAAGAATTAGAAATACATTTCATTTGTGATCTAAGTGTTATTCAAAAATTTAATTACACAATTCATAGACTGGCAAATAAACTTAAGCTAACTAACTACATTAAAAATAAATCCAACATGATGAAAATATTTAATTGTTAAGCTCATATTGAATTGACTGCAATAAATACAACTACGATGTACTTGTAGTTAATAAAATAATAATACAAAACAAATAATTTCATTTACCTATAAACTATTGTTTAAAACAAAAGCACAGCACATGGTCAGCTTAGTCTAAATAAATTTGAACCTACGTGTAGCTGCTTTAAGGTCACTATTCGCCTACCTAGGACCCTTAGTGCACACCCCCCGCCCTACCGCTACTGGACGTAAGCACACATAGAGTTCAAAGACACATCCTACTATATTTCGAAAATACTTTTATATTTCTTTTTGGATTTTTACACACATTGAGCCGTCCTAGGAAACCTATAGAAAATCGAAGGTACAGACATACTTAGTGTATAATTGTTTTCCATCGTATTTTCTCGGAAACTTTCGTATTTATCATGCTACTTCAGTCAACGTCAGTCATTTTTGTGCCGAGACTGACTGAAATAGCAAGACACGTTCGTATGTTTCCGTCAAAATACGATGGAAAATAATTATGAACTAGGTACATCTATAATGCAATAAATGCAAAATTAAGTCGCTAATTCAAAAATCTAACTTATCATTGAACTACTTGAATTTGATTAATTGTAAAAAAATGCCATCTAAATGGAATGTTTTAAGTACAACAGTCTGAAAGCTGAACTACATGACAAATATGATGTCAGTCATACAAATATTACTAAGATTGGCGTTAGATTTGTAACTTTGAAACAGCTCGTTCGATTATTTTATTAGCTTTTATAATTACTTATAATTATTATGTGAATATACACGATGTGATGAGGCAAGTGGGGGGCTATGAGAAGTGAAATTATTACAAACATTATTACCAGGCGTTACTATTAGTGTACTTTAAGTGTACTTACGATTATTACTGACTAAAAGGATGGAATATACATTAGATGAGCTAAACTCGGCGTCTGTACTGTAACGTACTATATCTGATATTGCCACGCCGAGCGATCAAAATAACTAGTTTATTCAACGGAACAATCGGTTCTTAAAAATCACAAAGCCGCCGTCATAAAAGGCCGGTACAATACAATTGAAATTAAGCTCTCGTTTTAAAACGTGATACTCGAACGACAGTTACGTATAATATTAGTTTTCCGTGCTAAACTTGAGAAAGGAAGACCAAGTAGAAGTTTTGTATGTAAAACCTCAACTCGATCTAATTTCTTTGTTTTCAATTTCTAGTGACAAAAAGTTTTCAATTTCGAGTACCAGATATATGTAGATACAACGTTACTAGTATTACTTGAATGTTGATGTAAAATTTAATGTAATTTTAGATTGTTGTTATAAAATTAGAGCATAACTTCAATTGCATGACGGCGGCTAGCTTCAGTCGCTATCATTTATATCGGGGCGGCCAAGGCGCTCAAAAATTTGTGAACACAGAGGTGTCAAGGCGTTAGTGGTTGTTCAGATAATTTGAGCACCTTGGCCGCTCCAATATATCTGATGGCAATTGTTAGTGTGACTCTTAAACAAAATCCGACCGCACCGTTTTCTACATTTGGAATTAAAACATGTTTAATCTACCATCGATTATTGTTCGAATGTGGATGGAGATATTAAGTTTAGGACAGTTTTTTGTGACATAATTTTATTTGAAGTCGATATGACTACATTATTTCTTACCACCCATTTTTATTGCAAGAAACACGAACGGTTTTTTGAACCACTGTAAATATAGTCAAAAATAATGTGGCACATTTAATATCGCAAACGATTATATAACTACCGATCGCTTTCTTCAAAAATAATGGGCGTTTATACACGTCACAAAACCAGTTAAGTACAAGTCTTTTACAAGGACGAAGTTTTAGACGTTATTTGGACGTTTCTATCTTTGCCATAGGGACAACTAAAGCGAGTGGCAAACGAAATAGGAATCAATTGCTAGGCAATATAGTGTATATTCGTGTGGCAAGATACTATCACATTTTAATGTGCTTTTGTGTTCGAAAACACGTAACTGAGCGAGTTTTGTAAATTTTTAGTAAAAGCGTTTTAGTAACCACAGACATTATATTCCATGTGCAGAATATAAAACTGTGCATCCATAGACAACATAAACTAATACATAAATAAATTACAATAACATCTATACCACAAACTATACAGTAAAAAAATCTATACAAAACCATTGATTATCACTGATCACAAAAATTTCATTGGTTCTAAATTAATAATACACACAAAATTCACATATTTACATCTAAAAAGAATTAAATTAAATCACATATTTAAAGTGTCCAATTATATTTACAACATAGTTAATTAGGATTGCGATTGTGTCAAAAAATGTAAAATAAATAAATATTTCGTTCACAGAAAATTCATAATGTCAAATACTATAAAATTGCGATATATGGAAACTCGAAAGATCTTCTACGTCATCTTATTAATCTAGTCAATAAATGCGAGAAGATCATATTTCCTAACAACTTCTCAATAAGGGAACAACGTAAACGCATAAAATATTGCTTATACCTATCACATAATAAATTAAATGCCTACATCTGATAACATCAACATTTCAATCTTTTAATTTATCATGCAACAGAAATCTACATAAAAAGCACCATTTGCTAAAAAAACGAAACAGGGTGGTGGACGTATTATTTATAATTCGGTCCATACAGTATAACCACAGATATAAGTTACAACGGCCATCTTTAAAACTTAACCAATCACGTAACACCTCGGTCACGCAACAACCAATAGCGACTGAGAACTTTTCGCGCGTGTTAATTCCGCGCTGTGATTGGTAAATTTTTTTCACTGCTACACAAATAAAGTTGGTGCAGTATAGTAACTTATAAAATTGGTAGTACTCTACAAGGTATGGTACGGAGTTTCGGACGTGAGGGTGAATTTATTTGCTTCTAGTTTTGGTGCCCACGACGTTTATACTTTCGCCGCGACTCCTCGATCTGTGTAAGTTGTGTAGGCCTTCTCCTGTAAAGAAATGGAAACCAGCTACATTACAGTTACTCTATTACTACTGCTATATATATGTATTTAGGTACTGCTAAAAACTATTAGGTAGGAGTTGGTATTTTATAAAAATTACTTTCTACATTTCTGTACTAATCATAAAATCATATTAATTTTCTACTTTAACTATTTCATTTAAGACGTATTAAAGATTTAAAAAAATATATGTTTGTTTATATTTAAAGGTCTTCTAATAATAAAATAATTATTAAATGAATAAATATAGGTAAGTACTAAAGATAAATTTACATCGAATAAACTTGAATGATTGCGTAAGAGATGTCAGGAATAATATTGTTGGTTTTTTATAATTTTCACCCCAAAATCAATGAAAATTTTGGTTCAGCTTCAATACCAAGTCACTCCCGAGAATATTGATTAAACTAAAACAAATGTATGGCGGGCGGCATCACAATTAATTAAATTAAAAGAAATGTATGGCGGTCGGCATCAGCTACGAGCGTGCATTTCTTGTCACTGTTTATCACTTCATACGCCACAAATTGGTTAAGTTTAGATTGCGTATGACAATAGGAAGAAGACGTAGCTCAGTCACGATACTGGTAGTTAGTTTACCTCGTCAATATCAAGTGATTATTAGGGTTCCGTACCCAAAGGGTAAAACGGGACCCTATTACTAAGACTCCGCTGTCCGTCCGTCCGTCTGTCACCAGGCTGTATCTCACGAACCGTGATAGCTAGACAGTTGAAATTTTCACAGATGATGTATTTCTGTTGCCACTATAAGGGGCTATTCATAAATTACGTAATTTCAAATTAGGGGGGGGGGTCTGGACATCGGATGATGGTAGTAGCATGACGTAGGAGGAAACGGGGTCATTCACAGCATGATTTTTGGATGATTTTAGGGAGGGGGGGTCAAAAATCGTCAAAAATAGATGACGTAATTTATGGACAGCCCCTAAGCTATAAAGTACGGAACCCTCGGTGGGCGAGTCCGGGCGAGGTTTTTTACCTTTGCTGCCGGCCCGCTTGAGCTCGGAGTCCCTATACTGGCGCGCGGAGCGGCCCCGCCGGTCCTGCACCAGCTTGTCGGGACGGACGAAGATGCCGTGTCGCGGCCGGCACTGGAAGTAACGGGTGCCGCCGACGGAACCGTCGTTTTTACCTAAAAAGATAGAATAAGTGAGTCTGTGCAAATGTAATTGACCAGTTTGTTAACTGAGCACGCGAGCTCAAAGTCGTAGATATTTCTCGCTGTTTTTCTCTACAGGTCTCATTTTTCGACTGAAATGTGTAAGGATCGATAATTATGATTTTTTATTGACCATGGGCATAGAGAAAAAATACATAGAGTGCTCACTTCGTACATCAGTTTTAGTACCAAAACGACATTATTTTCGTAGTCGACATCCAGCATCGAGTAGCGGAATTATCAGTACTGCTACTTGACAATAGATATTCCGACGACCGTTCCGACGACCGAAAAGTCTAATGCTCAACAATTTTCAGCTAATATTATAACCGGAACTCTATTTTCAACTCCTTCTGCTTTTTATAGTAGTTGTAAATTGTCGTTCAATACAATTTTCGTGAGTCGCGACACTAGAGAATTCTAGTATCAAGTATTCCGCTACTCGACGCTAGATGTCAACTGCAAAAATAATAGTCGTTTTGGTATCAAAACTGATGTATGGAGTGAGCACTCTATTCTTACTATATTTCTCTATGACCATGGGGGTGGCACACAGAGCAACTAATCTTGTAAATGTTTCATACCAGTGGGCGCGTCCAACTCGAGGCCGACCCACAGGCCGTGAGCAAAATGCGCCGGTCCCACATACGCCACGACGCCGGTGCTGCTGCTCAGACGGAGCGAAACGCTCTCGCCTACCGTGAGCCAGTCGGGCGCTGTGTGTAGGAGCGTTTCTGATGACTCGTCTGCAGGAAAAGGGTAAATCGTTTAATATATAAAGGGAAATGACAACTAGAAAGTAAGTGGCTTGTTTTTAGGATAGAGAAAAATCTTACTATTTATTGCCTATATATATTCTAAAAAATAGTCCCAGTAGTTAGTGTAGTTTTAGTCAAGTAACTCTTTTTTGAGCTCACGCTGGAAAACATCCTCTAAAAGCGGGTGAGATTAAGGAGAGTGGAGGAAAAATAATTTTATTTAGATTTTTACTACAATATATATCCAAAATAAGTAGTGAAAGAGATCTCTACAGAGCGTATTATATAATTATTATCTACAGAGCATATCGGTTAGGAGAAGCCAGAGTACGATTGATCTACGTGAGCATGCTATACGATGATGTAAATAAGACATTAGAACTGCCGATACGCGTAGTATATAGATGAACATGTAATATTGGACCCTCAGGATAAGATATTAGAATCCATTTTAAAACTTACCATCTCCAATGCTCTCATTAGAAGACGCCGGTGTGTCGTGTAACGTCTTGTCAAGATTGTGTACATGGTTGTGCGCGTGCTGGCCCTGTTCCATATCATCAAGCTACATTAAATCTTCCGTGTAAGATACTAGAGTCGATTTTCAAACTTACCATCACCAATCCTCTCTGTAGAAGAGGCCGGTGTGTCGTGTAACGTCTTGTTAAGGTTGTGTACATGGTTGTGTAGCAGCTGGCCCGGCTCGACGGCGGAGCGCGGGCGGCCGCCGGGGTGCGAGGCGCGCGCACCGCTGCGAGAGGAGTTGGTCGCGCGGCGGCGAACCACCTGTGGATGACACATTTTTTAGGGTTCCGCACCCAAAGGGTAAAAACGGGATCCTAATATTGAGACTCCACTGCCCGTCTGTCACCAGGCTGTATCTCATGAACCGTGATAGCTAGCTATCACAGTTGAAATTTTCAGATGATGTATTTATAACAGCTATAACAACAAATACTAAAAAGGGTTCTCTTATTTATCGCCGAAAATGGTATGGCCGATTATCACTTCCCAACTCACGTTTGGCGGAATTTTATTACGCCGAATTTTCATTTCCCAATTTATCAAATGGTCTTTTTTTATTTGCCAACCGTACAGTTACCAACTAAACGTTTGGTCTGTGTTTTATAATGCCAATTTTCAAAATGCCAACTTTCATGTCGCAGAATGTTTTAGTTGGCATAATATACACTTAGTTGTTTATTGTCTACAAATTGCTTCATTTGGTCAGACTGAGCCAAAGGGGGGCCGATTTGTAGGAATAACTTTTCTCTAAAATCAAAAACGGCCGAGATATTTGACACGAAAGTTGGGATATTTGACCCGAAAGTTGCTGTGTAATTACGTTTTTTAGGTTGTTGAAAAAAAAATAACCTCGAAGACTAAGGGTTAGTCTTCTAATCTAACCATATCCAAGTCGGCTCTGCCCAAGAAGGTCTTGCTCGCTCGCTTCGCTCGCTCACTGGCTTTAAATATTAAAATATACATTATAAAAAGCCGAACAACTCGGCCATTTTTGATTTTTTGGTATGTATCTTTTTCTTATTTGTAAGTTGCCTAATGTATAAAAAGCGAACTGTTAGCTTCAACGAAACGTTATTCGTCCAAGAGTTGTTCGACCAAGTGAAAGATTTGACAGATGATAAGTCTCCCAAAAGTTTAGAGGCGTTATAATAATCTGCTTTACAATAATTCTACCAATTGAAACGTTGTCATACAAAAATTTGCTAATCGTTAGTTGTCAAAGTGAAACGTCGGCGAAATGTTGGTTGGCAAATGAAATTCCGCCAAAAATAGTTCTGCGAAAAGGCAGAACACCACTAAAAAGTACGGAACCCTCGGCGGGCGAGTCCGACTCGCACTTGTCCGATTTTTATTAATTTACGACGAAACTGAGACAATATGATTTCAGAAAGATAAACTGTTTGTTTTATTTACTGTCTTTTTTGCAAACGTTTTGCGATGCTTTAACGATGGTTGAAAGAAAGGTCCATCCAGGCAGGGCTGTTTTATTTTGTCAGGGGAATTTCAGTGTAAAATTTACCGTCATTCAAAAATGCAGTGACATGACAACGAAACAAAAATTATATGATTTTGAAGTTCAGATAATCTGGACCTAATTCCGTTTATTATTCCACGAGAAACCCCATCATCAGATCAGCCCGATGTCATCACAATATTGCATTGTCGCACCGGTCTAACATGAATACCTATGCCAAATTACCTATTAATTATACAACTATTACCAATAAACACAATTACAAATTTTAAAGACAAGGTTTGTAAAAAATTACCTTGCCAGCCGGTAGCTGTGTTTTGACCTGGTCCCCGGAGGTCGAATCGCTTTCACCGACTGAAGAAGCTTCTCGACTGCGCTCTGTTTCGTGGCTTTGTTCTGAACTCACTGATTCTACATCAGCTTCTACGAAAAGAAAAGAAAAACAATTATTTATATGTCCAGCAGGTATGTCCCATTGAATCCCACTCATTAGGAATGATTCCCTCGAATTCCCAGCAGTAACAAGTGGGACTTATTTCGTCCCAATTATTCCCAGTGGTGACAGGTGGAAGTTTTTGTCACATATGTTCAAATTGGGGATGTTATTATGGCTTCTTCTGTATGTAGAGTTACAGATCCGATTTTTGGAAGCGTGGGAATTAAGGCACTTCTCTAGTTAGGCTGATCAAGATTCGAGCGGGATCACATTTCGCTCGTTACCTAGTGGTTTTTTACTTACCTCCCGATGTCTCATGCTCTCCATTCACGGCGTGCTCCGCGGGCGGGCTGGCAACACTCAAGTTCTCAACAGGGATCGCGCCCAACGGATCCACCATCCCGTTTTCGCAGTCCCTCATGAACGGGTTGATCCGCCGGCCGCCGGGCGTGACCGGGGTCTTCTTCTCATATGATGTATCTAGCTCGTGTTTGGATTCGACGATGTCGTTCTTCAATTCGCTGTCAATTTAAACCAAATTAGTATTTGCTTCAAAATTAATCAGGTTTATTGTAATTTAGACCAATCAAAAAGAGTACCGTACGTACATTGTGCCTATTGGAAACGTGAAAGGTGATGAGCCCAAGCCTCCTCGATGCTCAATAGTGCTAATGATCCTGGTTAGGGAAAAAAAATCAAACGAAATGTGCCTCCTCTTGTGTCCCATTGCCAATTTAAAGGCTAAGGTTAATGTAGCAGTCAAAAGAGCATACCTACTTGGGTTGACCAACTGGACATCGTCCTATTTGTCATCCTAAAGGTAGATCTCCGTGAGCTCGGCGTCGGCGAAAGCTCGCGCGAATCCGCTCAGGACCGGGCAAAATGGCTTGCTCTTCTGTTGGAGGCCAAGACTTACTTTGGGCCATCGCGCCAGCCAAGTAACTAAGTAGGTACCTAATATCGTTGCGTAGCTCTGTAATCTCATTCCTTACTCCAGACATGGGCGTTTTCGTCCGCAATCGACATGTCCCAACTATCCCGATATGTTCCAAATATTAAGGAATAAAACTTAATAGTCTTCGTACCTGATATCGTTGAGTAGTTCAGTGATTTCATTCCTCAGCCCAGCCATAGAAGTTTTCGTCCGTAGCGCGTACTCTGACTTGTCGAAATCCGGCGTATCATAACCCGACATGTTCCAAATACTGACGAATAAAACTTAATAGTCTTCGTACCTGATATCGTTGCGTTGTTCAGTGATTTCATTCCTCAGCCCAGCCATAGAAGTTTTCGTCCGTAGCGCGTACTCTGACTTGTCGAAGTCCGGCGTATCATAACCCGACATGTTCCAAATACTGACGAATAAAACTTAATAGTCTTCGTACCTGATATCGTTGCGTTGTTCAGTGATTTCATTCCTCAGCCCAGCCATAGAAGTTTTCGTCCGTAGCGCGTACTCTGACTTGTCGAAGTCCGGCGTATCATAACCCGACATGTTCCAAATACTGACGAATAAAACTTAATAGTCTTCGTACCTGATATCGTTGCGTTGTTCAGTGATTTCATTCCTCAGCCCAGCCATAAAAGTTTTCGTCCGTAGCGTGCACTCTGACTTGTCGAAGTCCAGCATATCATAACCCGACATGTTCCAAATACTGAGGAATAAAACTTAATAGTCTTCGTACCTGATATCGTTGCGTAGTTCAGTGATCTCATTCCTTAGCCCAGCCATGGAAGTTTTCGTCCGTAGCGCGTACTCTGACTTGTCGAAGTCTGGCGTATCGTCGACGGACATGCTACGAATGGACAGTGTGTCGTCATTCGTCAGGTTCGTTGAGGATACGGCTTGCGAACCTGTTACAAACAAACTGGTTAATCACTGTACTATTAATTCCTGAACTCAAAAGGTTAAGCATAAGCTTGGAACTATAGTCTGTTGAACAACATTGTCGGTAGAAAAAGGCGCGTCAAATTTTTCTATGGGACGTTAACTCTTCGCGTCTACATTTTTTAGGGTTCAGTACCTCAAAAGGAAAAAACGGAACCCTTATAGGATCACTCGTGCGTCTGTCTGTCTGTCCGTCTGTCACAGCCGGTTTTTTCCGGAACTACTGGACCAATTAGGTTGAAATTTGGTACACATATGTAAGTTTGTGACCCAAATACGGACATGTAACGTAACAACAAATACTAAAAAGTACGGAACCCTCGGTAGGCGGGTTTTATAAACTGCACTTACCATAGCCGCTGGATGATATCGAGGGCGAGTTCTTAGTAGGCACCCTCTCGCAAGCGAGCTCGTGGAGCGAGTCCAGCGTCTTCGAAGTCGGCAGGAACCCGCGCGACGTCCGTGCTCGCTGTCTCTGTTCATCGTTTCATAACATTAGTTTTTTTGCACACACTCGAGCCAGTGGATAATTTATTTACCAATGAAATAAAAAACTTTCGTGGTCTATATTTTAACTCCCTTTCTCGGAGGGCCACGAAAAGTACGCGTTCACGCTCGACGCTGACGCAGACCGCCATATATTGGTTGACACATTGAGTACTCTTTTCATAGTCGTTTTCTTCTACAAAGCGGGAAAACGCTGGGATTGGCTAAGAGCGTACGTAACCGGTGGCAGTCAAAATGAATAGTCAAATAATGAAGTAAAGGACACGACACATCCGCTTAACGGGCATCTCAATCACACGTACGTAAAGTAAAGCTGCTTGTAACCATTTTTAGTGAGAGGTAAAATCTGTTTTCCAAATAGATCACAGGGGTAACAACGTGCAAAGGTAAGAAACCATTGATATCACTACACCTTATAAAACAAAGTCCCCCGCCGCGTCTGTCTGTTTGTGTGTGTGCATGTTCGCGATAAACTTAAAAACTACTTGACGTATTTTCATGCGGTCTATCGATAGAGTGATTCTTGACGAAGGTTTAAGTGTATACGTATAGTTTATTAACCCGTGCGAAGCCGGGGCGGGTCGCTAGTTATAGGTACATCATACGTACATGTTCCCTTGGCGTCGTAAGTGCGTCGGCCGCACACTCGGGCTCCGAGTGCGAATCATCATCGTTCCTCCTGCCTGGCTCCTCGTGCAGGGTCGTCATGCGAAGACCCAGCTTACCACTGGCTGGGGATGCTGTAAGATACGACGTTGTTAGAATAGTGTGAGAGTAAGATGTCCCCATGGCTGTTGGTGTTTTTACGTCGGAAAAATGTCAAGGATAGGATTTGGTTTGATTCCCGATTTATTGGAAAAGCTATTAGTTTCCAATAAGTATAGTTAACATTATTAAATAGCACAACGCGATTAGGTAAGTCCCGTTGTGCAATTTATTAATGTTTAATAATCGTGGAAGTCAACAACTAATCAACATTATGTAAATAACATCATCCACCGGGTGATGATAACAACCATGGGGAAGCTAAAGGTGCGGTAGCATCTACTTTCAAACACTACAGCATTTGTAAAAGCTATGAATGACTTAAAACAAATGCATTAAATAAACAATTTCTAAGCTGCACTCACACTTCCTTAAATTATTAAGTTTACTGAATGTGAAAACAGCAAAAATGTACTTATAAAAAGTGAGATTCTTAAACCATAACAAAATTAGGGTCTCCCCAGATATGTCGACGCGCATTCGGCAAAAGCCGATAGGAAAAAGCTTTATGTCCACGCAATAAGAGCGAATAAGCCGTCAACGCGTCGGCCGGCGCCGGCCGATGCGAGCCGAGCCGAACGACGACTTTTTCGCTCTTATTGCGCAGACATAAAGCTTTTTTCCATCGGATTTTACCGATTCCGCGTTGACATATTTGGGGGAACCCTTATAGTTTATATTTTTAAGTATTTAAAAAAGAGTAAAGAAAATCTACCCTCTTCTTAAGCCAGTTGAGGGTAGATGAAAACATTACAAGATCAAATAGGTAGTGTAGGTTAAAGTCAGATCGTTCAGTGACAGATCCAGGTGGTTTTGAATTTGGTTGGTTAGTCAATAAATGTTATAACTACCTGAAAATGTACTAATTATTTGTTTACTTTTATTTAAGTACCTAAAGATACAGAATATAGCTTTCATTACAAAACTATACATGTAATGTCTATAAATTAAACTTAATCTTATGCTTCACTTATGACTGCAACACTTTATAGTACAATCTCTAGTATATCTATCGTAATTTCATGCTTTTGTAATTTTTATGATCGGTTTCATGCCAATGATTGATTTATGTGTGAGCAAATAAAATAAAACAATGTTAAAAACTACAAATAAAATTCACAATTGCCTACAACATTGTAACATTGTAACACGATACAAAAGTGTGGGGTACAAATTTGCACGCACGTTGGGATCATATTATATTGGCCAGTATCAAAAAATGTCTCAACGGCGGCCACTTTAAAGTTCTCAGATCGAGCCTGTATCTCAGATTTACATAACTAACTACTTTTTAGTTAGTTATTGTAGGAATGGTGGCCTCGGTGACCTTTACTAAATCAACTTTGATGAGATGGTCATTATCATTTCTTACACATGCATAACAATGACGGAACATTTAAGCAATCTGTATCCTCAAACAATTCACTCCTAAAGCATTTAAAATTCTACATCGGCAACACTGATCAACAGGCGTCTTGCTATTGGTCAAACGCGTATCTATCGCGTTAATGTTGCCAGCTTACACCTGTTAAGATGTAACTTGTAGCTTTTTCATGGGGTCCGTTTAAGTTCTAAGGCGCGAGTAGACTTGCTTGTCGCTTTGTTGTCAGTTATTCACACTGTGCGATCTCTTGAAGGTTTGCCGATATAACAGGTAAGACACGATTTCAATACTTGCAACGGTGCTTATTATCTACGCGAACGTCTCTGCTCAACTAAGTTAAAAAATCACATGTACGATGATAAAAAAAAAGAAAAATAAACTCTTTGAAAACAAGCCACACTAGCGAGCGTCTAACGAAACGTACACTTGTTCGGCGTCTGCAGTCGCAGTGAGTTCAGGTTCAAATTCAAGTTTAGGAACGTTGGCCGGGCTGCAATAGAAATGTTAGTGGGTTTTCAGTTATTATAGCTAACAGTATATGGAGTTTCAAGGTAAATACGGAGAACTTTAAATTATTTCTCAAACCATTATATACTGTTTCAAATAGTTAACCGTTTAGTTACCTTACATCAGTTGAAAAGTTTCGCAAAAGATTTGTGACGTCCCACGGCTAAAGGTACCTTATGGCAGTTGGCGCTTACGCTATTATTAACGCCGCTCCAATATTTTTACGGTGCTATGCGATGTAAGCGCCAGCCGCCGTAAGGTACCTTTTCTCGTGGAACGTCACATTTTACAGTCAGATTATCATGAGATTGAAAACCAAGATAAATAATGCGTTCATTAAGATTTATTTATATGAATATTATTGCTACATTTGCCTTAACTCTTAAGTCAATTCTAACAAGTGTTGTGATACAAAATGTACTGAAATTACAAATATATAGATCGAATTTAAAGCGGCGGACCAGAGTAGCAATTGGAAAGAAATATTTCAATGAGTCTTTTGTTTTGTTTTACTTTCATTTGTTTCAGTACATCAAGTTATTAAATTAAAGAATAACTTTTGTAACTGTGGCTCTACTACTATTCAGTTAAATACCTTCAGAAATTAATTTATTTAAAGTTCTCGTATTTAGATGAACTTATTTAACAATTCCATTATGTCCGGGTACTAAATACAATATCAAAACTCCACAATTTCATACGATTAGCAATCAATAAATTACAATACTTCACAAAGTACACCTTCTATTGTCCATGCTTCATTTACAATCTATGGAAGTTTCGTTTTTTTATTTTTACTTGTTGCAATTTTTCTACATTATACATGCACTTTTACCTAACACGACACACAGTCCTACACAATTATTTTCATGTCTATTGTCTACTTTACTTTCTACAAATTATAGACCAGTCTTCAAAGTTTTTTCTATCAACATTTATACAATAAAAATGTAATATTGTCTATGACTTGGCTGATGGGACCTAAACTTTCCAGAAGCATCGTTTTCCTCATCTATTTTAAGCAGTTCTCGCCGATTTGACAGCTCGAAGAGGAAGGGAGAAGGAAATAATCACAGGTCATGCTCGGTCCATGCAAATGAAAGAGACACGCAAACAAACAGATAGAGTAACACAACAACTGAAGCTTGCCCGATGCTCGAAACTTGCTAACAGCCAATACTGGGTCTAAAGTCGTTATCGACCATCGATAGTTTTTCTTTTTTTTACAAAGGCCATTTTTAATGCCCGATAATGAGATGGATCAGCCAATTAAAAAGGGCGACAAACACATTCACATTTATATTGTTCTTGAACATTCGTCTAATAAATTTTGTTACGTTTTTCATTCCGAGTCAAGACCATATTATTTTCACTGTTTACCTGAGAGGAATGAGCCTGAAGGTAGCGGGACCAAGATAATAGAATACGTTAGATCGAAGCCGGGCCAAAAACTTGTAGACCGGCTACGTTAAGTCTACAGTGAATATATTTGGCAACACCATAAACGTCAAACTTCTATGAAATTGTGACGTTTATGGTAGTGTTGCCAGATATGTTTTACTGCAGACTTATTTAGCCGGACTATTCTCGATTCTTTTAAATCACAAAGCCCAATATTACCACCAAAAATTAGCAAATTTTTTTGATATTTTATAAGTCATGAACCTAGTGTCTAAATCATAATTTTAATGGTTGGATTGAGGTTTGCATCAAAGAATAGAGATATTTATGGAGTTCTAATTTTTAAATTTAAATAATGTATACTCAGGAGAAGTAAATGGGGGTACAGTTGAAGAGAAGAGATAGAGAAAAAACCATTATGAGCATAGCATTGCCACAAAGCAAGTCCAAAATAAAATGTAATTCAGTGAAATCATGAAGTGAATGTTTTTGAATGTAGTGAGATTATTTGTGAGAATGAGTTGTCTATATTTTGTTTTTTTTTTGTCAATTCTGTGCTAGTTTTCTTGTAAATCTACTTCGTGCATCTTTCAGGCTGTTTTTTGAACATACTCTACATAGTGCACTAGATAATTTATCTAAGCAAAGTTACTGTTGTATTATACAATATTTAAGTTTAATTTCAATATGTGTTCAATACTCAAACAGTAAAGATACACTAACATAACTGTATGGCATGACATGTAAAATGTACTATCATGGGTGAAAGAATAATGAATGTATTGGGAAGAGGAATTTGTACATGTTATTATATACTGAAAAAGATAGTTAGACACACAGACAGACATAAAGCTAATTAGAGCATTGTTAGATACGGGCTCTCAAAGTTCTTATAATGAAAAATAATCAGACATATAGATGTATAATCATATTTTTTTACACGTACGCGTATTTTTCTATTACGATAAGGAATGACAATACTGTGGAACCAGTACGGATATGATGGTCGTTCTTGTCTGCGTGACAGCGTGATAAAACGGTATCCGTCACTTTAAATCGCGCCGACTCTGACGGATATTTTGTCACGTATCGTGGATAAGCCATCCATAATAGGCCTGCAGTTTCCTGTTGTTATAGTCATATAAATTACCCTGTGGGTTGCGAAGGTATTGACTTCAGTACTTATACAGAAATCCAACACAGTTCCTTTAATATCTGTTTTGTATACTAATGCAATTTAATTCTAATATTATTAGGACATTTGCTATTTTTCTAAAATTGCAAAAGCGTCAGCTTAGGTACTGTAAAAAAATCCTACTTACTAACGATTGAAATATTTCAGTTAGAAATTTGAAGTTAATACAATTCAGTTGGAGTTGGAGTTACTCAGTTTTTTACTTTTTTTTACACCGCAATGGCACTGAAAGGTAGGCCTTTCATATACAGAGCAACTCAAATGTTATCAGTGCCACCAAATATGTTGGCATTGTGTATGACAGATTTGATACGATACGACGCAATCTATTAAAAACTTGTTTTCAGTTTTCGACTAGTGATTTTTGGGTTGCCCAGTGTAAAAAAGGCCGTGGATTTTATTTAATCAGTTATCCCTAACTAGAATCCTAACAAGCATTTAAAAAAAACTAGATATTGCAGTAATATTACACCGATTAGGTTACTTTTTGTTTTTAGGATTCCGACTTACTAAACGCGATTGCACCTTGTGTTTTTGTCATTTAGGATGCCGAATTCTTCCACGTAGACCTTACAAATCCATGATTATCTAGCCATAGATAGACATAGGTACTATACTTAAGCAAGTCCTTACCGAGTCCAAAAGGTTTCGTGGGCGTGGTGATGTCGGGATCATTGTGCTGGGGCGCGGCGTAGGAGTGGCGCGCGCGGCGCGGCTCGTCGGCGAGGTCCGCCACGCTGCCCGAGCGGCCCGCCACGCTCAGCGACTCGAATGACGAGTCTAGGCGCATGATCTGTAGTCAAAATTTATATAGATGGTTAAGCAAATCTTTTCAGTAGTAAAAGGCGGCAAATTTAAAAAATGTAGGCGCGAAGGGATATTGTCCCATAGAAAATTTGAATTTCGCGCCTTTTTCTATACTTACAAGATTTGCTTGACCAACTTTAACATACCTCGTACAAGAATTAGGTGTTTTAGAGCGGCCCATGAGTGGCTTACAACTAAAGACGTGGTAGTTTAATAAACACTATTTTGCATCATTTTAATTGATCAAATTTAATAAAAACAAAATGATGAATATTTTTTTTATTTATTTAACAAAGCATACATGTTCCTATCATTTTACTATATAGAAAACTGAAGTGTTTTAGGTACATGCTGTCTAAATGACCCGCTACATCAAATTATTCGAAACACGAGTCTAAGCTAAGCGCATTATTTATCAATAGAACATTTTTTTTTAATTATCGTATTTGAGTGTCCCGCTGCTGGGCAAAGGCCTTTAGTTATTTAGTTAATTAAGCATTTAGTTAATTAATAAATAATATTATGAATGGTTATTGGATATCTCAGCATTTATATTAATGCTAACTAAAGTAATAGACACTTCTAAATACTTAAAGTTAACAAGCACCCATCAATCTGAGTCATTAAATTGCATATACATAAAGAGACCACAATAACCAATGCCAACGGTGCCACCTCCATGGTGGAACTTGCTTTCCCGCCAGAATGAAAGCAGAACACTGATAAGCCTTACCAAAGAAACAATGCTAAATAAGATAAAAGAACGGTTTAGAACATCGACAGAAGCTTACTCCAAAAGGTTGTATAACAATATTATGTTTCACTGCGTAACAAAGGAAATAAATATAAAAATACTAACAGAATTAATCACTGAAGCATACAGGAAAGTACAGTCAGCAGAAAAAAAAATACCTAAGCGGGTGAGTTATTCCAATTGACCTACACACACACTCACTCTAAATAATAATAAAATTGTGTTCAGTTTAATTTAAAATACCTTGCCCGCTGTGCAACTTCTGCTGCTGACTGTATTATAATGACAGATTATATACCTACACTGACGTTAAAAAGAGAACAGTTTTATTGCATAATGTGCGTCGTTGGTTATGTGCGGCATTTTCGTCAAAGCATACGTGGCACACTACCATTAAAAAAAACGGGCATTTTGATCATTTGTACTCATATTTTACCTATGCACTCTACAGTCTACATGTACATGTCTTTAAACTCTACAGCCATTGACATGATATTCGTTGAGTCAGAAAGCAAGTATAAATCAAAATACCCGTTTTCTTTACTACCAATGATGTGGCGTCCATATAACTAGGTACATGCCCACCAGCTTCTACAATATTTTATGTTTTTACTACTTATTGAAAAACCTGTGCAAATTTTTATCCTTATCACCAACGCAATCATAGGTTTATAAACAAAGTAAAAGTCCAAAAAAAGGAAGGCTCGGGAACCCTGCTGAAAATCATGGACAAATAAACGTGACGGTCAACTTATAGGTGTTTCCGAAAAAAATTCATTCGATGTCTCGTTTGCCAAAATATTCTTATTCCCAAGCCAACAACAAAAATTTTCAGAAGAATCTCAAATCTAAGGGTGGTATTCCACCTGTTCAATTTGATTTTCTGATCTCATTTTCTCATCACTCGTTCTCAAAAATGCGAGCGTGACTCGCTGCGAATAAAACCGTGCCAACAACAGTTTTTATTTTAATTCGAACAAAATTTGAATTCTACATTCATTAATTACTTACATTGGCTTCCACAATAACTTGTAAAAAAATGTGAAAAAAAAACACTCGATCAAATGCAAATTGGCAAATTAAACATCGAACGAAAATTCTTCACAGAACAAAAAGTGACAGCTAGATAAGACGTGACAGCTAGATAAGACATGACAGCGCATGCTCGACTCACGTTGGCTCCGCTCTTTGTCGCGCTGTCGAGCGCCTGCGTCAGCTGTTATCGTAGCGACAACACACACGTTAAAAAGCGTACACACCGCGATAACCTTTGCAGAACGATAGCGACAAAACGTCACTGACGTTAGAAATGTCGATCGTTGGGCAATAGGCTGCAGGTCGGCGCTTGCTTTTCAAAATATACTTAATGACGATGTTTAAGCTTATTGCCGATTTTATAGCACTAGTTAATATAATATAAATATACGTATTTTATTGCGCATGAAACGAATGCACAAAAAGTCACGCCACAAAAGGATATAAATACATAATAGTAAAGACCGTCTAAACTAACTCTTCACTGACTTTGAGGCGATAAAGTGGCAAAGAATCGGTAAAATGTCAAATGCCCATGGGTATTTGACACTTATAATGGCGCTTTTACAGTTTGTCACTTACCAAGTCTATACAGAGTTAGCTTAAAGTAGGTTAGACGGATTTTACGATAAAGTAGCTAGGTTTTATCACTTTTATCATGATTAATTATTGTATAATTTTGAAAAGCAAGCGTATTTTAGACCTTTTAAGGATTAATTTGTTGGAAAACCTCTGGTTAACTAAGAATCACGCATATAATTCACTTAAACTGGGCATACAAAGTTGACCAGAGGTTTTATTTGTGAGTATAAGCTTATTGCGATACATAATAATATTATTATGTACATTGTGTTATGTGTTAGACATCTAATTTGTTAGTTACAACACTGATTAGCATTTTAGCTTACTGGTGTTATTTTAAGCGTTAATGTAATTCTAATAAAACCTTCGTGTGTTCTATGTCTATTTTGATTCACTATGTGTTAGTAAAAAAATCAGTTTTACTAGGTACTTATCGTTAAATATTACATTTTATCAATCTATGTGTCATGTCAAGCTGTCACGAGGGATAAACACTTCTTAACTTTTTGACCGCAACGACTATTTCATATAACCTGCAATATAAAACTTTAAACTCTCTCGTTTTGTACACATATTAATTACACAAACGGGTCTACCGCGATAGAGAATAAAATTAAAGAAAAATTAAAGGTAAAAACAATGAAATTATATCGCGGTAGACCCGTTTGTGTAATTAAATATGTGTAACCTGCAATAGTTATTTTTATGAAAAGGTATTAAGGTTCATTTTATACTACAACCTTTGGCGGCTATGGCCAACTGGCGGTCAGAGTAGGCCCATTTTATTAAAAGGCACTTTTGAATCTTTAAATATGTTCAGTAAAAGAACGATTAGAAAAACCTTACAACTTTATTGTAATATAAATGGATTTTTTTTGTACAGATTTCCGTGTACGTTACTTCTTTTTTGAACTTAGTAAAACTGATCTAGAGTGTCTTATCAATCGTAGTAAAAAGTAGCTACCACGATTGGTTATCATAAATTCATCTAATCTTGCTTTGGTGTAACGTGAATCTATTTCTATTTGAATATTTAAAACCTAGAAAGTAAGTCCATGTCACTCGAAAATTGTAAAATCACCCTCAATAATAGTACCGCGTAGAATGTTGGTCCCTATGACAGTTCTTTAAACCTTTTGATTGGGCTTAATTTGAAAAAAATGTTAAAGAGAAATGTGTTTTACTTTATTTAATTTTTATTACTTAATGTTACATTTCTAAATTGATTAGTGTGCTAAACTTCCAAAAAATGTTAAGGTACAAACATTTTACGCATCAGCTAATCCATATAAAAATTAAATGTCATAGGGACCATCATTGGACACGCGAGGTATAGACAATAGTGGATAGAACAATGCGCCAAATGTATTGATGTTGTCTATACGATCGATAATTGTATTTTGACTTGGCTTTTTAACAGATCGGCTCGCTAGAACTCGTTTTCTAGGTTTTAATACTAGGTAGATCGATAGTCGCTACTGCCGGGCTAGCACATGATTGGCGCGACAGTATCTCGCGGCGAGATAAACTACCAGTCCCTTTTGTTAACATACTTAGAAAAAGACCGGTAGTCTATCTCGCCGCGAGATACTGTCGCGCCAATGTGCTTGGCCTACTGGTGTGTTACTGCATACCTGTGAGAAGTTAGGTACGGAGGCGGTCTTGCGCATGGTGACGGGCTGGCCGCGCGCCTGCTCCAGCTCTTTGACGGCGACGCTCTGCCGGAGCCGGTCGAGGCTAAGGATGCTTTCCACTGCGCTCACGCCGCGGGTGTATTTCTCTGGAAAATAGTACATGATCAATTAAAGATAGTTCCGCTGTTTGAAAATTTACTCCCGTTTATTTTATACCGACTATCAATTTTTATGTAGGTATGCGTTTGTAAATAGAAATATTTCTATATTGTATTCTAAAATTAATCTAGAAGAGTTGATAATTAATTAATTATAATTATGGGGGTTTTGGTATGGTGACAGTCGTCATCTCAATGAATATTGTGGTTTTAAGGCTATAAATTGTATGGAGATGACAGCTGTCACCATACCCAAGCCTTGTGAAAAATAGGCTAAAAAAATAGAACTCAATTTAACCCTTCAGAAATCAGAAATATTTATTGTGTATTTATTGTGTTTGAACGTTACGGCCATACACGGCGCGTCATCGTGAAACTTGTCGGAATGCATGAAGGTTGATGACGGCTGAAGCCGCGCGTTTTGTCTTGACGCCTAAAGCGGTCCTTAGCGGTCAAAGGGTTAAGAAGAAGTACCTATGAATGTGTCCCTGTCAGCAGCACTAGCTTCTTCGCCCGTGGCCGCGATCTGAGCGAGGCTCTCCCTGTCTTCTAACTCCTCGGAGGCCTTGGGGAAGTTCGACACCACCTCGTAAGTTACTCCGGTCTACATTAGCTGGTCCACTCTGATAACTTACCTATGAAGGTCTCTCCATCCGCGGCGCTAGCTTCTTCGCCAGTGGCCGCGATCTAAGCGAGGCCCTCCCTGTCTTCCAACTCTTCGGATGCCCTGGGGATGTTGGAGACCACCTCGTAAGTTACTCCGGTCCACGATAGCTGGTCCATTCTGATAACTTACCTATGAAGGTCTTTCCATCAACAGCACTAGCTTCTTCGCCCGTGGCCGCGATCTGAGCGAGGCTCTCCCTGTCTTCCAACTCTTCGGATGCCTTGCGGATGTTGGACACAACCTCCTATGTTACTCCGGTCTGCGTTAGCTGGTCTACTCTGATAACTTACCTATGAAGGTCTCTCCATCAGCAGCACTAGCTTCTTCGCCCGTGGCCGCGATCTGAGCGAGGCTCTCCCTGTCTTCTAACTCCTCGGAGGCCTTGGGGATGTTGGAGACCACCTCGTATGTTACTCCGGTCTGCGTTAGCTGGTCCACTCTGAAATATAATACAGATTAGTAACCTAGAAATAAACCTAAATTGACGTTAACACATCTAGTTAAAATCTGCTTGTAGGAAAAGGTTGACTCCCACTTTTAATCGCAATCCGCTCTAAATCCTACTTGAAGTAAGTTATTAATACATTCAAGATATTATAGTGACAGTGATAAAATGTAAATATGTTTTTTTACTAGCCTATTATGTTGGAAGAGGCCTATTATGGCGTCCCATTGCTCGGAAAAGGGTTCTCCCATTGTCTTCCACGACTCCCGACATAGTGCCTCCTCCGGCCAGTTAAATTAATGTTAATATGTGTTAAGTTAGTTAATTTCATCTTTGCTATATAGTAATCAATTGTTTATAAAAATGACCTCACAACTTGATATCGATTTTAACAATGTCATAATAAACATTTACAGGTGTAGTGCATAATTGTTTTCCATCGTATTTTCTCGGAATCATTCGTATTTGTCATGCTACTTCAGTCAACCTCAGTACTTTTAGTACCGAGACTGAAATAGCAAGACACGTTTGTACGTTTCCGTGAGAATACGATGGAAAATAATTATGCACTACATTTATATCTTTATGTTAGTCACACACAAAATAAAAAATGTTTTTCGTTCTGTACTCACTCAAAGATGACTGACCTGACAATCTTCTTGCGTATCCTGTCAGTGAGGCTCTGTCGCTTGTAAATGTTCAGTCCCAGCCGCTTGCGCAGGATGAGGTCCATGGGCGCGGGGTGGGAGAGGCGGACGGTTGTTTTAAGGATCAGGTACACACGTTCGTTGGCTGGAAATAAGGAAATATTATGGGACAACGTAACACAAATCGACCTAAATAGGAGTTGTGTTGTGGGTATAGTCGTTAGCTTTCAACCAAGGGATAACTCTTTGTCTATTGAAAGTAAAACCGCATGTGCTACTTAGCTGCATACAAAAATTGTTGCGCCGTTTTAACCGGTTATTGAATTATCACTTTATGGAGATTGCAATAAATTTCAAAATGAACAAACAGAAAAATGATTTCTTCGATTTCTTGTGTGGTCCCTGGTTACTGAGTGCCAACGAGTCGAACGCTATAAAACCATTCTAAAATGTATGATAGAGATGCGTAACAAAGGCGCGTTATTGGAGAGCGCAAGTGCGTAAAATCAGTGTAAACACTGGTTTTTTGAGCGTTGGACTAGCCCGCGCTCAGGTGCCAATTATTAGAATTATACGCTAAATACTTGCCCTTTTTTTGCAGGTAAGTAGCATGAGCGGTTTTACTTAACATTACACAAAGGATTAGCCGTCCGGGACCAGCTACAAATCGAACGACTATATCAGACGAATGCCGATATTCGAACAAGTAAAACTCGTCTACTTGCCCACAAAATTCGCATCTGAAAAAGTAGACAATTCTCTGAAATTCTCTTTTTATTTATATATGGCGGTATTTCCCAGCCTTACCTTCTCGGCCAAATTACTGGATAAAACCCAACTACCCAACCCGACAACTCAAGACAAATCGTCTTGGCGCCGAAGGATAAGGAGAGCCGACCCCACCTAATGTGGGATAAGGCAAAGGAATAGTACATTATTGTCGAGGCTCGGAAGTAGCTACTTGCAGGCTGAGGATTCGTTTTAAACGGACGACCTTGGGAGTCCGTTTAATTGAATCCGAAGCCAGCAAGTAGCCTTCCAGCCGAGTCATATATAGTGCTTTTCTCAAAAATGGTGCAAGAAATATAAATATCATAGAAATATTTTACAAAAGCAACATTTTTACATATATATTTTCACAGAACAAAGCCCTTGCCGCCTTTTTATTTTTTTTTAATAAAAAAATAGAAGTGACCATAAACTCCGCGCTTCGCGACCTATTTTTTACACGGCAAAGTCGACTTTGACGTCCATTTTTGAGAAAAAGAAGATTACCCAGCCTTACCTTCTGTAATCCTATTAAGATACTGCGAGTCATGGATGGAGGAGTCCCAAGACGCGATAGCGGACACATCTTTATCGTGGTGATGTAATATCTGCAGCTCGTAGAACTTGTTTCCGTGTTCCTTCGGCAGGATAGAGTGGAGACCGGCCACGGTCACTTCTTCGCCGGACGGGTGGGTTGTTAGGTCGTCCGCTAAAAAATATTAAACATAAACTTAGACCGATACGGGGCTCGGACTAGGTACACTTTGTGTACGAAGTACGAGGAATTAAAGAGGATACGGGAGCTGAGATTTAAATATTTTAGGTAAATATATCCGTCTCGCTAACGGAAGCGGATCCTAAAATAAGTGCGATAAGGACAAGGCGAAAAATCCCGCGTAAAAAACTCAAAACAACGAGGTTTCGTACTCGACTGTTTCCTCCTCCAAAACTTAACCAAATGTAACGAAATTTGGAGATCTAAATGGTAATGAAATTATCTGTGTCGGATTGTTTTGCTTTTTAGGCTAAATGATGTTAGTTTTGAATACCATGCTTCTCTTTGCGACCTAGTAGATTAGGCGATATTTTGCGAATATTTGGAGTGCTCTAGCGCCTTAAAAAACAAATATAAAAAAAATCAAAACAGTCCGTCACAGATATTAATGTGTACTTACAAAAATCATTACTCTAGCTTCAAAAACCACGGAGGAAACAGTCGAGTACGTTTGTATGGAGAAATGACCACTCCTGTTGCCTCCTTAAGCGGAGAAGCAGCTGGAAGAGGTGTGGATCTTAAAATTTATATATTTAAGGAAAAATAGAAAAATTTACACTACCGACAAAACTAAAACTTGCGTGAAACACAGGTCCAATCGCTACTGACAACTACGGAGGTTTATCAAATGTGTGCGAATCTTTTCATTCCTTCCTTAAAATGCTATTTTATGTTTTTATTTTTATTATTAGCTAACCGTTGAATACACTCCTATCTTGCTCTTGATAGTTTTACTATAACCAGGCGTGGTTCACTCCGCGATTTCGTCAGGTAGGTACAAATACATCCATTCCACACCAATTTTGGTGGCTAGCCATAAGCCGCGCGTGGCGCTGTCGCCACCTTGCCGCCATATCTGTCCTGATCGTAACAGACGCGTTTTGTTAGTCTTCTGTACCTAGTACTATTATTTATTCTGTGCTATAACTTACCATTGAGGTCGAGGAACAACACCGGTATGTGTTGCTCCATGCCCGGCGGCGGGTTCCACGCGGCCGGCGCGCCGGGAATAGGGCTGCCGGGGCTCGGCACCAATACCTGATTGATATTCATAAAGTTAGTGTAAGTCTTAGAAGGACAAGAACCTGTTTTACGGGACTGCACCTAAATAATATAGTAGTAATAGTGATAATTTGCGAGAGTAAGGGTCTCCCCAGATATATCGACGCGGAATCGGCAAAAGCAGATAGGAAAAAGCTTTATGTTTGCGCAATAAGACCGAAAAAGTTGTCGTTTGGCTCGGCTCGCATCGGCCGGGGCCGACCGACGCGTCGATGGCTTTTTCGCTACTTCTGGGAAGACCCTAAATCGATCTTATGTTCTTTCCCGGGACACAATCTATCTCCATACCTAAATTCATTTAAATCGGCTTAACGATATGAGCGTAAAGAAGTTACAGACAGTTAAGTACTTGAGCATTTGTAATATTAGTAAAAATAATAGTGATATGCGCAAAACCGTTCACTGAGTTGAAAAGATTGATTCACTCATTTCGTTCATTTCGCTCATTTGGCTCCGTGGATCTGTAGACGAGTGAGTGAGACGATACACACAGTCATAAGTGCGTCAAAGATGGCGAATCACGCAATACGGTCCCGCCATGTTTTCCCGACACCCTCCGAATTCCTCCGATCCGCTCCGAAACCTATTAGAATCGTCTCACTCGTGAACGACACATGTCTAAGGAATAACTTACCGCGTTTCGCTCCTCAGTGAGCGAGACCCACTGCTCCACTAGCGATTGTTCCCTCTCCATGTCTCGTTCGCTCTTCATCGACGGCGACATGTTCACTAGTTTCTGAAATTTAGGTTTTCGGATAAACATCTAAATATTGAATCCTATCCTGAGTCTTTTCTTCTGTTCTAAACTGTATACAAAATATTTTTTGAGGTATTTGGCGTCAATTAACTGTATTTTGCCTAGGTGCATTAGACGCTATTATCATTTCAGATAGTTTTGATTAATACCTATTGAACTGATGTAAATATACGTACCTACATAAATCGAGTAACAAATTCTTTTCCACGACGTATTGGTACTGGTACTTTCTGGCGTGTTTATTTTAAATTGTCAAGTTATTTACTTAAAACCGTAACATACATATTACTTACATATTTTTTCGCATACTATAATATTTATAATAAAGAATACGAAAACTGCAATGAACTTAACACATTAATTAGCCGCTGAGTGCCACGCCGTATGGAGCGCGTAGTCGCCACGAACAGTGTACCCGACTGTCGGGCTCTTCGCCCTGAATGTGTTAATGAGACTTACTTGTAGCTGCGCGTGTAAGTGTTGTCGTCGCCTGGCGAGCGCGTCGCTCCACCGCTCTCTTAGCACGGCCAAGTCTTCCTCTTGATACGAGTCCAACGGCTTCTGAAGACGGGACCTGAAAGGAATACGTAACGGTTAATATAATAAATAAATAAATAAACATAGTATTATATATAGTTTACTCACTATATTAATATTTATACTATTAGAAGTATTTGAACAAATTAAATTATCACATGAGATGATCCAGTTAGAAGGTCCGAAGTCCGAACCATACTGTTCTACCTTAGGGATGCCCAGGGGGCGCCATAAGCCTTCAGTAAGAAGTGCATATACTTGGAAAAAATCGACCTATGCCATTGTGGTCCGGTGGCCGAGTGGTTCAGGCACCTGCCGCGATAGCAGAGGACGCTGGTTTGATTCCAGCCTGGGGCACTGGAGGCCTTGGTCACTTTTTTTTAGTATATGACATTTATTTCAGTTTATAATTAATATTTATGTTTTAATTTAAGTTTCTTTTGTATTTTTATTTTACAGTCATCTAATACTCATCGAGACGATACTAATAAAGTTAAAATCATCATTCATATTTTTATCATTGATGATTTTCAGTTCCTAAGGCCATCCGATCTCCATAAACAAACTAAAAGTTAAAAAAAAAAGTTTTAGCTTGTTGTCACTAGAATAAAAGCTTATAAAAGAATGTTTTTATGTTATGCGCAACTTAATTCAATGTATGGAATGATGTTTTGGGGAAATTACCTGACGCTGACGGAGCCCACTTCGACGCTGACGATATGCTGACAGATGATAGGCAACGTGCCCGAGTTGTGTGCCGGTCTAACTCTGACCGCTAGTCGACGTTGTTGCCCTTGACGGAGTTGGTATACGCCGCCGGTTACCATGTCTGGACGTGATACGACCTGCGAAAACATGACGCAGTTAATTGTATCTTTTATAATACTAAACGCACGGTCGATTTATGCGATAGGGGAGGTAGGGGACCATTGGGCAGTCGGGAAGCTTGGGCACCCCCTTCTACCTCCCCGACTTATGTTTCAATGTTTGTTACCTTACACAATCATTATCGTCAAGTTTTGAGTAACAGTATCTTGTTTTGATATATTTTAATGATGTGACACTTATAATGTGAATGCATCTAACGTGTAATGTTGCATCTCTGCTCCTGCATTTTCGCATTGGTCGATAAGATTGTGTAAATATGCAGTGCCGGATTTACACATTTGCCGCCCGTAGGCTATGCCGATTTTGCCGCCCCTATCCGCCTTGCTTATAGGTTTTTAGGGTTCCGTACCCAAAGGGTAAAACGGGACCCTATTACTAAGACTTCGCTGTCCGTCCGTCCGTCCGTCCGTCCGTCCGTCCGTCTGTCACCAGGCTGTATCTCACGAACCGTGATAGCTAGACAGTTGAAATTTTCACAGATGATGTATTTCTGTTGCCGCTATAACAACAAATACTAAAAACAGAATAAAATAAAGATTTAAATGGGGCTCCCATACAACAAACGTTATTTTTGACCAAAGTTAAGCAACGTCGGGAGGGGTCAGTACTTGGATGGGTGACCGTTTTTTTTTTGCTTTTTTTTGTTTTTGTTTTTTTTTCATTATGGTACGGAACCCTTCGTGCGCGAGTCCGACTCGCACTTGCCCGGTTTATTTAAAGTACTTTCCTGTCAGAGGCGTTTAATTTTATAGTACAACACACCATAGCCATAATATGTTCTGTGCTATCATTCAATGATATGGTCAGATGGGTCACAATAAAATGTAGTTGTAGAAATTTTTTCGAGAAAATAGTAGGTAGGTACAATTTTAGGGTTCCGTACTTCAAATGGAAAAAAACGGAACCCATAATACCACGAAGATACAAGAATCGACGACCATCCCAAATTTACAATGTAGTCAGATGGATCTTAAATAATGTAGGTACTTAAATGAAAACGCGAGCGTAGCGAGCGCGAATTTTTTTCGAGGAAATGGTAGGTACTTATTTAGGGTTCCGTACTTCAAAAAGGTCTTGACATGACAGAGGGCGGCAAAATCGACAAATTATGCTTGTTATTTAAATATTACAAATAAATTCTGGTCTACCCTAACTGAACAGCACATACAATATATTTTTTGACCCAAATTTGCCGCCCCCTAAAATCTGCCGCCCTAGGCTTCAGCCTACTCAGCCTAGTGGTAAATCCGGCACTGTAAATATGTAGGCCTAACAGATGATTAGCGCGACAGTATCCCGCGGCGACTTAGACTACCCGTACCTCTTTTGTTAACATAGTTAGAAAAAGACCGGTAGTCTATCTCGCCGCGAGGTACTGTCGCGTCAATCATGTGCTTGGCCTACTGTACCTCCAGGCGCCTGTTCTTACTATGCTTAAGGGAAAAACTGGAGCATATTATAGGATGATATGGAGTAATACGAATAGCCCATATGATTGACTAATCAGTGATTTGGGCTTGCTTGGATGGTGACTTAAGTAACAATGCACTTTATTACACTTGTAACACGGTTTATTGTCCAATAATTTCAGCCGGGACGAAATAGTCCCGTTCGGCCCGCTCCTTACCTCAACAGGAGCGTATTCGCCCTGATCATTCAGCTCATGTATCTCGACCCAGAGCTCTATCTTCCTCGTCAGCTCCGCCCAGCGGTCAGCCAACGAGCGTGCTTTGGCTAATTGTTGTTGTTCCACCTCCCAGTTGCCGCGGCCGCGGCTGAAGCCGGCCGAACGGTGGCCCCACACCTCGATGGAGAGGGCGCCCTCTGTGAACAAACGTTTTAAGGTTAAATGCGCAAAGCTGTATGTAGACGGTTAGTAAGTGATATTTAAGGTTTTATGAATAAGATCGCCAAATTTGTAATTTAAAATAATAATACGTATGTATAGTTTCGGTTTTTATATTTTAGGTTTTTTTTTGTTTTAAGAGTTGTAGTTATCTACGCATTGTCAATCCTTGCGTTGTTTCGCATAGATTTGAATTATTCAGTTATTTAAGTATTACCTTATGTTGGTATTTAAAACAGTTAGTAAATCACTTTTTCAATGAAAAGTAATTTACTTACTATCATAAATATTTTCTTACAGTCACGTGATAAACTTTCTTATATGGCGCAGTCGGCAGGAAATAAATTTGCTTCTTAAAGGAAACTTGATTTGTGCATGTTAATTTTATTATAAATCGTAAATTTTAATAACAGGTACATTATAAGATGTACAATGAATACAAATAATAATGTATTTATCTATTGGGTTACTTCTACTCAGAATCACGAGGAGTATCGAAATAAAATGAAAAAAATGTGTCCTAAAAAAATTAGAGTTTTGTAAAACATTTTCACATACATTTTGTATGGCCCGTTACAAAACTGATACCCAAAATTTGTATGAAAAACTGGGGACACTTTTTTTCTTTGGCACATTCAATAGTACTCGTGATTCCGAGTCTAAATAACCTAAAAGTTGATGGTTTTTCGAAAAAAAAAGTAAATGGTACCATTTTTTTCTGAAAACCCCATCTATCTGATCCAGTCTGAAAGTACGAACCCGCGCAATGCTCAATGAACTCCTCAGTCAGAGTCAGCGTGTGGTCCTGCTCGTGGTCGAAGTGGACGTTGGGCGCGGCGGCGGCGCGGGGCGAGGCGGGGGGGAGGAGGGGGGGCGCGGCGTCGCCCACGTGCGGCGCCACCACCACCGCCTCGCCCAGCAGCGAGTACTGGCAGAACACGAAGTGGGACAGCGAGGGGGGCAGCCCCGTCGCCTGCTTGATGGCTACGCGGATTGTCACCTGAGATATACATATCCAGTTAAACTCTTCCAGGCATAGTGCATCTAGCGACCGCATACTCACCGATAGAATTTCAACCTTAGGAATGAGATTTAAGGTTCATATTCGATTGATCTTTCGGGAAAAGTTACTTATCATTAAATGAATCATCAAAGCTGCACAAAATTTATTATACTTATTAGCATTTTTTGGAAACTCCTTCTAATTTGGCGCAGCACGGAAAAGGGTTAAAACTCAGCGCTAATTTCGACATAGTACTTACACCTATTTGATGTATTTACGCTACAGATGTAATTCATTATTATTTTCAGTTAGTCTCAGTACAAAAAGTACTAATATTGACTGAACTAGCATGACAAATACGAATGTTTCCGAGAAATAACAATGGAAAACAATCAGGTATGCGCTACATCTGTACCTACTCATCGGTAAGCCCATGTCATCGGCTACGTAGCTCTACAATCTTAGTTAGCAGTGAACGAGACCAAAAAAAACTGATTGTGCATAATTTCTAGCCTCCAGAGCAAATATAAAGAAAATGTGCTCCTATTTTCTGTATATGTGCCTATAACATTTAGGCCCACTTGCACCATCCCAGTTAAACAGTTAAACCTAATAACCTAATGTCAAATTGTACGGGTAACCATGGTACCTCCAGGTTGAACCGGTTATCCCCGGGTTAGTAGAATGGTGCAAGTGGGCCTTAAAGAGTTTCCTCGATTTCTTCAGAATCCCGTCACCAGATCCTGACATGATGACAATGAGATTAAACGATCCTTTAAAAAAATATTACGCAAATTAGTCCAAACTTTCTTTTATAATCGGAGCATAATTTGAAAAAATAAAACCCAAAATTTAAGTTTATCTATCAGTAAAATCCAAACTTACCTGTTGAGTGGCAGGATCCGAGGGGTCGTCATCATCTCTCATGTCTCCCGAACTGTCTGAAGCTGCCTCGCATATTCTATCTTGTGGGAACTGTCCCGCCACTCTGCTGATCTCCACCTGAGAACAAAACACTTGTTATATAAATAATGTCCTTGACATAGCATAACTTTTGTTACTTACAGCATAACACAGTCATAACAATGGTCAGCGGAAATACAACAAGTAATATTAATGGAATTTTGATCTGAATCAATATTTGTGTCGCTTCATACTCGGGTAAATCCATTCTACCCTCTCAGCCTATTACCTTTTCTGAGTCGGGACCATTTCGTGACCGTGGTAGTATTACCTGTTGTTTTATCTATTAAGTTTTGTCACGAATAAAAACATTCTATTCTATTCTATTCTAATACCAAAATCGCATAATCTGACAGATGGATTTACCCGAGTTTGAAGTTAAGCGACTCATTCAGAGGACATTATTTTCTTCTAATAGTAAGTCACAAAATATCTCAATTATTTTGTGGATAGCTCTGACACACGTAAAAGGCAAACAACTTTCATATATATTTTTGCTTTTCATTTTCATTACCTTCTCGTCATAAAAAAATATTTAAAAAAAATATATCGTATGATGGGTGGATGGATGTATGGATGATGTAACTATGTATCCACAAACAAAACATCCTCCAGACTGAGCATAGTCGCGCTACCCCCTCTGCCACGCATACGGTAATTTTACTCCATGTTCGAGTCGAAAGTGTCTTTGTGTGACGTCCGTGTCTTTGAACGGACCAATCACGGCACGGGACTTCTCTCACCTCGTCCCCGCATTTTTGGCATCATCGGTTGCATGAAATAATTGCTCTAAACTCGGTCTAGAGTCTCGTAAAATGGTATGTTTGCTTGTTCGCCTACCTGTAGTCTGCCCGCGACCTCTCCCTGCTGGCTGATGATGGGCGTGTGGTAGTCGAGTGTGACGTCATGGAACAGCGCCTCCAGGAACACGTTGGCGACGCCGATCAGGTTATGGTTCTCCTGGGACTCGTAGAATGGATCGATGGCTTTTTCGGCTGGAGGCTGTGAGTAAAAAAGTGTGTTAAAGTTTATGTTGTTAATCCAAAGAGTTGAGGCATTTATCTAGTTTTTTTTAATTATTCACAAGTTAGAAAACACAAATCAAATCAAATGGATAGTGTAACAACAAAATTTTAATTCTTCATTTTTCAATACTGTTTAGTATGGGACCCATCTTCGTTTGATACCCTTATCGCCATCTAGTGAGCGCAGGCGTATTCACGCAGCGCCCTATCGAACTAAGCTTGGTCCGGTTGCTACATTAAAAATTAATTTCGGCTTCTTCCTACATTTTTGGTTTTCTTTTAATCGAAAGGGGTTTGTAAATTAAAATTGTCTTCAAATATTGATTTTTCTTTCCCTTTAATATTAGTCCAAATAAAGTAAAAAAGAAAGGTAATGTTTTTTTCCAAAGCCACCTCGAACTCATAGGATCGCACGAATCCAGTTCGGGCTGTGGCAACTCTGCCATTTGGTCTGTCATTATTCCTGTCAAAATGGAGATCGAGGATCGTTTTCTTTTGCGGTGTTTCGCCGTATGAAAGCTGTTTTATGGCTATAATAACTTCCATCGGTAGACATCTCCTTTTTGAGTGAGTATTTTGGTGATTTCTGCAGTGGGTTTTGTGCATAAGATTCCATTTAATAGCGTGGTGAATTTTATTTCACAGTCCCGGATTTTTATCCTATATGGAAGTCGTGTGAGACGATGGTGTGTTGGTGGAGGCCTCATCGAGTCGACATGCTGGTCAATCCCGGCCACGTATGCCGCTTCTCCTCGATGGGTAAGTTAATTACTTGTTTTTGAATTCGTAATCCTTACGCCCATGCGGGGGTCCGCTCTTTCAATCATGAACCGATTTTTCTCCTTTATTTAGGTCCCAGCTTGTCAAAAGTCTGTGAACCCTGTCTTACTACCTGTAACTCGTTACAGGGCCTACCACTTAGTCTACAGTTTGGCTGTAAGGCAGCCCCCAGCCAGCTTGGTGTACCGGCGGTCGGGGCCTGTTCGCTATTACTACAACTACCATGGATGCAGAGGCACTGCGACATGAGTCTCCATTAGTGTGTCGGCAGTGGTACCTTCCTTCTAATGTCACTACTTAAAAGGTCAGAGACAACCAATTTATTATATTCTCCAAGGCGCCCAACTTACTTTAAATAATTTTCCTTATTTTTTTATACCACGTACCCAGAGTGCCCAACCATAAGAAATGTAGCCGCCAAACCCACATTTGCTCTCATATTTTTAGTTAAGTCTGTAGTAAGCTAGCCGAGGCTATTTAATATATTATAATGTCATAAGTTTACATTTGACACTTCTAAACTTAGATATTTGTTGTTTAGTCAAATAAATGTATTATAAGTAATGTACTAGTTTCCTTTATTCCATTTTAATTAGCCCCCTAAAATAATTTTGGTATCAGTGTCACCCATCGCGGGGCTTTTCTTTTGGCGAGCACCCTTTAGTCACATATAAGTTAGCTAAAGGAACTTATGGTTGGACATCCTGTTTGCTTTATTATACCTACCTTTGTTTACTGCAATATTCAAAATAATTAACACTATTTAATTGTGGTTAGGACAGCCACATGTTGTCAATTATCTACTTATATACTTATGTTGTACTGTAAAGGAGTTGTAGTCTAATTACTTATTCATTTGCTGGTATTTAAACTCCAGATGTTATTAATTTAAAGCAATTTTAGACAATTGTCATAAACACAATTTATTTTATAGATGTATTTCCTTAGTATCTCTTAATGTTAAAAGTTTTACTTCATAAAAGACGTTGTAGTTTACCGGATAGCAGACACACTATGTTTTGACTATTGTATTTTTTTGTGATTTATATCATGTTTTACCGGAGAGTCACTCACAAAAGGTTAAACCCTTACCGGGTAGTGAGGTACTTAAGTGGTTAAACTTTAATTTACTTTTTACTTTCAATTTTTTTTTGTGACTAGTTTTCAAACAAAAGTTTATAATTTACTGGAGGGTTAGTAGTAAAGTGTTAAAAATTTAATACCTAATTTCCATTGTTTTTTTTATATACTTGATGTGAAGGATTAGTTACTGGTAATTGTACTACTATGGTAATCTTGTTTGGAAGGATGGACCGTCTTATTAATTTTAAATTTATTACATAATGTAAAGGGAGCAAATTTGGAGGTTATAGTGAAGTACAGTCAGCAGGAGTTTACATTTATTAAATTTATTACGGGATGTTTGGAGTTGAAGTTTAAAATAAATAAAATTAATATTAAATAGTTTCTTGACGTGGTTGGGTACAGTCAGTCGCAATTATTGTTGTTGACTTACGTTTTTTTTAAATAACTTACCGATATTCAAATAGCGGTTTACCTTTAAGGTCGAATCTTATTGTAGTGGTTTTTAAAAGTGGTTTCGTACGGGAGTTATGTATATTACCTACTTTTCCTTATCTATTGTCTCGACTTAAATCGAGTTTTTTTTTCCTTATTGTTGTTACTTTAGGTGAAGTAAATATTTACTTAATAGTTTCATATCGGTGATTGCGCGGTCGGTAGGAGTTTTTTTTTATCTGTTGCGTGCAGGAGTTTTGTTTACGTATTACTTTCTTTCGATCGTGTCTGAGCAAACGTAACTCAGTCACGTGGTTTGTTTGTTGTTGGTGGGCGGAGAGGACGATTTAAAGACTCTTCGCGTGTTTTACCGGGGTGCTGGCGTTTTAAACCAGCATTCCAATCGGCACTGGCTGGTCGGGTTTTGGCGGATTTTAAACCGTCAAGCTCTTAATAGCAGTGCCGTCTTCTTTTGTTAACGCTTTGCGGTATGACTTAAATCATATGCGTGAACGTTAATGTTGATGTTAGGGGGTTGTTATGCGGTACACGCCTTAAAGCGTCGTCCGCAAACATCGGATTTTTGTGTGTCAGACTGACAGACTTGCATTGCTTGAAATGGAGCCTGTACAGTCGACTTCCTTGTGTGTCTCGTGTTGTTTCGAACGTTACCGTCTGCCTGTCGTTCAGACACAGCTGGTCAACGTATCGTTGTGTTGTGTTTTTGTCTCGTTTCCGCGTCCAGACCTGTGTTGACTTAAGGCACGGCCTGATAAATGCGCGTTACTTGAATGGTGTAAAGTAGCAGTCACCGATCTTAGTTAAATTTCATTGGCTATAAGCCGTCTATCCACAGTGAGCGTTGGCAGTGCAGGGAGAAATCCCTGATTTCACACTGCAGGGCCAGTGTTCCTGTGAGGAGTGTCGACTGGTAGCTCAGGGCTCTTTAGCCGAGCTATCGGACACTGCCCTTAACTCATATGGGTAATTGACTGTACTCAGTCATTACCACAGATTATGGAATAATCTGTTACCTTACGCACATTCCGCCATATAATTTGGACGTGCAGCCCGCGACCCAGGTCGCTCGCTGCGCCGCCAAGATATACAGCGAAGCAGTGCGTAGGTAGGGAGCTTTGCAGCTTCGCTTATTAGCGTTTAGTTTCGTTTAGGTTAATATACGTTTAGGGTATCGTAGTGTAGATTACAGTACAGTAATATTATAGTTTGTAGGTGGTAACTTGTGCACAGCTCGGCTGTGCTTATTTTTTTTATTATAGTTTAATGCGTGGGTTCGAATTGGGTGGTCGTTGCTTTCCTTTATGCCTTTAGTGTCGATTTTTTTTTTTGGGACTTCGTCTACAAAATAAGAGGGTGGTTTTGCGAGCTGGGGACCAGCTCAAAATTTTGCCGTAGTCAAAATTTTCTTCGGGTAGGGGAGCACTGTAACAACAAAATTTTAATTCTTCATTTTTCAATACTGTTTAGTATGGGACCCATCTTCGTTTGATACCCTTATCGCCATCTAGTGAGCGCAGGCGTATTCACGCAGCGCCCTATCGAACTAAGCTTGGTCCGGTTGCTAGAGCATGGCTACTGAAATTTTACACAAATGTTGGGCGGGAAATTCAAAAAATCTTGAGCTGGTCACACTTTGTGAAGTAGGAATTATAGTTTTGATCCTAGACAATATTTCTGATTTTCTGTGCACTAGTAAGGTACCTAAGGAAATAAGTTAAATAAACGTTTACGTGCACTTAAAGTCAGCTCACATAATTTCTACCACTATTTAAAGTACAGTCAACTACAAACACATATGTTTACGTTCCGATTATATAGATATTTTTCAGAACTTTTAGTTTATCAGTTTCTTTATACACTTGCCCTGTTTATGAGATTCAGGCATTAATAAATTCACGTACTTAATCAAAGTAATAGGCAAATGTTAGAACTAGTACTTAAAGTATCAAAATATTATAGAGCACCAACCTCCTAATTTGTTTACATTTGGTTAGGACTTGTAAACATTGCAGTTTTTCGTTATACAACGCTACACGTCGACATCGCACATTGTCGTAATTATTTACGAGCATAAATAATAGTTTGCAAACCTCACTCAGTATAGCAATTATTAATATTATTGAAAATAAACCCCTTATAAACCGCAAACAATTTGAATGAATGACATAAATTGACAACTGGCTTTTAGCTTTTTTTTTAAATCATAGACAATTGGTGATACAACAACGAAATATCTGTCAATAATTTTTGGCTAGCCAGACTCTATATTAAAAATTAATTTCGGCTTCTTCCTACATTTTTGGTTTTCTTTTAATCGAAAGGGGTTTGTAAATTAAAATTGTCTTCAAATATTGATTTTTCTTTCCCTTTAATATTAGTCCAAATAAAGTAAAAAAGAAAGGTAATGTTTTTTTCCAAAGCCACCTCGAACTCATAGGATCGCACGAATCCAGTTCGGGCTGTGGCAACTCTGCCATTTGGTCTGTCATTATTCCTGTCAAAATGGAGATCGAGGATCGTTTTCTTTTGCGGTGTTTCGCCGTATGAAAGCTGTTTTATGGCTATAATAACTTCCATCGGTAGACATCTCCTTTTTGAGTGAGTATTTTGGTGATTTCTGCAGTGGGTTTTGTGCATAAGATTCCATTTAATAGCGTGGTGAATTTTATTTCACAGTCCCGGATTTTTATCCTATATGGAAGTCGTGTGAGACGATGGTGTGTTGGTGGAGGCCTCATCGAGTCGACATGCTGGTCAATCCCGGCCACGTATGCCGCTTCTCCTCGATGGGTAAGTTAATTACTTGTTTTTGAATTCGTAATCCTTACGCCCATGCGGGGGTCCGCTCTTTCAATCATGAACCGATTTTTCTCCTTTATTTAGGTCCCAGCTTGTCAAAAGTCTGTGAACCCTGTCTTACTACCTGTAACTCGTTACAGGGCCTACCACTTAGTCTACAGTTTGGCTGTAAGGCAGCCCCCAGCCAGCTTGGTGTACCGGCGGTCGGGGCCTGTTCGCTATTACTACAACTACCATGGATGCAGAGGCACTGCGACATGAGTCTCCATTAGTGTGTCGGCAGTGGTACCTTCCTTCTAATGTCACTACTTAAAAGGTCAGAGACAACCAATTTATTATATTCTCCAAGGCGCCCAACTTACTTTAAATAATTTTCCTTATTTTTTTATACCACGTACCCAGAGTGCCCAACCATAAGAAATGTAGCCGCCAAACCCACATTTGCTCTCATATTTTTAGTTAAGTCTGTAGTAAGCTAGCCGAGGCTATTTAATATATTATAATGTCATAAGTTTACATTTGACACTTCTAAACTTAGATATTTGTCGTTTAGTCAAATAAATGTATTATAAGTAATGTACTAGTTTCCTTTATTCCATTTTAATTAGCCCCCTAAAATAATTTTGGTATCAATAGATATGAAAATTATACGTGGATCGTTTCGCGAGGCAATTGTCGAGCGCAACGCAACTTAAACGCCTCGTACGAGGTACGTCTATACTTCTACAGTCTAAACAGACTGAGCTGCTTTGCGCCAAATTTTCCTCGCATAGTGAGTCGCTAAATCAACGCTAATTGGACCCGTCTATTGAGGTTTTCATCTATGTTTTCTTCTTTTTTAACCTTTTGGCCGCCGGACCTAGTCCGCAAAGACGCTCACTCACACGCCAGAGTAAATTTTAAGCAGCGAAATGATATACATGGAAGTATTCTGTCCGCTCAATTATGACCCAACGCAAACTACCCCGCGATAGGCGGTACTTACAAACTGCTCGATTGGCAATCTCAGTACGCGACCGAAATGACAGTCAGTGACAAATGGCTAAATTGATTTATAAAAACAACGTTTTTTGTAATTAAAAATATATTCATGTGTCGTGAAGTGGTGCAGAAGTTATTTTAGTTCATACCAAGGACAGTGGAATCACTTATCACTTGTAGTAAACAGATAACTTCAGTAAAATTTGGAAAAAACATGACGATTTGTTTTCAATACTACCGTGCTAAGCTAAAACGTAACAACTGCATACGACTTTCATAACAACATACGACTTTTTAAATTGCGAGGATAATAGGGATGGTGTTATGCCAAATGAAGTAGACTATTTTATTAACTTGTGTTTGGTTTAGGTATTTTATATATAATTATAAATAAATTCCTTCTTACAGATTTGTATTTTCCTTTTTTATTTCATGAGATGGAGCTATAAAAAAACTACCTAGTTATTTCAAATTAATAATCAAATTTGGTATTGCCATTTTACATTACTTTCCATTCAGATTCCCACATTTCTGCTATTCGCAGAGAACTATGGAAAAAAGCGTCCAATTAGAGAGACATGAAATTGAGTGGATGCCTGGCAAGATATCTATAATGGTGTACTTTCGTTTGGGCCAAATACATTTCGCCAAATTTCACTTCCCAACAAACTTATCGCAATAGTTTCATTTCCCAAAGAAACCTTTAGCAAATTCCGCAGCCTCCTCTCTATTAGTACCTATGTAAATTGTATGCCATGCAATGGTTTACTAACGAATGGCCCAAAAACGTTTCCCAAAGTATCACATCCCAAACTATGTTTCCCAAATTATCATTTCCCAAAAAAATGTTTGGCAAAACAACTTATCGCAAATTTTCAGTTAGCAATAGTCTTTTTTGGCAAGTTATTGTTTAGCAAATAATTACTTAGACAAGTTTCATTTTCCCAAATATTATTTAGTCAAATGTATCATTAAGCGTAACTTACATGTCCCAAAATATTGCATGGCATATAATTTACATACCAATAGAGAGGAGGCTGCAGAATTTTATTTGTCTGGTATTTAACTGATCATTACATATACATAGTAAAATGTAACGTCAAAAAAAACATTCTTACTGCCAAAAATATGTAGTAAATGATCACTAAAATTAAAACTCCATTTTAATGTAAAATGATAACCAAATTTGTTACATCTTGCTATTCTATTAAAGCAAATAACACCAAAGTAATCATTGTAACCCAAAAATAGTAAATAACCACCAATATCTAAGCCACATTTTAGTTTAATATGTCATGCAAATTCTTTACTTCTCGTTATTCTATTAAATTAATTAATCTACTTTGATGACCTTTTTCTAGTACATAGTATTTCGTTTCTGTAAGGACCGCAGTTCTAACCTAACCTAACCCACTTTTCTAATAGCATTTCGATTCTGTGAGGGTCACAGTTCTATTCTAACTTAACCTAACCCACTTTTCTGATAGCGGTTCCGTTTTGTGAGGATCGCAGTTCAAACCTAACCGAACCCACCATCTTTTTGGAATATAATATTAGACAGTAAAAAACGTTTGCTAAATAAGTTTTTGTCCTAATACAATTTGACAAAGTAAAATCATGCCAAATGATTATTTGACCAAATAAATTATATGCGAAGTGTCACTTTGCTAAAGGTTCCTTTGGGAAATGAAACTATTGCGATAAGTTTGTTGGGAAGTGAAATTTGGCGAAAAGTAATGGCCCAAACGAAAGTACACCGCGCGAACGGCTGTGGTCCCATACAAAATTTTCATTTTGCACCTTTTTCTACTGACAAACTTGCTTGACCGGCTGTATACATATAAAATATTCTGAACTGAAAGTGGGGATTTATTTTGACTCCGCCTGTTCAAATATTTTTGACCCGATTCGTGTACCCATGTAAATTTTGCAGACTGTATAGCCAGTCCGATTTCTAAGATCAAGTTCGCCATACATTTACTGTGGCGTACTTGATCTTAGAAAAACGGACAGACTATACCTGAACGTGACTTCGCACTGCCATACAGATAGATAATAAAATATACAAAATACTTATTATAGCGGAATACATTTATACAACAATGATATATATTTACTTATGTTGAGTTAGTCTGTCATGTCATAACTACATTTTAACTAGTTATCTTTTAATCTGCATTAAATTATTATACGTGAATTATTTGACTGGTTCTTCACTGTATGGCATAAACCTATCCCTGTCCAAGTCATATTCTAATCAAATATGAACCGCGAACTCTAAGCGGCCAGTACGTACACCAAGAAGGTTATTAGCGGATTAATGTCGCTGATTGGTAGTTATTGACATTATATGCATTTCATCTACACTTAGCTATGTACCATTAGAGTAATATAGATGACTCTTATTTTGTTTACCAGCTTTGATTACAGGCTCTGTAAACGCGTCGTCCTATTTGAATGTAGGCGTAATTGTGTATGTGTGCTAATTTGGCCCGAGAATTTGAACGGTAATGTTCCTAAAGGCGGTTTCCATACTAAATATATGCCGTTCACTGATTTTAAGTAAACAACTAATAAAAAGTTTAGGGATTTCAAATTGTGATATCGATATTTACAATTTATGGTAAAAATCTTCTCAATTTGGCTTTGTTCTTAACCAACTTTAATTAATTTCGAGAATGCCAAAAATTAACATATTTTTTACACACGACAATGTTAAAAATAAAGGTCTTTATCATTAAAAACAACCACTAAACAATATCGATTTATGACGTAATATCACCGCACTAGGCTCTACGAGAAGTCTTGTATACATGACAACGGCGCGCATGGACTGCCCGCAGTGCAGACCGACAAGGACCGTTTCCGCGCGGATTAAGTAATAATAGTCTCTAGGTCAACGGCGTAAGCGCTTGTCGGTACGTAAACTTTATAAGCGTTAGGTTAGAGCCGCGCATCGTGTGTCGGTAATATAAATGTACCGGAACTGCATTGGGGAAAATGACACGTGGGTTGAATTGTCAATGAGTGAAGAACAATAATATTGGAAAAGGGTGGGGATCAGAAATGTTCGGGAATGCATGTTTCACATTCGACATGTTCCTTAGAAGAGTTTGTCAGTTCCCGTATTACACCCCTACCATAATAATTTTTCGTCAATTTCAAATACATAACATTCTCATAGTTAGGCGACACTGACTAGTCCGAGCGTCCGCCTGTAGGTACCATTCTTGTGCGAAGCGGTCACTGCAGGGTATCACTCCCCACTACACTATCATCTCAAAATGAATCATTTGTTCTGCAAATAGACCACAAGGACAGATTTACTTATCTGACTCTACTATGGACAGCTGAACAAGTTCCCTGAACTCCAGCTATAGTTATGCCTGTCTCTCTCTCGTTTAACGTATTCTAGTTACTAGTTATCACCAATTGGCATTTAACAGGTGTTCAAATGCTTAAATAAAACCAGATTGGCCACTTGATGTTTATTTTGAATATTCTCTAGAGATGCGCCGGATATTCGGTTACTATCCGGTATCCGGCCTATCAGGCCAGTATTTTAATATCCGGCCGGATACCGGATAGTGCCCTATTATCCGGCCGGATACCGGACAGTACCATTGCTTGATTTCGGAGTTAAAAAATTGGATTTAAGAAACAGTCATGGTCATAATCGTACTTGTTTATTATTTTAAAACAATTTAGAGATTCCACTGACTTGCACGCGCACTCATTTCGAACCTAGAAATGTGTCCGCGCGAACGTTCACTTAGAAACAGGTTAAAACTGCAGAATGCGCACCTGAAAAACCGAAATGTAGGTGCAGCTCCGCTGTCCTAATATTCGGCGACCGGATACCGGATATTCGGCCGATGGTCCGGTATCCGGCCAAACAACTATCCGTTGCATCTCTAATATTCTCATATCGAGTTAACATTCCCATCCCTAGCTGTCTTGTATACAAGACAACGGCGACGAGGAACATGAAAAACGTTGAAAACTGGAGCAATTTTTTTGATTGCCTTATTATAAAAGAATGGATTTATTTATCTGCTTTGAAGGCAATTATTTTAAAAATCAAAGACCTAAAACATTAACACGAGTGTAAAAAATGCTACAATTGATGTTTTTTTCACATTTACCGAGCGGTTGAATTTGTGTCTTGTATACAAGACAGCGGCGCCAGTGTATCGTTCTATCGTTGTCTTGTATACATGCCAACGGCGGTCAAAGGGTTAAAGTACGGGAAATATTTAATGTTATGTTGTTAACCTCATCCCCGTCGCTCTGCAGTCGCCGCCACTCGTCGTACATCTCCCGCATATCCACCAGTTTGTTGTCCAGCTTCTCCATGGACCACACTTGGCCGCCTCGCCCGGGCCGTTTCACCATGATAGCCGGTTCTGAGACGAATGCACCGCGCTGAAAGTAAAGCGTAAAATATGTAAAACAAGTATAGGTAAACGTTGGCTTGGTTAGGTACCGGCACAATCGCCCTAACAGCACAGAGAAAAATTGTAAAATCATGGTGACGGTCAAGTTACCAATCTATTCGTTCTTTAAAGATAAAAGATAAAAAATTGTTTATTCAAGTAGGCATATTACAATGCGCTTATGAACGTCAAATAAACCTTTACCGGCTCCAACCGTACACCTCTGCCCTGAGAAGATTCAAATCCCCCCTCAATTGGAGGAGAGTATCCCAATATGGGACCGGCAACAAACTCGGCGGGAGACATCTTTTCAAAACATTATTACATCTTATAATTAACATGCATTACGAGTAATTAAGAAAAATACAATTTAAACTACTATTACTATATTACTATACTACATCACATTAGACATATAGTATACGTCTCGTACCGTCTTATTAGGAGGAATCTGCAGCGTGACACTAAACCGCGTGTTCCTCCTCATCTCCTTAGCGGGAAAATTGGCCTCATGCACTAGAGCTTTGGCGCGCAGTATGTCGGACTTGTGTCGAGGAAACCTTAGAACGTGTGATCTATGTATAAGTAATCAAATTACCTTTCTATTAGGACTCAAGTTCTGCGGCGGTATCTGCAAGGTGACGCTGAACCGCGTGTTCCTCCTCATCTCCTCAGCGAGGAAGTTAGAGCGTTGGCGCGCAGTATGTAAGTGTCGGAATATCTCAACGTGTCATACCTCTATGTATAAGTAAAGTCTTACCTTTCTATTGGGACTCAAGTTCTGCGGCGGTATCTGCAAGGTGACGCTGAACCACGTGTTCCTCCTCATCTCCTCAGCGAGGAAGTTAGAGCGTTGGCGCGCAGTATGTAAGTGTCGGAATATCTCAACGTGTCATACCTCTATGTATAAGTAAAGTCTTACCTTTCTATTGGGACTCAAGTTCTGCGGCGGTATCTGCAAGGTGACGCTGAACCACGTGTTCCTCCTCATCTCCTCAGCGAGGAAGTTAGAGCGTTGGCGCGCAGTATGTAAGTGTCGGAATATCTCAACGTGTCATACCTCTATGTATAAGTAAAGTCTTACCTTTCTATTGGGACTCAAGTTCTGCGGCGGTATCAGCAAGGTGACGCTGAACCACGTGTTCCTCCTCATCTCCTCAGCGAGGAAGTTAGAGCGTTGGCGCGCAGTATGTAAGTGTCGGAATATCTCAACGTGTCATACCTCTATGTATAAGTAAAGTCTTACCTTTCTATTGGGACTCAAGTTCTGCGGCGGTATCTGCAAGGTGACGCTGAACCACGTGTTCCTCCTCATCTCCTCAGCGAGGAAGTTAGAGCGTTGGCGCGCAGTATGTAAGTGTCGGAACATCTCAACGTGTCATACCTCTATGTATAAGTAAAGTCTTACCTTTCTATTGGGACTCAAGTTCTGCGGCGGTATCTGCAAGGTGACGCTGAACCGCGTGTTCCTCCTCATCTCCTCGGCGAGGAAGTTGGCCTCCTGCACCAGCGCGTTGGCGCGCAGGATGTCGGCCTTGAGGCGGCCGAGCGAGCGCTTGAACGTGTCGTCGCGCTCGGCGGCCCAGCGCTCCACGCGCGCGGCCGTCGTCGGGGTGCAGGCGGCCATTTTGCCTGAACACAAAGCATTGCAATGTTACAAGGTGAAATATACTATATTTTACAAAATACCATTCCTTCAATTGTAATATGGCAATGAGCCACTTTTAGTGTTTAACAGTAACACTCTGGTTTACTGTGACATAAACGCATATTGCTTGCAAGCGCAACCTAACGTGTATATATAGACAGGCATTTAGAGAATATACGTTCTTATAATATCCTCGTAAGACCCGAGCCAATTTTTGCGCTTTTGAATTTGGAACTTTCTTTTATTCCTGTAAGAGTTCATAACTCGAATTTTATTTGTACTTTCACAAGTACGCGGGGACTTACGAGGCTATCAAAGATAAGGCGTTTGACTTCTACTACAAAAAACATACAGAAACATACAGTGAATGTAGGTAGTAAAAACACAAAAAAGAGGAATACCTCACTAGGTATATGCTATCAAAAATTAAGAAAATTATAGGCATAAAATATTTCGTTAATAAATAAATTGTTACCCAGTTTGAGCGGATCGTAAGAATACGGTGGGTACGGCGTGGTCGGTGACAGTATGTTTCTCAGCTGCTGGAATTGTCGCTCGTACTCTTGCCTTTGTTTTTCTAATGCCACTGTAAAATGGGACGAAAATAAGTCAAGATTACTAATGAAATAATCGTGTATAAATAATAATTGAGCCATTTAAATACTTAGTGTTATTTAAATGCATTAAACCAAAAACATGCTGAATCTCAAAATCTTACACCTATGTATTACCTTCAATCTGGTACCTATTACCAGATTTTACGATTGCAACTGCCTCAATTTGGATACCCCAGGGTAAACTTGATCTCATTGGGATTAATTCGGTTTCCTCGCGATGTTTTTTTTCCACCGAAAAACGATAGGTGAATATCAAAAGAAGCTTCGTAGTCGAACCTACAACCTCTGGTTTGAAAGCCGCATATTTTACCGGGAGTTAGGTAACCATCAGCTCTTACAATAGTACAGTTAGTAGCAGTAGCAGGTGTAGGTACCTTGTTTATCTTCCTCATGTTGCTTCTCGAGCCGCGATATGGCGGTCTGTATGGGGTCGTTGCTCAGCTCATTCAGCATAATCTCATCCCTGGCAAAGTTGTAATCGATAGGCTGCGCAGGAGTTTGAGGTTCGGAGGCCGCCGCTGAAATTAGGATAACATTTCAATATATGTCATTCGTAAACAAGTTGTACATATTTAGGTTCTATTTTGTCTTTTCTGTTCCCAAACGATCATAATGTTGGTCTTTAGCCAATTTAAGTTACAGACAGAAATTAGGTTGTTGGTTAATTAAGTCAGACCCGAAATGTTATTTAGGGAAGCGTATCTTGGCCCGATAATTGGTCATTTGTTGAATATTTTGTACATTTATTTGGGACGACATATACCCAACGTAAGACAAGAAATGGAAAGGTCTAATTTTTGTGCATGATGGCAGTTGACCTGATCCAACTGGCTCCATGTTGGCTCCAACTAGATCCACGTTGGCTCCAACTAGATCCACGCTGGCTCTAACTGGATCCATGTTTGCTCCAACTGGATTCATGTTGGCTCCAACTGGATCCATGTTTGCTCCAACTGGATTCATGTTGGCTCCAATTGGGTCCATGTTGGCTCCAACTGGATCCATGTTGGTTCCAAATGGCTCCATGTTGTCTCCAACTTCTTTTAGTATGACGCATTGGCGGATTTGGATTCACATTACTCACTTGTAGTCTTAGGACAGTTGACTCTGAAGAAGTGATGGTTCCCCCACAGTATTCTATCCGCGTGTCCTAATCTCACTCTGGAAACCACAGGGGTCCCGTTGACGAAGCAGCGCGCGGCCCCGACGGGTTCCATGTTGAGGCCTCCCCCCTCTAGGATCAGTTGGCAGTGGTGGGGCTGGATGCCGAGGCCGGAGAGTTGGATGTCGGCTGAACTGTCGGCGCCGACCATTGTTCGATCCTGAAGGCAAAGAGGAAGATTATTCATCAAATATTCAAGTGAAAAAGTTAAAGGTGTAAGAAAAGAAAGAGAGTGTTTTACCATTCAAATATTGCATCGGATTTCTAATCAGTGAGGGTCATGGTCATCTCCAGGGAACAACCATTCTTTAACAATTATGTAGCAATGTCTTTTACATCGTTATGACGACATTAAAGCACAAGAGTTTTGTTCGTGTTACAGGTCTATTTGATCTTTCGTTCGTGAATGTATGTAAGATCAATGCGCTCGGCTCAGCATTGTTCCGACCAATTATTAGGGTTGACACAACTTGATGTCCCATTGCGTGCACGACCAGAGATAAGATAATGGCTTAAATTTTGATAACCCTAAATAGCCGAAAGGGATAGTGCCATTTATTAGAAAGGGAAAGCATGATTCGACCCTGAACCGCTGTCAAACTTCGGTTTCGTAGGAAGTTTCCTTTCTGTACGGCAGTACTATTATTTATTCTGTGCCAATATTGAATGGTATTAGGATTTCCCCTGTGTTTACCTTAAGATAATACACAAGAAGCTCGTTGAGCGAGGGGTCAGCGTTCAAGTTGACGAGATAGTACTTGTTCTTTTCCACTTGAATGCCACTCGCCTGCACGCTGATACCCATCTTCTCCAGGGCGTGCTGCCGCTCACTCTGTACTCGGCCTGTAAAACAAACGATAATGTTATGACATGATAATTGTATTTAGTACCTATAGGTATTTCATTGTAATTGCATAATGAAGATATGCCATCCTCCTGAGTCCCTGAGGCCTTCATATAGGATTTCATCCAAATGGAATTTTGAATTGAAATGGAATACAAGTAGGTTCCAAATTCAAGACTGCAATAATGACAAGGTTGACTCAGGAGGATATCCTACTTAGTTCCAGAGTCATTTTTGCAGTTTTGAATCTGAAATTTTAGTTTTTACTAATTTCTTATTTCATTATAGTTCAAAATTCGATTAGAATTATGCCCTTTAAAAGCACATCGGGACTTAGGAGGATAAACAAAACAACAGCCGTCTATAGAAACTTGTCAGTAGTTTGGAATACAAATGCATTATTTTCCCGGCGTGAGAGACGTTACGTCATTAGTTCACCATTCGTATCATCCGCCTTTCCCCAAAATGACGAAACCTATACTATTCGTTAAGACTCCTGCCACTATCAAAGAATAGGGGAAGCACGCTATGACAGTTTTTTTAGAAGCTGCAGTGATGCAGTCGAAGCCAAAATAGTTATTTACGATACAAGTGCGAAAAAGAGGAAACTCGAAACGAGTGGCGATAAATTAAAACACGACCGAAGGGAGTGTTTTAAATTGACACGAGTTGCGAATCACCTATTCGCACGTGTATCGTAAAACGTTTTACAGTACATATGGCCCTTTAAACTTTTGACATCGCACGAAAAGTGCTATTTTACGCACTAGTGCGGAAAAATAGGACCATATGTACTGTAAATAATATTTTGAACCAGTCTCTAAATACGTCAAGTAGCCAAATAAAGATTCCGTACCAGTTTCAACTAGCTTCTCCTCCCATGTCCTGGACATTTCCTTCATCAGGTGTTCGCTCTGCGCCAGCTGCTCATGCACATCCTCACCCACTGGCGAACCCTGGAAGAACATGTCATTGATGAATTTCATGAAAAATTTCATGGTTTTCCGATATTCATTTAAAGCATATATAAATCTACCAGCAACTAGGTTGATTATTTTGCAGACGCCAAATCTCTTATGCTTGAAATGATGATGAAATCTTTTTGTCTCATCATCATTATCATCTCAGCCATAAGACGTCCACTGCTGAACATAGGCCTCCCCCTTAGGGGGGGTGAATGCCATAATCGCCACGCTTGGCAGGCAGGTTGGCGATCGCAGTCGAGTACACCGAATATGAGGGACGCTGCTACCCGTCCACCGGTGGTCTTGGACGTAGTTTTTGTCTGCTCTTAAATAATCCTTACAATAACTTCTTCGTTAACAACCGCGTAGGTAGACTATTCTCTTCGCTCGGTGCACACTGTCGCGCCAACAACATCTCTTCGTAGTCCTAATTTAATATACTTAACTGTTCTTTTAACTTACTGTGGCATGTTTAAGCATCTCCTTAAGAGCCTCCACCTCCTGTCTGAGCTCTCTAATGATCCTGGCGTTAGGATCTTCGTTGACAACAGCGTGGTTGACGATCCTCTTCGCTCGGTCCGCGTAGCGAAGCGTTGATAATGTTTCTTCGTAATTGTCTGCTGCTGGGGATATTGTTGCCACCTGGAAATTGGGGAGAAAAATGTTATTTGACACATGATGATTATGTTGAAGTGGGTAAGTGGGTGGGGGGAAGAATAACCCATAGGAGTCACGTCCCTCAGACATGAGGTCACGACCACGAAGAAGAAGTGGGTAAGTACATATTTTTTCTCAAAAATGGACGGCAAAGTCGACTTTGTCGTCTAAAAAATAGGTCGCGAAGCGCTTAGTTTATGGTCAGTCAAAAATTAAAAAGTTAAAAACATTGCAGTCTCGATTTTGGGACTGCAATGTTGCATACAAATTCCATTATTTGTCGAGTTCCAAACTTTTTAAAAGTTGAAATGGCCATATCAAATGAAGGCATAGGCCCATTAAACAGCCAAACAGATGATTAGTACCGCGACTATTTAGTTGTCTCAAATAGGTTGGCGTATTTTCGGCAGAAAAATACACTTATATTTTTTTATTAAAAATATAAAAAGGCGGCAAGGGCTTTCTTCTGTGAAAATATATAGGTAACAACGTTGCTTTTGTAAAATATTTCTATGATATTTATATTTCTTGCACCATTTTTGAGAAAAGCACTATATATGACTCGGCTGGAAGGCTACTTGCTGGCTTCGGATTCAATTAAACGGACTCCCAAGGTCGTCCGTTTAAAACGAATCCTCAGCCTGCAAGTAGCTACTTCCGAGCCTCGACAATAATGTACTATTACTGTATGATCGAATACGTCATTAAGAAGTGGGAGGGGCGCGAGAGTAGAATGGTGAAAAACGGAGAAACACGGCTGTGGAGTCTGTTCGGAAAGAGAAGAAGGCAATGTATTAGGCCCCATACTTTCCACTACTCTTCTCTTTCCGTACAGGCTCTAGTCTACTTTTGATTGCAATTAATTTAAGTACCTATCTATTTGGATTTTTTTTACATAAAGCCGGTGGCTACATATTTTTATGTCCACATTCAGAAATTCTTTAATGTTTTCTTGGTTCAAGATACTAACATTACTAACTAATTCAATTGTCTGAATGCCTCGCATATTTTTTACGACGAAATAAAACCCGCTACGAGTATCATGTTACGTGTATAGCTAAGCTACGAGCGAGTGACGTGATGTAAGCTGCACGTTCTAGCTAGTATATTGGATTTAGCGTGTAAAGAATCCGATTAGGGATTGAATAACGTTGGCTCTCTAAAAATAGCGCCAATAGATAGGAGTCAGGGTTCACCTTGAACTTAAGAACTTCGACTTCTAACTTTGGGACGGGCACTAAAATAACGTGATAAGTTACGTTACCAAATATAAAAGGATTGAACAAAACAATCCTTTTATATTTGGTAACTTATTTAGCGCCGTAAAATAAATATTTTCTTGGCAAAATCACTAAAATGGTACGTCTTGTTTGAGTTGTTAGATAAATTTCGTGTTTGTACGAGATACTCGAGATTTTTTGTATTTCTTCTCTTCGATCTCTTTCGATCTATACGAGAATAATGTCAAGCCATTTTGAGTAACATCCATTACTTTATACAATTATCTCTAATGGGTCATTCGCTTGCTCTTTTCCCATCACTTGGAGGTGGCGCAACACAGTCTTTTTTGCCTCCATCTCCTTTTTGTTCTTCATCTCCTTATTTACCTGTTTTCTTTTTATATCATCTCTCACACAGCCCATCCACCTGTTCCTTTGTTACACTTTCCTCTTACATCACTCTACATTCATTCCTAATAGATTTCACGTCACAATTATCTCCAATAAAAACAAAAAAATTAACTCAATTTTCTTACCATGACAGTTTTGCTGTTGCCTCCAAGATTATCCTTTAACAGCCAAGTGAGTACGGAGTCTCTGTACGGCACGAACTTGTCCTTATTGGGCTTGCCAGAAGACTGGTCCGCTAACTTCGATATGACCAGGCCGAGCGTCGTTAGTGATCTGAAAATACAAATATGACATTTTACTGCCAAGACCCAAAGGTGTCTGGGGATATTTTACTTGGCCCAATCACTAAGCTCGACTTGTGACTGACGTTTGTAGTTAGATTGACGAGCCTTGTAACTGACATTTAAAGATTGGTAGACGTATCGACTAGCGTCTTTTCCCCCCTAATGTTAGCAGTAACATCACAATTTCAGGTAACCAAAGGCTTGTGCAATACATATCACTTACTTGTTAATATTAGATCCTTTCTTCAGCCTATCTCCAACCACTCCCGTCTTCACCGCCCGCTCGGACCCAGCTAAATCCACCAGCGAAAATCGTGCGACTTTTTCCCCAGTAACCCCAGTTGTGGCGTCACACAACGTCTGTGTTAATACGACGCTGAATACAGCGTGTGAGCGAGATGATTTACTGTTCACGTTTTACAAGAAATACTTACTTGTTAATATTAGATCCTTCTTTTAGCCTATCTCCAACCGCTCCCGTCTTCACCGCCCGCTCCGACCCAGCCAAGTCGACCAGCGACAATCGTGCGACTTTTTCCCTAGTAACCCCAGTCGCGGCGTCACACAACGTCTGTGTTAGTACGACGCTGAATACGGCGTGTGAGCGAGATGATTCACTGTTCACGTTTTACAAGAAATACTTACTTGTTGATATTAGATCCTTCCTTTAGCCTATCTCCAACCGCTCCCGTCTTCACCGCCCGCTCCGACCCAGCCAAGTCGACCAGCGACAATCGTGCGACTTTTTCGCCAGTAACCCCAGTCGCGGCGTCACACAACGTCTGTGTTAGTACGACGCTGAATACGGCATGTGAGCGGGATGACTCGCTGTTCATGTTTGTGGCTGCGACTGTGCGGGACTTGTTGCCTTCGGTCATGAGGTTGTCGATGTCCTGAAAAGTAAGGTAACGATTAATCGGTGATACGTAGCATCAGAAACACGGAACCTTCAAAACTAGAATGAAAGATGTAAGAAATGGTTACTAAGACCACGGAAAACAACAGATGGCCGCCATAAAAACAGTTCAAAAATATATACCTACATACAAACATGAACGCTGAAAACAATACACTCTTTTTGTTTAGGCAGTAGTGTAAAGAGACGCATTCTACACGGAATTATGGGTAATAACAAAACGACAGAAATAAAAACAGAAAAACAAGTGATAGCTTTGCTTAGCCCAGCGGTAGGACACAAAAATATGCTGATAATGTTTTAGTTAGGTACTTATACCAGATGTATGTATACTCTACATTTTGCATGGAAACTATCATGAGAACCAATCTTATCTCAGTAAACGTTTTTTTTATATTAGATCAGGTAGAAAAGGTGAACCTTAATTTCTAATGAATTTTCAGTCTCAATTCACTTTCATTCCCCACCAACTTAGAAAGTAAACCAACCAATTAGAAACTCAATCCCTTGAAAAATGGGTAACATTTAACGCGTCCTTGAGATTAATTACTCTGAGAAAACAAATTACGAGAGAGAATTTAACAACACAATTCCAAATTAACGTTGAATTTTACGCACAATTATCATGTAAATACTCGTAACACACATATATAAAATACTAAAAATTTAAAGTAAATTTTGGTAGATTCAGTTTTTCTCCTTTGTCTAAAAAACGTTCTTAATTCTCAATGCAAACACTCTGGTATCGTAAAAAATCCGCACAAAAAAATCCAGCACCTTTTCGTGAAAGCATTGTATCTCGGAATACCTACACAATACACACAAAATAAGCAATTCCATTACGTAGAAGTAAATTAGATTGGCGAGTGAAACTTCGATCCGGCATATATATCTGCTCATTTACATATCTGGATTCGGAGAAAGGTAGAATATGATAGTAAATATACATATCAGCACGTTACGATGTACATGGATGAGTTAATATACATATAAGACTGCCAAAAAGATATCAGGTGATTAGTTTCATTTGATGCATTATGATTTGCACTTTGTCGTGAATACTATGTGTGAAATTAGCAGGTCATTATTATTAAGAGGCTTTTACGCTCTACTGTTGGGCAAAACGGTCTTTGCATGTCTGGTTAAGAGTTTTACGTGCGAAACAGGTACCATTACGGTGCCATTACCTAGTAAAATATAAAGTATATTAAATATCAGTAACAACAAAGCGTAATGGAGACTTTCTATACAGAGCTCCGCCTGACATACTAGGTACATGACTGCTCTTATGTGGCCAGCAATAGGAATAGTTAAAGTTTCAGACTGGGTCATGCTGCGGGTTGCGGGTATTGTCTAAGCTCGCAAGCACTTTGTGCTCGGTATGTGCTATTGGTGCTATTCTGTTTCTACTACAGCCTGAATGTTTTAGTTGAATTACTCGTTAAGAGCCCTTCAATGTGCACACTAGCGCCACAGCTAAATAATCGTGATTATTTAAATTTAACGAAAGATATTGAAAAAAGGGGGCCGCTACGTACTGTATTGTGTATTTACGTACCTTTTGAATACATCAAACTAGTTTTTATGTTGCTGGTCTCGTCGATCTAGGAACTTAAAACAAAAACGGCCGTTTTAACTTTGGACGCATAGATTGACAAATCCAGCAACATAAAAACTAGTTTGATGTATTCAAAAGGTACTTAATAGTAGTTTATGTGACTGCTACATAATGAGAGGCATTAAAATAAGAGTGTGGGTTTAAGAAACGAACGTTAGTGAGTTTCTTAATAGGATCACACGAGTGTTTTAATGCCTAATTATGTACAGTTACATACACTACTTTATCTAAACACATACTTAAAACTAACTAAAAGATGAACTGTACCTCAAATGACGGTGAATGAAAACTTTTTTCACGCATGTCACACATCCGTAGTTTTTTTAAATTCCTAAACAAAAGAATGAAGTCCCTATTCTCATGTCACTCGAGATCAAATATCGTGCGGTTTATATTTAAAAAACATACTAAATTGACGTTTCGTATCGATAACTGTTTTAATATCTATGGATACTAGAATAGAGACCTACTTCAGTTTTGACTGCTGTTCCAAATTTAAACTCATAACCTACAAAAATCTATAACGTTATGTACATTAAAGTACAAATTTTCCTACTACCACAGATAAGAAAGTTCTCATAGTAAAATTGGTTGTAATAAAGCTTGTCATTTCTTACGGTTTCTGAACGCAATATAGAGCACTAATGACATGTGTGTAGATAAACACACATTACAGTACATAGCGGCCCTCTTTTTTCAATATCTTTCGTTAAATTTAAATAATCACGATTATTTAGCTGTGGCGCTAGTGTGCACGTTGAAGGGCTCTTAAATTAAACGATACCTAACAAGCATCCATGAGAACCGAAAGAAAGTCCTGCACTGAACCATATTCACTGGATAAATCTCTGGTTTTATTATACCCAGATACAAAAATAACAGTTTAATTATCCAATCTATAAAACATTAAGCTATTTTTACTCATATGACAATTTATTCATCTGATAGATTTCTTGATAGCGTGATTCAGGGTTCGGTAAGACGGGAAAACGCCATCTACCGAACAACTCGTACAGTTTAAATAAACCTTTTCCTAGAAACTTTCATAGCACAAGTGCAAAAAAAGAAAAACAACATTATCAAAATCTGTAGTGGCTAAAATCTGTATCAAAAACACAGACCAGATTTTTATTTATTATTCATTCTTGATTATTAGGTAACAAAGCAACGTTGAAGGAAGTAATTACTAGGAGCACTAATGAAGGCAGCGCCTAAATGAAGATTTATCTCCGGAGACTTTGATCCAGGGTTATTTATTAAAATAGTAATGAGCAAGGCTTTCTTTTAAAATGGAAAACGAACTGTCTCAGTTGATACCGTTTAATACCTTATGATTTTTGTTGATTATTTTAACAAAACGGGACTTATAGGCGTATTGGGATTTTAATAACAAGCCACGGCTAGTCTGTGGCCATGAATAAGCCCATTCATAATAAAAAAAAAATGATTAAAATCTGGATCAGATGTGGATCTGATTTGTCAATGTCAAAAATGACGTTTATGGACCCAGAAATGGAAATTCGTCGTACGAGTAAATTCTTGTTTGTAATTCGCGTTGTTTTCATGTAATTAATCTCAAGGACGAATTAAATGTCTCCTTTAGTAATTATTTTCTCTCTGCGTTTGTCATTTAATTTCTTACACGAGTGACGCCGAGAGAAGTGTTCGGAGCGTTTAAATTGTGTTTCTACATTCGTACCTAATTGTTTCTATTTCTAACTAATTAGTTAATCAAACGCGACGCATGTAATGTATTTTTTTATGTACAGTGTACATTATAGGTACACCTCAAAAATATGGAACGCAGTACAAAAACATTATTTGGTTGGGTTACTATGTTTCTTGTCACTGTCCTTGATTTAGTATAAATTTACACGAATTTCCTATGAAATCAAATCTTATTCGGTAGACAATCAATTTCATCTCAAAGGCGCACCAGAGAGTGGATCAGCTACGCTAATAACGCAAATTAAAAATTGCTTACTCCAGAACTTAATTTCGCATCGGTGACAGGTGCGACTATTGTAAAATCACTGTTGCTGGCGTCACATGCGTCCATGGGCTACGATTACCACTTACCATCGGGCGGGCCGTATTCCTGTTTGCCACCATCAATGTATTATTTCAATTTTAAATTTTAAAAAAACTTCATTATATCGGAAAAAAACAGATATTTTTCTTGTGAAGTTTCTAACAATTGTCAAGATTTAGAAGAATTGTAGGTAATTCTTGACAGGAAATTAGGTATAAGTATGTCGGAATTTCGTGACAATTATAGTGTTTCTTGTGACAATTGTCATAAACTTAGCAAGTGAAATATCTGTTTTTTCCGATATAATAAAGTATTTTTAATAATACAATGATAGTGTCAAACAGGGATACGGCCACCCGATAGTAAGCGGTAACCGTAGCCCATGGATGCCTGTGACGTCAGAAACAGTGATGTTTTACAATTGTCGCACCTGTCACGTTGGTGAAACAGGGGCCAGAGCACACAGTCACTCTGGCCGAAATCGGTCACAAGCATCATCATCCTCAATTAACGATAATCAATTTCCAATTCATAAATATACAATTCAGAGCCAAAATCAAAGAGAATAAAAGATTATTTAAAATAAGGAAGCCATCTTAGAATTCACGCTAATGAATAAAACGGCACTTGTTCTGCTTATCCTTGAATTAACATAATCTGTGAAAGCGCCATTTATCTTAATAAAGGTATCGAACCTTATTTCTATCCCCTAAAAGTCGTAAATCGCATAACGGTTTCACAAACATACTACCATTTTGCAATTACATTTTGAAAACTCACGTATTGAATTTTAAGCTTTATCTTTTAAACTTAAGGTTGTATGTGCAATGATAGGTGGGTTTGGGAAAGTAAGAGCTTTTCCAGGCGATTGCTCGAAATGGATCGGTATAAGCCAAATCCATCCTCTGAAAGGTATTGTAAGTACCGTATTGCGTTATTTGTAAGGTATCGTTTCTACTGTTCTGAGATGATTTGTACGTAAGAATAAGTAAAAGCTTACGTTTCATTTATTTTTGCTTACAGACTTACTGAAGAATCGTTACTTACCTTTTCTTAAATAAATATGTTTTTATACGTATCTGATATATGTATATGACGGAGGGCGGCACCATGGGTGCTCGACCGGTTTACCAACATAACGACAAAACTGCCAACTCGTGCCTACGTTCACCCAAGAGAAACCTCTTGACGTCCCAAAGCCTTCTACCTGTCAACTTAGTTCAACAATACGCCAATAGAGGGCGCTACGAGTACTCTCTACGCAACTTTATGAATTTCGTTACAACTAAGCAATACGTAGCTCAACATTGCTAATCGATTTTATACAGGCGTCTAAAACAACTGAACTGTAACGCTGCAATAAGTTCTTCTTGAGTCACGCTCCGACATATATTATATTTTACTATTTAGATGTAATGTAAGTAAACTATCTGCTTATGTTATAAGAATAAATTAATTTCTTCATTTCTAAATGCATAATGTAGATCTGTGCGAACTCTTAAGCATATTAGCATCTTTATCGCTGCAACCTTATCTTTTCTATGCCTACGTAATTTTCGCCGCTACAAACTTTTGTATAAATTCCCGGCGCATTTCGTGAATAGCTCAGATAGCAGAAGTTATAATGTCTGGAGGATTGTAATTTGCCTAATGTTCGGGAGAAAATAACTTTGTGTGAAACGGTTTATCTATGCATTGGTGACAATTCGATTTAACAATGGCAGTTGATGTATGATGTATGACTCTCAATTTAAAGAATGTTGAATATAACGAATGATGAATGAATGGCATGACCGACAGACTTTTCAGTCGCTTTATGGGCCATTTATTTGATATGTGAAGGTACGTTTCTTTTTTTAATTTGAGAATGTGTATGTTACTTCTACTCAAAAATTCGAGCTCTTTTGATCCTTAGTAATAGAAGAAAATCCAAAATTTATGGGAATTCAGCATTTCCATAAATTTTTCCATTCCGTTAACGTCATACTAAGCTTATGAAAAAGGGTAATGAAATAGAAATAAACATCTGGACACTGCTTATAAAATTTTGATCCATTAGGAACCATTAGGGTTGAAAGAGGGCGTAATTCTGAATAGAAATAAAATAACCAAAATCCCAAATTTGAAAAAAGTGTAGTGTGCAACTTTAAATAAAATGGTCTATATTAGCTTGAGACTCGGTTGACAATTGAGACCTGTAGAGGATACCACCCGGACTGACTGTCACTGTCAGCTTAGCAAGTAGACCTTCGTTAACGTTCGGTCAGTATTAAATTTAATTAAAAAGCAAGGACTGTAATTGATAATAATACGATACAACGCAGCACGACAACGAAAATGGGGCAGACATATTTAATTTACATTAAAACGATCCATGGCAGGAGTGCCATCGGAGGTTATTAAGTAAATTGGCCGAGAGTACATAATACCACTTTGTTATTACGGAACTATTAACTCTAGGGTAAAAGAAGGGTATATATTATAGTTCTACTTGCGTTGAATTACCCTTCAAGGAGAAAAAAGGAAATACACAATCAGTTACAAATACTAATCAAGTTCAAGATCATACCAAACTGGAATTCGATGAGTAATCGATGATATAAGCGGCCCAAAACCACGTGGTCGTTTTGGGCAGTCTACCCATAAATGGGAGCTTGATATAAAAGTAGTAAAACGAAATCTTTAGAAACTAAATTGTTGATCGTGAAACAAATTATTATTAACGCACGCATGATTATTTTCTATTTATATATATTTTTTTTATTATGAATGGGCTTACTTATGTGAAGAAAAATTTAGATATTACAGAAAGGTGACCGAGCCTGACGTGATTCAAGATTCAAGGACAACATTTCAAGCATTAACAAAATAACTCAGTCGGAACATCCAGCTTCTTCTTTAAAGGCCATCGTTAAGGCTCTGAGGCATCGAGCCTTATTTAACGAAGACTTCGAAACAACCTATCTTGGAGAAAACAGCCATTTTATCGGAAATTTTGCTCTCATTTCTGCTGCTATTACATTTAACAGCGTCTATATTTCTTGTTCGAAACCTATTTGGGCTGAAATGATTGCTCAATTTGCTAAAATTAGAAATTTTTAGAATATATTCAAATTGCTTACTTGTATAGATTTTCCTCCTTTCGATATTTTATCTTTCGTGAAATTGTTACTACCGTACCGGAAGGCGCTGCGTGGGTAGACCCCACACAAGGTGGACTGATGACCTGGTAAAGGTCGCGGGAGACCGCTGGTTGCGGGTGGCGCAAGACCGGTCATTGTGGCCATTGGGGGTGGCCTATGTCCAGCAGTGGACGTTCTCTGTCTGATATAATGATGATGATGATGATAAAAATTGTTACTTGAGAATAACATTGTATTTTTCACAAAACCTGAACTAACTCACCTAACAAAGTGTGTTAGTGTCATAAATGTCATATTTGACGTAACTGTTAACGAATTGGTGGTGGCTTTCGGACGAAAGAAGCGCCTAGCGTCCGTTAGCTCGTTGGGTGGACGACATTTTAGATCACGGGGCACTTCTGGATGAGACTAGCCCAGGAACGCGAAAAGTTGCGTACACGAAGAGAGGCCTGCTCAGCAGTCGGCAAAAGGATGATGATGAAGATTTTATGAAACACCAAATCGGGAGTCATGAAATTAAGGGGAGAGGCCTTTACCCAGCAGTGGGACACTCAAATAGGCTAGGAAAGAAAATGACACTTCACACTTTGTCATTTGTCATTACAAAGTCCGTGCAGAGTAAGCTTTTCAACAACTCCACAAAAAATACATAAATAATACATATCAGGGGACATCTTACACAGATCAACCTAGCCCCAAACTAAGCAAATGTGGTTTACTTCACTAAAATCCATTTTAACATGCATATGATAATGCAGATACACCGTCTGAGGTAAAACGAGTTTCAGGAGATTACTTTCAGCAAACAACAATATTTAAACAAAACCTCAAACAAGTTTCTACATTTATATCCACTGGGGTGTATTTTAAAAGTACCCAAGGAGCAGTAATATGCCTCATACAATTTGGTAAAGTTTTGAATGACCTTGACATGATTTTGCACGTCGATGGCAAACAAGCATACGGCTCTTTTAATAACAAAACTACCGTGAGACACAGACATATTAAAAATATTAAGAACGGGTCACTCACGTATTTTAAGGTGAAAAAGGAGCTGAGATTTAAATATTTTAGGTAAATATACCCGTTTCGCTAACGGAAGCGGCTCCTAAAACTAGTGCGATAAGGACAAGGCGAAAAATCCTGCGTAAGAATCTCAAAAATCGAGGTTTCGTACTCGACTGTTTCCTCCTCCAAAACTTAATCAATCGTTACCAAATATGGAAATCTAAATGATTATGAGATTATCTATGTCGGACCGTTTTGCTTTTTTGGCTAATTGATATCAGGTTTTGAATAACACGCCTCTCATTGCGGCATAGTCAATAAAAAACAAAAATATCTTTAAAAGGAGCATTTCACGGGCTTTCCCGTACAAACGCATTTTATTTCTTGTGTTGCGACTTTTTTCTCGGCATTTAAAGCAGGCGATTATTTTTATGTGCATATTTTTGACCACTTGTCATAGATAAGGAAACTCTTAGACCTTTAAATCTTCAGAAACTTCGCGTTTGTACGGGACAACGGTAGACAATTTCATGGAATGCTCCAAAAGCAAAACGGTCCGACAAGATATTGACAATATTAATCTGTGTTGAAAAAATCATTGCTCTAGCTTCAAAACCCACGGAGGAAACAGTCGAGTACGTTTGTATGGAGAAATGACCACTCCTGCTGGCTCTTAAGTCGAAAAAGCGTTTTTCGACTTAAACTACGTGCGAGTGACCCGTCCTTAATATAAGCATACGGCTCGCCTATTAGTATTAAGCGGTCCCTTAGCCAATGGACACCTGGAACTCCAGTTGTGTTACATGCGCGTTGCTGACAGATAAATTTAATTTAAAGAAAATGTATCGTCAACTTTTTTCAAAGATTTAAGCTTTATGGTGAAAGCATTCTATTATATTGTCCACATGCTCCAAAGGACAAACCCTCGTTATCCGAAACGATTATCTATACAACCAATGTCGACATTGCCAGAGATATACACAACAAAATAAGAAACAAATTAACTCTTGTTTCAAGCAGACACTACTAAAATAAACGTAAGAAAAATACGGCGATTTTCACGTATTGGTCACGCGCGCCGCTCAGGTGTGCAAGCGGGACATCGCATCGCGGGGCTATATACGTGCATGGCGCTGTCTCGCTCACGCACCGGGTGCGTCCCCATCAGTGTGACTTGCCCAGACCAATCCCACAAGTAAATGGCGCCGTGAAACGATATTGCCGTGTCATAATGGTGGAATAATACATGAACTATGCGCCGGAATGACGTCACGGATGTCGGGTGGTCATATTAGGGATTATATTTGTTATTGTTATCATGAAGATTGAGATTGAGACACGGAAGGTAACAATAATAAATAGGTTTCTATTACAATGCTGATTTAGGTGTCTTATGTAAAATTTAACATTTAAACTATTTGTTCATATTTGTTAAATATCAGGCGAGTCGCGTTGATGAGCGATCAAGGTCATCTTGCTGACCTAGGCCGGAAAATTTGTACGAAAATTCATTACTGGGGCGCTTTGCTTAAATGCGCGCCTACTACATATTTCGAACGTAACGACAATATTTCCACGTCATTTGCAGTTCATTACCTCATTAGATACAGATGATTAGATTCTTATAAGGATTTTGCCAACCCTTGTAGGTATAAATTATTGGTCTAAAACAAACTGGCGTTAAGATCTGTCAAATAAAATTAAGAATAAGTATATTCTTTCCATAACACTAAAACTTTACATTATCACGCAGAATATTATTACTTATTACCCATGTTCAAACATATTCAATTTAGTTCAGCCTTTAATCTTATTTGCTGGATATCATTTTGCATGTTTACTACGTACCTACGCATTTATTGGATTACTTTAGCACCTTTTTTTACGTTATTATATTTGCATACATTGCCATCCATTATAATGGATGAGAAATTTTCAACAAGTTTTTTATAAAAATAAAATAAAAAAAGGAAAGGAATAAGGAAAGGGGAGGAAAATAAGCTGTTGGTGGCCGAAAGGAAGATTCTCCGCAAAATCCTCGGCCCAACGCAGAGACCCGATGGCAGCTGGAGAATCCGAAAGAACGCCGAAGTTGAAGAACTAGCTGCTGAACCAAACATCATTGGTGTGACAAAGGCGCAAAGGCTTCGGTGGCTCGGCCATCTTCAGCGAATGGAAGGTGATCGGGCGGTGAAAAGAGCGTTTGAGGGAAAACCGATAGGACGCCGCCCGGTTGGTCGACCTAGGTATCGATGGGCGGATGTGGTGGACGCTGATCTGCGCGAGCTCCGGGTTGAGAACTGGCGAGACACGGCACAAGACCGGGATCAGTGGCGAGCAGTCGTGTTGGAGGCCAAGACACACTTTGGGTCGCTGCGCCAGAGGAGTAAGTAAGTAAGTTTTTATACGTTTTCACGGTGACAGAATCAAGCATCTCTATTGAGCGTTATCAAAAATTCATCATGATCATCATATCAGTCAGAGGACACAGGCCTCCCCCAAACAGTGCCACAATGACTGGTCTTGCGCCAACCGCATCCAGCGGACTCCCGCGACCTTTACCAGGTGCATTATCAAAAAATCGACGACTGCGAAATAAGATGGCCGATGGGGTCGAAAAGTGCTCGAGTGGAGACCACGGACTAGCAAGCGCAGCGTAGGACGTCCACCCACAAGATGGACAGACGACCTTGTTAAGGTCGCCGGAAGACGCTGGATGCGGGTCGCTTCGGATTCTTAAGTCCAAGGGGGAGGCCTATGTTCAGCAGTGGACGTCTTATGGCTGAGATGATGATGATGATGAAGTGAGCCATACATACCTGAAATGATGTGACTGCGAGCTGAGAAAGTCCATCGACGTAAGGCCCGAGCACCGCATGCTCGCGTACGCGCAGAGATCTGCGCGTCGTCTCCGGATCGAGGAGATCGTGCACTCGTTCGTTGTATATCTCCATGTAGGAGACTTCCACCTGACGACAAAAAAACATAGTTTTCTAAACAGTTGAGTTTAATACCTGGAATATGAAGGACTTTGGAGTAGGATATCTGGAACCAAAGGACTTTAAAACGCTACCCATAAGCTCCATCATCCGACACATGGATATGGTGGGAAAAGCTCTTGAGTAGCTGACGGGTCTTCTCTAGGGAGTAACTGCACAAAAGATCCCTATGGGTCGAAGTGTATCCGCAAGGGTCCCCGAAAACAATAAGAATAAGATAAGATAAGATAATACCTGGAATATACTCGTTGCCCAACGGCAGATTGGTAGATTAAAATATTTTTTGAACGCGAAGTGCAACGGAGACTCGGTGAGGTATTTCAGTTAAGGTTTTGGTATAAATGTTTTAGTTTTATTAATCAAATTCTGAAATCGGTAATCTGCCGCTGGACAATCTGTACAATACCGGCAAGAGACGCTCTAAGATTAAAGGAAATTATATATATACATACCTATATATAGATATAAACATATACCTATAATATGTCAGAGGTTAAATAACGCATCCATCAAAAGATGTCAAAAAGGGACGAGAATTATTATTGGCATCTTATCATCTGTTATACGGGACGTATACTCGATCTCTTTCTGTCTAAAGCTTCTAAGAGAGACGGCCGAATTAGCCAGTTACACAGCCCAATTTCAACCTGACCCGGCATCAATTAAACTAGCGCTCCATTGGAGGTCGATAGATCAATCAGCTGTTCCGAGAATAAAGTTCCAATTCGTCGAATGGAAATTATTAAGTGGCTGTCGTATACCGTGACGTCAGAATCACTGTATCGAAATATATTTGAACAACGTCGATATTTTTAGGCTGATAAGCAGTTTTTACTGCCGAATTTTCTCGGATGGGTACAAAATTTTACATCTTATATCTTCTGTCTGTCCTTGTCCCACGTTGGGCGCCAAAACTGTCACGTTGCGTACGTACTCTTTCAAGCTCTTGGAAGAGTACAAAGTTATGAGATGTTACAAAGTGGACATAGTTTTGGAGCTATTAAAGCGGAGTCGCTAGCAAAAGCTTTGTAGCCCCATAAACTTTACTCGTAATGGGAGGATTTCGAGAAAATGCGTCGTCTACGACTTTCAGCCGAAACTGCAGTTCTTAACTGCATTACCTATTAATGTCTCCAGCGATTCAGCAATGGCCAGTGCAATGCCCGTCCCCAACCATTGCAGACGATTCTAAACCTTATTACAATACAGCATGGTTTAAAATAGTCAGTAAAGCTTAGCTAGTTTAGCTTCTAATTCCAAAAAGTCGTACCTCTCAAAATGCTAGTACGGACATACGTCTTATTGGTGTTAAGACTTAATTTTCAGACAGATTCTTTAGATTACTGCAGTGAATGGACTTAACTGGATAGTAGCCAACAGTGACTGGCCTGAGAACGGCTTATTTGACGTAAAATATTGCACAGGTTTTCTTATCCTGTGTAGCAATAATCCTTCGTAGCAATTTTTCGCCTAATCTAATTGTCATTTTAATTAGGAGTCAATTCTCGACGCTAGAGCGCTCGACTTTCTCCGTAATTGTGTACGCATGGACGCTAGATGAAATTGATGACAGTTTTTTTTTTAACAAGGTTTTATTAGGTCGACCTGTATGTAACTAACTATGTAATGGAATCTAAGGTAACTAATTTAACCATCTTCCAAGGATCGTAGCGTCATGAAAATTGGCAGCTGTATGTAGTTCTGATGACAATACAACAATATGGTACTGTCGAACTGATCTGATGATGGAGACAGGAGGTGGCCGTGAACTCTCGACCTGTATGTAACTATGTAATGGAATCTAAGATAACTAATTTAAGCATCTTCCAAGGATCGTAGCGTCATGAAAATTGGCAGCTGTATGTAGTTCTGATGACAATACAATAAAATGGTACTGGCGAACTGATCTGATGATGGAGACAGGAGGTGGCCATAGGAACTCTGTGATGAAACAACGCAACCTAATTGTGTTAGGGGTTTTTAGAATTGTCTCGATGAGTATTAGTTGTAGGTATATCGTAAGAAAAGTACAGTCAGCGATAAAAGCTTGTACCAAAAATGAAATTTTTGCCAAAAACTTATTTCTGATCAAATTGTCAATTGTTATCCGGTCTGGATGAGCCTTTTGAAAGAGCGTTATTCAGCACGTTACTTAACTATGAGCACATCTATGTATATCTAAGTCGCACAGAAATTCATAAATAATCTGGTCCATTTCTGCGCTGAATTTTCATCCCGCATATCTAGCCCTAAGATCATAGTGGTAGTACTTAGATATGTACATAGAGTTAAACCAAGAAAAGTATGAAGCGGTTTTGATAGCCCACGCTGTGCAAGTGTTATTTATACGTCATACGGCCCTATTCTAACTTTAGCACTAGAGATCATCTAAAAATCTAAAGATCTAAATCTAGAGATGAATAAGATACGATATCGAGAAGATATAGTCATTTGTAAGTTAGATATGTCAAATTTGACGTTTCCGCGATTCTGGAGGTCCTCTTGAACGCTTTCGACAAGTTATGACTTAGATATCCAAGTCACATCTAGTCGATATCTAATGTAAATCTAGTTGATCTCTATATCGTCTCTAGATCTTGTGATTATCTCGTTTCCCGAATACGCGTGATAATTTCATAGAAGTTTGACGTTTAAAATAACACTTGCACGGCGTGGGCTATCAAAATCCCTGCAGACCCTGTAAATATCTATCCTATACCTTATATGTGAGCGCTGGCGGTGACTGCTGCCTCGCAATTCTCTCGAAGAGGGCGTCGCATAACCGGGGGATGATGCCGCCTTCGTCAGCCCCCGGGGCCCCCATCATTGTGTACGATTTTCCGGAACCTGTGGAAGAAAGGATAGGTCAAAAAGAAAAAGAAATAAATTGTTCCGCCTAAAAATAAATACAATAGAAATGTTCAAAGGTGAACTTTTGTCTGCACGGGATCTCTTCGAGCTATAAATCTTTAAGGGCCCATTTAGAAGATGCGAGAGCTCGCATGCGAGTTTCATTACATTGCGGGTTTTGATCGGTCGGTGGAATTGGACGTAACCAACAGTCCGCAATGTAACTAAAATCGCATGATAGTTCGCGCGCCGTCTAAATCATCCCTTAGACTCACTCTGAGCCCTCTAAGGTCTCGAAAAGTATTAAAACAACTACCGGAGAGTGGATGTGAAATGCATACTTTATAAATCTCTAAATTTTGTATCATATACTAGTTTATACAATTTTGAACCGTATTATAATGACAAAATATTATAAAATTGCGTGGCAACTGGCAATATGAGTCGGGTGCTTTCAGGAAATGTCAACCGGCTCTTGAAATTAGAAAGGCTCGTGAGAGGCGTCCTTTTTGGCCATTTTGTTTTAAACTCAAAGCTTAAATGATAAACGGACAGATTAATGTTTAACTTGTAAGAGCATTTTCTGGTTTTAAAATATGTACTATGGTCAAGTTTAGTTATGTTAAGTGGCTATGGTATAATGCAAGCATTTATTATTATTTCATCATCATCATTCATCATCATTTCAGCCTATGTACGTCCCACTGCTGAGCACAGGCCTCCTCTCATGCGCGAGAGGGCTTGGGCTATAGTTCCCACGCTAGCCCAATGCGGATTGGGGACTTATATTATTATTTAGTTTAGCTTAAGGAATATTTATTTCATGCTGTGTTTTTAGAATAGAATACATTTATTGTTTACATTATTAGCAAATTATAAGTCGAGTATGGTGAACTGTATAAATAGTACACCATAAGCAATACGCAATTACCTATCGCAAATCTCAATCGAAAGCGGCTAGCCGTAAGCGATATCTATGTATGCTTGATAATTTTTTATATTAATTTAATTTGGTTTGGATTTATGTAAGTAAATTTAAATAATGTACCTTTTTAGGTGCATAATATAAAAGTCTAATTCACTAAAACTCCTGACATATTCGTATTCCGGCCGCATTCCTGACAAACGGCAAAAATTCCTGACATGTCAGGAAAATTTCTGTCATCTGGTAACCTAAAAGAAAAACTGGGCAAGTGCGAGTCGGACTCGCGCACGAAGGGTTCCGTACCATAATGCAAATAAAAGGAAAAAAAAACGGTCACCCATCCAAGTACTAACCCCGCCCGACGTTGCTTAACTTCGGTCAAAAATCACGTTTGTTGTATGGGAGTCCCACTTAAATCTTTATTTTATTCTGTTTTTAGTATTTGTTGTTATAGCGGCAATAGAAATACATCATCTGTGAAAATTTCAACTGTCTAGCTATCACGATTCGTGAGATACAGCCTGGTGACAGACGGACGGACGGACGGACAGCAGTCTTAGTAATAGGGTCCCGTTTTACCCTTTGGGTACGGAACCCTAAAAACTCATCATCCAGCCTATTGTCCAAAGGTTTACCTTTGTTATTATTGTTATTAAGCCTCAAAACATAACCTGTCAACAGCTCGTAACTTAGTTAACCCCTGAATGTTGATCGATCGTCACAACGATGAAGCATCTGCCCGTTCTCACGGACCAGTATCAAGCAGGCTTAGTAATTAATTAATTATAACAATACCGATACAATTACACGTGTACAAGTTGTACGCCCTTTTACAGTATTTAAAACAATGCAGGCTTTACAGTTGAATGAGCTTTTGAAACAAAAAGGAAATTTTTTGATACCAAGCTTTTCTTTTTAAGGGGAATTGGTCGATTACTTCTCCATACAAACGCAGTCCTAGTTTTACACAATTATGCCAGATCTATGCCCGCTAGTTTGTTTTGATTAGATTTTTTAAATTATTCTAAGAGTTAGGACCTTTCAGAATTTGCATAGAAGTCATTTTTCGCTTCTAACTCTTATATAATCATTAAATAAATCAAAAAAATCAAACGAGCGAGCTTAGCTGTGTTTAAAATAAAAACGTATCCGGAGAAAAATAAGTTTTTTTCAATAATTTCATTTTTGGTACAAGCTTTTATCGCAGACTGTACTTTTCTTTCCACAGGCAACTAATACTCATAGAGACAATTCTAACAACCTTACACACACATTGAGATCTACAATCAACACCAAAATCAGAATGATTTCAGATATGTCTTAGGAATGACTTAACTAATATAAAGAAAATGTCAACGAGTATGAAAATAATGTACCTCCACATTTTTACAAATCGATTTCAACTTACACTCTAAACAATAAAGTTTACATTCGAAAATCAAGCATTCGAAGACAATGGAAATATAGGAGCAAAAGAAATGAGAAATATATAGGGAAATTATACGACGGTTACATACCACCTGGCGTCCGCAAACTATTCAAATATATATACGTTCGTTCAAAATAGGGTAGGCCTGGGTGAGATTCGATTTATTAATGTAACTAAACTTTTTTACAGATAAGTCAAAACCGATCTTTAAGGCAATATCATAAAAAACGACTTACAGATTGGATGTCTATTTTCAACTCCTGCTTAAAATATTAGTTGTAAATTGTTTTAGTAGTATAAGAGTGACATTCCATTTCCAACTGCAGCTGCAATACTGTTCATTTTACTATGGAAATTGACAATGACAGCGACGCGTTTCCATAGTAAAATGAACAGTATTGCAGCTGCAGTTGGAAATGGAATGTCACTCTTAGTGACTGACTAGCTGATAGTTCCACTACTTGATGTCTGAGATGTCGACTACGAAATAACTCGCGTTTTGGTAAGAAAACTGGACCCCTATTCGACAAGCGACGTTTGAGGTATCGTGTTGATTTCCCGTTGATGTGGGAAAAATCATAAGTTCTCGAATACGTACAATGTCAAAATTTGACATTAACAATCCACAGTTAGGGTGACAAGCAAAACAAACCGAACCACCCTTAGTTTAGAGTGGAGTTTTGGTTGTACCAAATGATATTATTTATTTATTTTACTTTATTATCCACCGTTGATGGAATCAACACTCAGTATGCAATAAAATCAACTGTTGATTTGACGTGGACGCGAAATCTGACAGTTGTACATGTCGAATTTGGCCCCTGATGTATGGAGTTACTACTCTTTCTTTACTCATATTACTCTATGGTTTTTAATCAACGAATATTCTCGATGCGTATGTGTATAGCAAGCTCCAGGCTTGAGAAATGATGATCCCGCGCTGGCACCGCGCCAGCCATTCATGTTGAGAGCTCCGAGTGGAAAGGGGAAATTGGAACTGGCTGGAAATACGAGGGGCTGGGTATGCGACACAAAAAAACAACTGTGTCTATAGCTGAGCAACGGAGCAACGCATTTTTAACCGTCGAAAAGGTTCTCGGTTCAGCGAGATCTTTTGTTGTGTTTTCACCGAGTTTTCCAAGTATGAGTATAAAAAAGATTATAATTCGTTGCTTATCATGAAAAGCGGCACAAAACAAAATGCAATGCCGTTCGATTTTAAATCTTACCAGTAAAAGATAGAATATTAAATGCAATAGCGTTTCATTTTGAGTTGTGCCACCATTCATGACAAGCAACGAATATGTATATACTTAGAAAGCCTGTTCACTTATGAAAAACAAAGTCTCTCTAAATTGCCGCGTACAGGAGGTGTTGACACTAAAAGCTGACAGCCCCATAGTGGCAGTCGGAGAATTATGGTTACCCGTGTCTTGTAGCGGTTTTGATTTATACAAGACAAATCGGAGGAAGGCCTTTTGTTTTCGGTGCTTTTGTTTAAGGTACAGTCAGCATCCAAGGAGCGGATCAGACTACGCCTCAAATACTCAAAAGTATCTACCTCTGAAATCTCACCAAAATGGCATCATGTCTTTATAAGTATTATAGTTCATTTTTTTGCATTAGAAATAAGGTAAACAATCTTAATGTGTCTTTTAATTGAAAAACACATTTTAAAAATAAGTTACGGCAAATATGTAACAAATATGAATCTAATACAATCATTTATATTCTTCTGCTTTCATAAGTAATAGTCACTGATTTTTAAAATGCGTTTTTCAATTAAAAGGCATGTTAAGATCGCATACCTTCTTTCAAGTTCTTTCTAATGCTAAAAAAATTAACTATAAATAGCAAGCAAGCAGTATATTGCATAAAATGCTAAAAAAAAAAGAACTATAAATAGCAAGCAAGCAAGCATTAGTTATAATCCGTTTATCAAACTATCAAACCTTATCTCGAACTGACCCGAGATAGCTATTTTAAACTATTACAGCGATATAACTTTTGGTAAAATGTCGTCCTAACTACAGCCACAATGGTCTTAACGAACGATTCCGGTTATCGGCTTAGCTTATTAAACATAAATAATGATATATGACTAAACATTAACGTGAAAACTATATCAGCTTACTAATATTAAAAATGTTTGTATGTTTAGATATATCGAAAAACATACCTAAATAAATGAATTTTTAAATCAAGAGCGGGTGAACGTTCTGAAAAAAAAAAAATTTTTATATTTGTCCACACTTACCATCAGTGAGATTGTGTTCAAGCTCAAGTTCAAATATACTTTATTCATGGAGGCTTAGCAACAAACACTTATGATTAAAAGGTATATTATCTTAATTAAGCTAATGTTAGATAAAAGTGTGGTTAGATGGTATAGGTAGTGGAAAAGCTTTACTAAGCTTGCTATATAAACCACTTCGAAGCACTAACATAAACATAACACAAACCACTTTAATGAGAACCTCATCCATTTAGTTCAAGACGTATAGCTAGGTATACCTAGATCTAGACATAGCCAGGCCAGGTATACGGAGCGAAGCGCATTCGACAATTAATGAGCGCAAACATTGGATAGTCAGGAATTGGTTCAAGTGATGAGAAACTTGATTAATGCTTAAAGTATTATTTATAATTTATAAACTGCGGTATTGTATCATCGTAAAGAGATAAAAACTGTATATTAAGGTGTATTCGGGTACCTAATCCAGAAAAGTTCAGAGTGTAGGATAATTAAAAAAAAACTGAATAGAAGGAATTTTGTTATGGGTGATTCTGATGGTATACGTTTTAATTGGTCAGTGAGGCAAATACATGAAACAGATGTGTGAACGAGTGTTAAATAACAAATTATCAATAGCAGATCTTATACCAACACAACTAAATAAATAAGTAATTTCAGATCCACAAGCATGTGTATCCGCGAAACACGGCACAGATTTAATCCACAAAAAAATCTAGGCTTTGACGACTGGGCAGCCGTACCGTAGACCTAGCCCTAACCCACAACTACCAACCAACTCTCTTTATATAAGGTGTCATTCTATGAAACTTGCTAACTATGTAAACAAAAGTCACTAGTAAATTTATTATCATTTATGTTTACATAGTTAGCAAGTTCAATAGACTAACACATTATGTATTTTTTTTCTTGTTTCAATTTTAATAAACTTGGTGTTGCTTTTTAGCAAAACAAAATGTATTAAGCATAGACGTCTGCTAACGACACCACTGCTTTCGAATCCGCTGCCGCTTGGACCACACCCCGGCGACACACCTCTGGCACCTGCAGTTTTAGGTCACCTGTTCCCAGTCTTTGTTCTCCGACCCTACCTATCTATCTACAAAAGTACAGACAGCAGTAATGTCAGGCCTCGTTGCGTACACGCTTGACTTTGATATGGAGTGTGCAGAAACGACTGACTCTCCTGACTTTAATGGCTCCTCTACACGATGGGCCAACGCCGGCCACTCCAAGGGACGCAGCCATGCGGTACAATGAGATAGCAATATCACTCTCACGCATAAAGGCGTCCCTTGGAGTGGCCGGCGCTGGCTCATCGTACAGAGGAGCCATAACATTAAAGCCCCATTTAGACGGCTGAAAATATTACACGTAAGCTACACAAAAATAGCGCAGCATATTTTTAAGCACGTCTCAAAGCTCCACCTTAAAGGATTTTGACTAATTTCAGATTTAAGAGTGAATCTATTTGATAAAAAACCGGTCAAGTGCGAGTAGAACTTGCCCGCCGAGGGTTCCGTACTTTTTAGTAGGTATTTGTTGTTATGGCGACAACAGCTATTACGGTTCACGAGATACAGCCTGGTGACAGACAGACGGACAGAGGAATCTTAGTAATAGTCCCTTTGGGTACGGAACCGGGTACGGAACCCTAAAAAAATATATCACTCTTAATTTGCACATAATTATTTTACAAACCTAAAATTGTGTAGTTTCTTCACACATTCTACACACCTACACGACCTACACTTTCAGCACGCCTTGCACTTAATTGGACACTCTGACTCTAATTACTCTCTAGGGTGGAAAAACGCCGTTTCTGGGGCTGATTTAAAAACTTTGCAAATAAAGCTGAACTGCGTCAAAATGCGGAGTTTCACATGTGAAGGCATTTTAGAGTTGAGATTGCTTTATTTATATACAAAAATAACGTTCTTGGCACCACTGAAGTAAATCACAATTTTATTATTTTGAAATCTAATATAGTGATGGTTGGAAGGATTTATTTGATACCTTCTCCTGGATCCTACCTTAAATCTTTGAGATTGCTCGATTAGTTAAAAGAAGATTAAGAAAACTGATTCCTTATTTTCCTTGAGCTAAGGTTCTTTCTTGAATTTCAGATATGAGTTTCTCTTCTTTCACTCTATATACTTATGATTTCTTTCTCTATATCGGCTGACGATATTTATTTTTCTTTTACGTATTTGCATGGCTTCTGTTCCTCAAACCACCAACGGAGCGGCAGCTGACGTTGATTAAGGTTCATACATGTACACATCGCCCTTAACCACTTTACGAATTATCCCCCAGAATGCGATGACCGACGAAATTAGCGCCTGGCCCGCGGTGTGACGTATATTGTATATGTATCTAAATAAACATACAAGTTTACAACTTCACTCCAAAAGCTACTTCACCATTATATTGGCAACGTCAAACTAACCAACTACCAACAAAACAAGACTGAAACAAGTTTCCCCAAACTTGTACATTCTATGCACTACAGTTGGCTTCAAAAGAGAACTTTGTGCACTAACTTTGACCACTGCTACACCCTATAGCGTCGCCATAAGGTTCAAATATCGTTAGTTAAATTAGTCCACTCCTTTACTAAGAGCATTGATCATTGGTAGATCTTATTCCTTTAGAATAAGGTTTAGATCAGTCAGTGAACTTTATTTACTTGTGCACAATGCTGCCAAGTCCGTGCAATCTAAATCGCAAATTGGCTAAACTGGCTTTTTGTCAAAGTGTATTGCTTTTGAATATGAAACTAGAATGTCAACGGTGCTTTCAATTTGCAGTTTATTCGCTCGTTTACACGTAGCGATATAATTTAACAAGCGTTTACACGTAGCGATATAATTTATAATTTATCGTATATCGTTGAGAGTAATGTGAATTCTCTTGTAAATGCAGAATAAAACACATTATTTACTATTACAACGAGGCGCCAATGACTATATATTTAAAGGCCAAACATTAGGTAAATACCGCGTAAAAATTTGGTCACCTTTTTTCAAAAAGTCACTGATAATATAAAAATTTAAGAAATTGTTTATTGGTAGTTTTCCTATGTTCAGTTCAACCCTGCATATACTCGTATTAAATAGTAGGTATAGTCAAAAGATTCTTTTTAAACATGATAAAACAACAGACAAAAATGTAACCGTATAATTTTATAGGACCAGTTTAGGAAAAACGGCTCATAAATATCTACGAGAAAATACTATTTCACCAACATAAAAACACCTTAAAATTCAAACTTTTCAACGTCTAGACTACCGTTGAACCGTCTAGAAAGTAGCTCAGGAAATATTAAAAAGTACCATATTATGCATGGCATCAAGCCAAGCTGCATGGTAGAGCAACTCCTTTGATATACCGACCATACATTAGGTACATTAAAATATGTTACGGGTAGCTGATTTACTGGTTTCAATATTTTCGGACTACAAATATTGTGGTCGTGTTGACAAAAAAAAACAATGAAAGAAGTGCAATAGTATGAGAATATTATTAAGGGGGAAGGGAAGGGGTGTTTTAGGTGACAAACTATTAAGTATACTATGTATAACCAGGAGAACTATACTCATCCTTTTCTTTTGGGCGCTAGTACTAGTGTAAGACAAAGATAGTATGATTATCTCTGTCTATGATTGAAATGAGACAGTTCTTTGACAAACTATAATTTTGATGTCTAAAATGAAGTATGTTTAATAACTAATGAACAAAGAAAGTTACTCAGCTTGCAATATCAACAATATTTTTTCTTAATTATTTTTCCAAAAAATATGTTTACGCCAAGTTGCTTATGAGTCTCTGGACGCAACCGGAAAGACACGAGGTAAAGTTTTCACACCTATAAATATTTTAATAATGATACTTTACCTTTGTATTTGTATTTATTTATTTGCATAATCATGTACATTACATTACACAGATGTTATTTGCAAAGTAAGAGGCACTGATACCCTGGTAGGGCATAGCTTCAAAACTACTCAAACACAGAAGGGTTCCAAACTTGGTAAAAGGTTAGGTTATTATTAAAAGTGTGGACCCCGTTATGCCTAACTTTCCACCTTCATGTCAAAAGTTATTTCGCGAAAGTCAATTTGCGGAGGATTTCAGGCTTCATTGGATTGGAAATTGAAGGAGAAATAATCAAACTGAATTATTTAGTTAAGTATAAGTATTTAGGAAGTTATTAGAACGCTTCGCTGAATTCCATTTAACGTAATACCTAGAAAGGTTTGTTAATTTTTTTCTATTTCAGGGTATTAATTATAGAACTATAGTTGGTCAAACCAATTTGTCAGTCAGTAAGAACCAGGTCATCCTTTTCTTTTGGATGCTAGTACTATTGTAAATTGTAAGACTAAGATAGTATGATTCTCTCTGTCTATGATTGAAATGAGACAATCCTCTGACAAACTATAGTATTGTGGAGATTTTGCCTAATTTTATTATTTTACATTAACGAAGAATACCTATACCTATTTACCTTATTTACTAATGCATACTAAAACTAGTTCTAATTGGCGTGACTACGCGCGAATCTATGTAATCGCATTCTGTGCAGTTCAGTCTTAATTAATGTTTCCTAAGCAAGTTAATGTCAATTTTACATTAATAACATAAAATCTCACGCACGCCACGAAATGTAAACTAGCATTTACATAATTTTACTACTGTTTACTTAGTTTTAACAACAACTATGAAACCTTTACCGACTTTAACGACGGTTATTTACCCAACAATATACGATTTAACCAACTAGACCAGTAAATATAGAACTTTTCTACGTAAAACACCCAAGAGCAGTGAATAGCTCAAAGTTGTAACATTATCCTAGTTCGTCGTATAACTAGAAATTCGGAGGATGCAAGAAAGAAGCTATGTAAATCTTACGTTCTCGAGAGATATGACCTGAAAGGCCGTTCAATTTTAAAAGGCCATATCTACAAAATCCACTTACGGTAAAATAAGGCTTTATGTCATTGACATAAGGCTTTAAGAATGAGGGAGCGTGGCCTAGTTAGAAGAATGGGACACACGCTCGCCTGCAAGCTAAGTCACAGAGCAGATATTTTATTTAAATGAGAGTGGCTTTTTAAACAACATTATCATGATTGATCTCCTTGAATCCTAGCCTTGGACAATCTCAAAACCTAACGAAGTAGAATAACTATAAAAGCCTGAAGAAGAACTCAATAATGACCCCATGTGTGATGTTCCGCGAACGGTTCAACTTTATAGCCAGCAGCAGAAGTTACTAAGCGGGCAAGGTGTTCAAAATTACCTTGACACGCTCTTATCCTCTTAACAAGCTCCTCTTGTCAGAAGTAACCTGGAATACTGCCCTCAGGTGTGGTCACCTTGTTACGAAGTCCACAAGAACCGGATCGAGAGAGTGCAAAAACGCTTCCTGGCTATATTGAGCTATACATCCGGAAAAGCACGGTGTTTGAGATCCTATCAAGACCGTTTAAAATTTTTCAAACTCTCTACTCTCAGTAACAGAAGAAAAGTTCACGACTTGATGTTCCTTCATAAGCTAGTTAACTGCCGAGGTATATGCTGTCCTGAGTTGCTAAAAACTGTGAACTTTACCATACCTAATAGATTACCTAGAAAAGGGACCTACAAACTGTTTAAAGAGCGCTTTAGGAGGACAAGGCTAGGCACCAATTCGCCAATCTCTAGGATGGTGCGGCTATACAACTCCATCCCTGACTCCATAGATATACTGAATGATCCAGAGTTAAAATTCAGAAACTCAATTGTCTTGCATCTAAATAAGTCACATTAGAGGAAAGGCCTCTACTCTTCATCCCATGGTACTTTATTACTATTTTAATTCTATGTCTGCATGCTTACATGTTCTCTTGTTTATATTTCTCTGCTTTATGTAAATTTAAGTAACTTTAAGTTAATTTTAGTTGTTTATATGTATACTCTCTTTGATATAGTACTTGCGTGAGCTGTGGTCACCTATAAGTGGCTAAGCATCTGTTAATGTTAAATGTCCTTGTTCCTATGTAATTGTGTACATGTATTATCCGTTGGTGATCCTTAAATTAAAAAAAAAAAAAAAAAACAAGCAAGTCGCGTCAAGATAATTTTGAACACCTGGCCCGCTTAGCAACTTCTGCTGCTGACTGTACAACGCGCAGTTTGACAACGCTAAATATTGTAATAGTAGTTTAGTTAGTAATTTAAAAATATCCTTTCTTGTTCAATTAGATTAGACCGTTTTCAACGCTCGTAAGTGGAGATTTAATCACATGTTACATTTACAAGACAGTTGCAATAAATTGCATTACATTCGCGTGGAAGCGATAGAAATAAAACCCTCAAGCGGTCGGCTAAGCCGCGACTCATTGGATTACGGCGTTCGCTCGATTTATCGAGGTACACATAGCGAACCGATCGATTGCTACATGACTGTAAGTTAAAGATACAGTTATTTGAAGGCCTAGTGGGTAGTGACCCTGCCTATGAAGCCGATGGTCCCGGGTTCGAATCCTGGTAAGGGCATTTATTTGTATGATGATACAGATATTTGTTCCTGAGTCATGGTTGTTTTCTATGTATTTAAGTATTTATATATCGTTGTCTGAGTACCCACAACACCTTCAACAGCCTTCTTGAGCTTACAGTGAGGCTTAGGCCTACTGTCCACGGAAGCGTAGCTGCATAGACGCGTATTCGTCATTGTACGCTTGGTGTACGCTTGCTTGCAGCCTACATACAAAACCGCACAACTCTGTCCACGGAGCAGCAACGTCGCGTCAGCGACGCTGCATGTAAGCTTCATGCCGCCGGGCGTACTGCGTGTTATACGCCGGGCTGCATCGCACGGACAGCACGTTGAGTATTTGTGAGAAAAAATGGCGGGAACGGCTGCAAAGTTTGTGCAAATAGTGGAAATGTCCTTTTACTCATTCTATAAAATGAATGAAATACGTTGTCATTTGCTGATAGTTCTCTTGCAGCTACGAACAGTCTACAATGTATGTTTCTTTCTATATATGGATGTATCCAATATAAACGGCGTCGTCGCCGACTTCGAAGATAATAATAGGTCAAAATAACTTCTTCATCACTGGACGACATCATCACGAATGAAAGCAAAATGCAGGCTACGATACGCTTACGCTACGCTTCGTGGACAACGTCAGTACGCCGGGCTGCATGAATGCTGCACGGCGATGCGTGCAGCGTCTATGCAGCTACGCCTCGTGGACAGTAGGCCTTGTCAATTTGTGTAAAAATCGTATAATATTTATTTATTATTTAATTATAATACATGACTAAGCAACTGATTTCAGATTAGGTAGGTACCAACTTAACTTTCAAAAACATATTTACGGTATCCTAACGCAATTTTTAGAAATGAATGTTCAATGTTTTGTCTGTCAAAAATCCATTTCACCCAAAACGTTTTCCACAAAAAAAATATTGTAAAAGGCATTATGTAAAACTCAGGTTAAGTTAGATTTGTGACCCGTCCAAAATCCTGACGCTTTTTGACAAAAATGCGTTTGATTATATGAAAATGTGGCAAATGAAACAATAAATGTTTCAAAATAGTAATAGGTAACCAAAAAATATCCAATTCGGCATTGGTGCAACTAAAATATCTACAGGATTCCCTTAATTATTCATGGATCCCGAGAGCAGTCTTCGAGAAACATGCATGGAAAATAAGGAGAAATAAAACAAAGTTCCTAACAAATTAAAATTAAGAACCTCCTCCTTTTTGCAGGCAGAAACGTATTAAGTAAAGCAATGGGGATGAACTTTTCTCCTTTGGTGGTAGACGTAGTTAAAGTTTTACTCACGGCAAATCTAACAAACCCATGTTTCATTAAAAAATCTTCGAAGATCATACCTGAAACAAAAACAAACACTAATTAACAATAATTCTTAAGAACATCAAACAAAAAACTGCAATTTCTAACTTTACTGACACAAACATTAGGAACTGACAGTCGTTAAAACTCCTTTGCCTACAAAAGAGCTCAACAATAAAAGAAAAAGTAATAAAGCTCATCTTCCTGCCACTCACAAATATAGTTTTTTTTTCTGCGTTCCGTTCCGCCTATTAAAAGACTATTAGCGCCTTTCCCGACTCATCCGTATAATGGAACGTAGAAAACAAAAGTATCTTATCAACAAGAAAGGTCATAATTGCAATCCTATTTATGCGATTTTGAATCGTACCTACACGTAACAAGATTGAGTTTGCAGTGCAAATTGATAATGATTAAATGAGTTTTCCAACTGTTGTTGACGTAATTTTTACTCTTAATAGTCGGATCTAGGGGCAAAAAGCAGTCTCAACATTTCTACATACTTACATTAATTTTGTAGTTCATAAATCATAAATCTATTGGTCCTTATACCTAATGTTACCTCCTTTCTAGATATGGGGTCATCCATTAATTACATCGCACTTTTAAGGGGAGGAAGGGGGTCAAGAAAATGTGACATGTTGTTACATGTGTTGGGAGGGCCATTCCAAATGTGACCAGGCCCCTGTTTCACCAACGTGACAAGTGCGACGAATTGTAAAATCACTGTTGCTGACGTCACAGGCATCCATGGGCTACGGTTACCGCTTACCATCGGGCGGGCTGTATTCCTGTTTGCCACCATCATTGTATTATTTAAAAAAACTTTATGATATCGGAAAAAAACAAATATTTCTCTTGCTAAGTTTATGACAATTGTCAGAAGAAACACTACAATTGTCACGAAATTGCGACATATAACTCATTACCTGTCAAGAATTACCTACAATTCTTCTAAATCTTTGACAATTGTCAGAAACTTCGCAGGAGAAATATCTGTTTTTTTCCGATATAATAACGTTTTTTTTAAATAATACAATGATGGTGGCAAACAGGAATACGGCCCGCCCGATGGTAAGTGGTAATCGTAGCCCATGGATGCCTGTGACGTCAGCAACAGTGATTTTACAATTCGTCGCACCCGTCACCGATGTGAAATTGGGGCCTGGTGTGACAAGGAGGGAGGGGTCATAAAATCGTAAAATTTGTGTGACGTAATTAATGGATGACCCCTATACAGCTATAATCGACCCCTAATCACGACACAAGACGAAAAGAAATACCAAATAAGAATTAATCTTACGGTAACTAATTAATGTGCCTCTTGCTATACCCACATCCCGGCATTACGTCCGAATGAATATTCAATCGACCGATACCGCGTTGATTGAATCTCGGTGATTGAATGTACGGGAGTGGGTTCGGTTGATTACTTCATCTGACTGTGCCTACTGATAACGATTACCGATATAGCCTCCTAGGACCCCGCGTACATTTTTTTGTACAAATTCCACAGTCTAATCTGAACTTTAAATCGGTGATTAAAGGGTTCCAAATTCAAAGATAAAACAAATGCTTCCGGGTCTCAGGAGGCTGGTAATGGACTATTTAAGTAGGGTTCGCGGCAGAAAAAAGGTTACATACTCTGAATATGTATGTGGTTCCTGAATACATCAAAGAGTTTATAATATGTGCGTAGATAAAGCCATGTACATAATTAGGCATTAAAGAATTAACCAACGGAGCGACATCTGACTTCCACGAGACTTCATAATACATCTCCTTTAACCACTTAACGAGTTATCTTTATCACCTAGTAATAATTTGTGTCTGACTCACGGCCTATAGCGATATACATATGGCGAGTTGATTAAATTTCGGGTGATTGGGTGTGTAGACGAGAGTGGCTCCGGTAGATTGCTTCATCGGGATAACTACGTTTATAAACGAGGATTTATAAAAATGAAAGAAATAGGTGTGTTTTTTATCCTGTAGGTAAGTAATAAAGTACTGCTGGCAAATTACAAAACAATACCCTACTTTTGAACTGGACCGAGTTAATTAAATTTGGTATAAAAATAGATTGTGACCCGAGGAAGGACAGAGGGTAGTTCATCAATCATCGTCATCCTACATACATCTCATACAACACGTATTTCATCATCATCATCATCATCATCATGTCAGCCATAAGACGTCCACTGCTGAACAAAGGTTACATACTCTGAATATGTATGTGGTTCCTGAATACATCAAAGAGTTTATAATATGTGCGTAGATAAAGCCATGTACATAATTAGGCATTAAAGAATTAACCAACGGAGCGACATCTGACTTCCACGAGACTTCATAATACATCTCCTTTAACCACTTAACGAGTTATCTTTATCACCTAGTAATAATTTGTGTCTGACTCACGGCCTATAGCGATATACATATGGCGAGTTGATTAAATTTCGGGTGATTGGGTGTGTAGACGAGAGTGGCTCCGGTAGATTGCTTCATCGGGATAACTACGTTTATAAACGAGGATTTATAAAAATGAAAGAAATAGGTGTGTTTTTTATCCTGTAGGTAAGTAATAAAGTACTGCTGGCAAATTACAAAACAATACCCTACTTTTGAACTGGACCGAGTTAATTAAATTTGGTATAAAAATAGATTGTGACCCGAGGAAGGACAGAGGGTAGTTCATCAATCATCGTCATCCTACATACATCTCATACAACACGTATTTCATCATCATCATCATCATCATCATGTCAGCCATAAGACGTCCACTGCTGAACATAGGCCTCCCCCTTACACGTACGTATTTACTTTGATTATAATGATGACACGCCACTACGATTTCGAGAACACTAAAATGAACAATAATCATGGCAACCGTTCTTATATAGTATTTTTTCCACTCAATTTAGTTTTTACCCTCTATCATATACCTCTTTCCACTTCGTTTACTGACTTTTTTCCGAAGCAGTTACATAAATTGGGATAAACATTTAGCAAGGCGGTGGATTCTGCGGGCGCTCTTTGATTCTTTATTATGTTAAATCAAAATAAAGTAAAGGAAAAACAGACAACAAAGGGGAGCTAGATTATTCTTAGGAATATGGAGGACTGTTTTCAAAAAAGTGCGCGATATTTCGGAATTCCGGTAGTTAGTATATGAGTCTTAAAAAATTTACCAGTAATAAGCGCATGCTGATATACAATATCGCGGTGAACGAAAAGTGTAATGCTCAACAACTATCAGGTAATATTATAACCGGATTATCCGGAACTCTATTTTCATCTCCTTCTGCTTGTAATATTAATTGTAAATTGTTGAGCCAGACACTTTTCATCAGTCACGACACTCGTGACATCTAGTGTCAAGTAGCGGTACTGATAAATCCGCGGCTTGACGCTAGATGTCGTTTAAGAATTGCTTACTTATTTCTCTATGGTGCCGGTTATTCTGTTATTTATTTATTTATTTCTGCACAAAATAAAAACTAATCAAAGTAAAAAATTCTGCTTAAATGCCATAATAAGGCATTTTACACTAGTCAATTTTAAAGCAGAGAGATCGTTTTCATGTTAAATTAAACAGCATTAAATTCAAGCTAATTAAAAGATAATACAATTATAATCATACATTGCAATCAAGTATGCAACGTTGCATTTGATTAAACACAAAACATAATTGGAGTTTCAATTTGGTCTGAAATAGAAGTTCAATAGCTTTTCAGCTGTTTACTGTTTACTGAGCTAACATTTATCGGTAAACATGTTCGCGAAATAATGGTCGGAGTTCGCAAATGCAGGTAGGTTAGGTAGGAAACAGTGGCTCAGCTGGAACAGTGGCTCAGTCGCCTAACGGCGCGATTCGGGAAATGAATTAGAGATGCACAAGATATGAAATAGTAAAGATATGTGACGTTCCACGGCAAAAGTTACCTTATGGCGGTTGGCGCTTACGCTATTATTAACGCCACTCCGATATTATTGCGGCCGCCATAAGGTACCTTTTGCAGTGGAACGTCACATATCTTTTCTATTTCATATCTAGTGCATCCCTAATTCATTTCCCGAATCGCGCCATAAATAGCGCCTCTCTCTCGTATTGAAATTTAGTTGAGTGAGCCACCCGACCTTTTTCTACCGAACTACTGTTCACTGTGTTTAAAGAAAAATAGGCAGATTAAATAAAAATTACTCCCATTTCGTTTATGTATGTCGTCTATATTTCCCTTCAAAAATTTTTTTTCCTACATCCAAAAAATTCACAATTAAAAAAAAATATTCTGTCTGCCTCAACGGCTCTTTCACAAGTCAATACATTTACAGTGACATGAAAAATAACTGTCGAAAAAAAAATAATTACTACAACATTGTAAATCTTGAACCTTGCCTAAAAACTTGCATGATGTTTTCAGGATCCCGTATCTGATCCGTAAAGTGTCATTCGGTGTCAGTTCAGTTTGTCTGTCGGTCAGTGAGCTGAGTCTCATAACCTAACGTAAATGCGTACCGGTACACAGTAAATTTTACAGATATGTTTTTACTACCGCTACAATAGCAATTCATCTAGTATTTCTCGTTACATGCTTATATACTAAAAGTTTAAGAAAAAACTCTTTTTAGTACATATTTGTGTGACGGTGAGGAACCCTCGGAGCGCGAGTAAAACTGAGACTTGGCCATTTTTACAGCGGTTTTCATCAGCTGTAGGAACCACCAACATTTACGACGCTACGCCGTAGACATCGCGTGCGCTACGCCGTAGCACGTAGCGCCGTCTACGAGTTACCGCACGTCGTCTCGAGCGGTTGTTTAATGCGAGTAGAATCTCATTAGCGCTAGAGAATGTAAATAAATGTTAGCTAGCTTAGGGCCCGATTCGAATTTTGAAATGGACATCTATTAGATATCTTTTAGACATCACCAAGATACGATTACGATATGTTTAAGATCTAACCGGTCAAATTTGACATTTGCGCGATTCTGGAGATACTCTTGAACGATTTCCACAGGATATGACTTAGAAATCCAATTCACATCTAATAGATATCTTACTCTATCTAACGTAAATGTGACATTGGTTTCCCAAATTGCGCTGCAAAAGAGAACCAGTTGATATCTAAACTATAACGTATCCAGAATGGATCTAGTACCTGTCGTGTCTTGTGAATATCTTGAAGTTCGAATACGGCAGTTAGTCTAGGTACAAAATATGGGCGCATACAACTTACCCAAAAATATGTCCCATGGTTCTTAATTCGCATATGGGACATAGAGCTATGGGACATATATATTTGAGCGTCTGCCCGATTCGAACATTAAGATACGTCAATTAATAGATCTAGAAACGATATTGATTAGTTCTTCAAACGAAAACGTCACTTTTGACACTGACACATCTAATCGATATCGTTTCTATATGTATTAATTGACGTATCTTAAAGTTCTAATTGGGCCGTATGATGAGTGCACCCACATTTTACACTTGACTACTTTATGTTGGTACACTTTTTATAATACAGACTCTGGGATACGGGATGGTACGAAAAAAGTCGTACTGAAAACCTTTGCGCGTTCTCTGTCGGACAGAACTCTAAAAAACAATGTCCAGTCCATTTCATCCATTGTCCAATCTACCCACCGCTGCCCTAACAATTTCCCCGCAACCACACTACCAGCCAGACAGATTGGGGCCGTCTCAATTCAAAATAAAAACACACTGCCCGAAAAACCCCACGTGGAACGGACTAAATAAAAATAAAATAGGGACAAAATGGAACGCTAGCTTAGCTGGTTACCACAGATTAAATATTACAGGCCAATTCGAACGTACATTGAGTTATCACATAGAGGTACAATAATACAAGAGATGACACGGGGGAGGGGCCAAACGACCGAACGAGATGCACTTATGGAAATTTCAGTAGGAGTAGCAGAGAAAGTCCTTGTCACAGTCTCACTTTTTGTTTGTTCCCCACCAAAAATTTAGTATGGTTTATGGTGGGCAACAAATAATCCGACCGATTTACGTAGATTGTTTTTGGTATGTTGTCAGGAATGTTAAAACGTGTTTTTAATATTGTCGCTTTGCGTACGTTTTGTCCCTCATGGAGGCACGCTTATAGCTCATCTATGTAATACTAGGTCTATGAGTTATCATGAGCGCGTTCATTTCGCTCGGACTTGTCCGTACATGTATTAGGAGCATTCTATGAAATTGTCTACCGTTGTCCCGTACAAAGGCGAGTTTTCTGAACATTTGCAGGTATAGGAGTTTCTTTTTCTGTATCAATTGGTCAAAAATATGTCCAGAAAAATTTTCGTCGCCTTTAAACGCCGGAAAAATAGTTCTGATATACGAACGAAATAAAATGCGTTTGTATTTGACAGCCGTGGAATGTTTCACTAGTGCAAGCTAGACGCACGCCCGAATGATATCGTTGCGATGTCATTATGCACGTTCGAATTGGCCTGTCAATTCAAAGTGAAAACTCACTGGCCGGAAAACGCCAGGTGGAACCAACAAAATAAAAATAAAATAGGGACAAAATGGAACGCTAGCTTAGCTGGCTGCTACAGATTAACCCCCTTATTCATAAAACTTTACGGGCCTGATTTAGTTAAATTATCTTTTATCCCTTTGTTACAAATACATAAGCCAAAATGACAGATAAAGACGAACGATTATTAGCTAATTGAGGTTTGTAGCACGTATATGAATAAAGGGGTTAATATTAGTGTCGCAAAAGCGAAGAATGTGCATAAGTAGGGTGTTAATATGCTTTTAGTTTGCCTAATTGAAAATTAATAACAGATCGGACTGATTATTCAAATAAATTGCTTACTTTAAAACAGCGGTCGGCAACCTTTTAGCAACCAAGGGCCAAGTAGTAGTCAATATTAGGTACATACAAAATAGCCAGGTAGGCTTGCGGGCCGCAAGTGAGAGGTTCACGGGCCGCTTGTTGCCGACCGCTGCTTTAAAATGTCAATATACATTTTGTATAAATAAGAACAACTAGCTGAACTTGTATAATACATTTATGTCAATGACGTCTAACGTATTGAATGTCAGTGTCAATGTCAATAATGTGTCAAATCGTCTCCTTTAAACACATATACTGCATGTTTAATGATTTTAATTTCCCAGGAATTTTTAATGCTTCTTTTATTGTTCTATCTGAAGTAACTATTTTCCGCCGTATTTCTTGTTTTTGTAAAGCTGGGACTAATTTAAAACTGTTGCAGGCAGAACTGAAAAAACCTAGATTCGTATCTTTTGGCAAAATGGCGCAGAGAAAAAAAGGCAAGTGACCATTAAAATTGTTTCTTTAAAAGTTTCTTTTGCGTAATTATTTACGATGGAAGTGCGAAAAATAGGTATTCGCAAAGAGTGGCGAATTTTAAAACACGCCCGAATAAGTCGACACGAGTTGCGAATTACCTGTTCGCACGTGTATCGTACTAGTAGTTCATGTGACTGCTACATAATGCCTATTATTTATTTACACAAACGGGTCTACCGCGATATAATTTCATTGTTTTTACCTTTAATTCCGACGTTTCAGCTGAGTTGCACCAGCTGTGGTCACGGAAAGACTGACGTCCCGACGAATGTCAACGGAGATATAAAACACCACTAAACTACTTATTAATACCTCCGTTGACATTTGTTGGGACGTCAGTCTTTCCGTGACCACAGCTGGTACAACTCAGCTGAAACGTCGGAATTAAAGGTAAAAACAATGAAATTATATCGCGGTAGACCCGTTTGTGTAATTAAATATGTGTACAAAACGCGAGAGTTTAAAGTGTTATAATGCCTATTTATGTACAGTTACGGTGTCGTAATGTAGCACCAGTTGTACTGTAAATAAAAATATACATATATACCAATATACCATGCTCACACCAGTGAGCAAGGTGCACTGATCATAGTCACGTATTGATGTAGTACCCATGAACCTCGCTCATACAAGTCAAATTAATATTACATCATAATCAGATACGAAAAATCCCAACCCTACATACCCAATTCGCTAAGAACCGCGATGCGGTTGACAAACGCAAAACGCGCGATGTTTGACTGCTGTTTAATTGCCCCCCTTTTCCCTCTGCCCCCCTCATTTTGCCCCCTACTGCCGTGCCGAGGAATTTAATAACGGGCCGTTTTGCGTCCCATCACTTTTGCTTTTTTAATTGGATCGATGGTATCAATGATGTACTGTAGTTACTTTGAATGGCCGACGTTGGCTTAAAGCTGAGTTTATAGGTTGTTGTTTTAATTTTTACATTGATTTTTACGAATCCAATTTCTTTTTCGCGTATAATTAAATTTCAAAATTACCAGCGAAATTTCAATGACGGCATTGTCCCCGTGGTTTGGCAGAAGACTAGCTAAAGTTGACATCTTCTAGCTGCGCGAGGTTTGAAGTCAACTTTAGTCAGTCTCCTTTTTACCCGACTACGGCAACGCAAAAGGAGGGTTATGATTTTGACCGGTATGTACCTATGTGGATATGTATGTATGTATGTTCATTTTAATTAAATGCGATTAAGTCCTGTTTTTGCTAACGTTTAAGCTCTACTTTTTAGCTTGTACATACTTATAAAGATAAATACATACTAACATAGATAACATCCATAACTCACGTAAAAAAATAAATGCCCTTACCGGGATTCGAACCCGGGACCTCCTGCTTCGTAGACAGGGCCACTACCGACACCGACTAGGCTAGGAGGTCGTCAAAGTTAATGAAAGTGTAAAACGTTAACTGCATTGCATTAACACTGCTGAACCAATTTCCGTCTGCCCGGTGCACGAATTAGCGATAACGGGTGCAGGGAATAAGAGGTAGCGGGGTCGGGAGCGATAGCGGATATAATCTAAACCAATCTAACAGCGGGGTTACTATAAAAATGTTAAGCAGGCCACTGACGAGCCTTCCAAACGGATGCCGTTCCAATGAATTCGTCCAAATGGACGGCATCCTAATGTTAAACGTATTTTTCGTTTTTGACATTCACGGACCGATTTTGGATTGCAGCCACGCTATTTGGAATGTTGGAATGCTCGTCAGTGGCACATTTAGAAGTGTTTTGAAAAATAAAATTACGATTACGTTCACGTCATAGTTATCATCAGAGTCAATAAATATTTACTTGCAATACATATCGGTGGGAACATATCCCGAAAGCGTAGTATAAATAAAATAGAGTAAAGAATTTCAATGATTGTCATGTTGAGGAAAATGTTAGGAGTTAAAGCCAAATTCGGGCCATATTCTTTTTTATTTCACTTTAATTCGGAATTATGATCGAACAGATAAAACTATTTCCTATAAACAAAAACGCAATCTTGGCAACTCACAAATATTCGTGTTTGCATAACCAGACGCATTCTACAATACTAACGTAATACAAAGCGTCATAGACATTAAAATAGCGAAATCGTGCGCTTCAATATTTTATTTGAGTGACATAATTAATTATGTGCTAAAATTGTGAGGAAATGCACAGTGGCGAGAGTTTTTCATGTCGCTTGCCAAGTATTCAATTTGATATGCATATTTTGGCATAACTCGTGTAACATTTTACATTTGAAAGTCGGTATTGACTCCGCATACGAAGCAGGGGGTCCCAGGTACTTAACATATTTTTGTTTTCATCACAAAGATTTGATTCTATGTATATTTTGATTATACATTTATTTAAAAATATATTTTTTTCTTATATAATTAGGGTGTATTTTTATTTGCAAACCCACGACGAGATTACGGACTTTGAATAATAAATAAATGGATAAATAAATAATAAATATTATAGGACATTTTTACACAAATTGCCCTAAGCCCCACGGTAAGCTCAAGAAGGCTTGTGTTGTGGGTACTCAGACAACGATATATATAATATATAAATACTTACATATGTATGTAGAAAACAACCACGACTCAGGAACAAATATCTGTATCATCATACAAATAAATGCCCTTACCAGGATTCGAACCCGGGACCATCGGCTTCATAGGCAGGGTCACTACTACCCTTTAGGCCAGACTGGTCGTCAAAACTATTGCTATTGACTTGCACCAAGATTAGCTTGCTTGCTTGACTTGGACCATGGTCATTTGTCCTATCGATCGTACGTATGCTTATATAGAAAGCTTATCAATAAGGTTCGACGTTGGCAAGATAGATGACCTGCTACACTGAATTGATGAATTTATCAGCTTATTGGAGATAATTCAATTATAATTTATGATGGGCTTGATTACTTTCGCCGAAAATGGTATGGCCGATTATAACTTCCCAACTCACGTTTGGCGGAATTTCATTTCGCCGAATTTTCATTTCCCAACTTATCAAATGGTTTTTTTTTATTTGCCAACCGCACAGTTACCAACTAAACGTTTGGTCTGTGTTTTATAATGCCTATTTTCAAAATGCCAACTTTCATGTCGTAGAATGTTTTAGTTGGCATAATATACACTTAGTTGTTTATTGTCTACCATTTGTTTCATTTGGTCAGACTGTGCCAAAGGGGGGCCTTTTGTAGGAATAACTTTACTCTAAAATCAAAAATGGCCGAGATATTTGACACGAAAGTTGGGATATTTGACCCGAAAGTTGCTGTGATGTAATTACGTTTTTTAGGTTGTTGAAAAAAATAATTTGGCCAAGTCCGAGATAGCTCGAGGCATTTAGTGTTCCGTACGGCTACCATCAGTTTGGCATTGACATAAACGATATCGTGAACGTAATTTACTTCCTATAGGTATATCTCTTTCGGACTAATATGTCAGTACGAGCGAGATGCATAGAAAGTAAATTACGTTCACGCTCACGGTAGCGTTTATGTCAATGCCAAACTGATGGTAGCCGTACCGCTCGCATCGTTACATTTTACAGAGGTTGTTTGCCTGTTTTTAGGATACCGTATTCAACTACATACACAGAACTATAGTACAAAGTGTCTAAGTGCGAAGGCCGAAGACCGAGCTTTAGCAAAATGTCATCGCTTTAGCACAGAGCAATAGTACAAGTGTCTAAATGTGAAGGCCAAAGGCCGACCTCCGCGTAGCCCGAAGGCCCGAAGCGTCCAGGATGTCAGTGCTTTAACACAGAACAATAGCACAAGTGTCTAAATGCGAAAGCCGAAGGCCGAGCTCCGCGTAGGGCCGAAGGCCCGAAGCGTACAGGCTGTCAGTTCTGTGTTTAACCACTGACATCTTGCAGGCTTCGGGCCTTCGGCCCTACGCGGAGCTCAGCCTCCGGCCTTCGCATTTAGACACTTGTATTAATTACCTGTGTTTAGAACTGACCTCCTGGATGCTTCGGGCTTTCGGCCCAATGCGACTTCAGCGTTTGGATCTTGCGACTTAGACACTTGTACTTAAAAATACTTGGAAAAGTTACGGGAGGCGCGCGTCTGTCGGACGCTTCGGATCTTCGAATCGCTCCTTCGGCCTTTGCATTTAGTTAGATTCTTGTACTATTGCTTTGTGTTTGAATACCGAAGTCGAGCATCTCGCAAATGCTTGATGTATTATAATAATTTAGAGTAAGGCCAAGCACGCACCACGATTTTTTGTCCTGCGATAATTTTGTCGCAGAAATGCAACGTATGTGTTTATATGTAAGTGCGCGCATATGCGACAAAAAAATCGCTGCGATTTTAAAATTGTGATTTGTCACATTTTTCCGCGATTGTTCGCGACGCGATTGTCGCAAAGTGAATTGCAGCATGCGGAGTTGTATGGCCCCGCGCGCACTATGATAATAAAATCGCAAACCGGCCGGACCTCAGTCGGCATTTCGCTCTCCAAACCCCAACATCTCGGCACCTGCATCTCCAATGGAGTCTCAAAATGAGACGCTAGATGTTGACCATTTAATTATGGAAATAGACGGGGATCACCTGTGTGTTATAAATGCTCAAAGTCATACAGCAATCGCATATTAAAGACACGTTTCATGACAAGCAACTGGTACGAAATCCATGTTGAGAATGAACAAATTAATCGTCGACTTTTTCATCGCAGTGCGCGCAGTGAATTTTCTGCGATATATTACAGCGCGATTCTAAAATCGTGTCGCAAAAATTAATATCGTGGTGCGCGCTTGGCTTATAAAGCCCGCTCCACACTCGTGCGCGAATCGCGGCGCGAAGCCGCGAACGCGAGTCTGGAGTCGATTTCGCATATCAGCGAACTAGACTCCACACTCGCGTTCGCGGCTTCGCCCGCGATTCACGCGCATAGTCTGGAGGGGGCTTAATACCTTAAATGTATACTCCTTCAATTTGAATTTAGAACTCATTATTATTTTTTATTTCATTTTGTTTATAGTTCTATGCCATATATATATAGACTTTAATATTATTTAGAACTGCTAAAAAACAAGATCGGCTTACTTTAAATATTTCGTCAATTTTACCTTTGTTTCTAAAAACTGTGATATTTAACTGTCATATTCATATACTATTAATGTCTTCCAAAATTATTTTCTCGTAACAGGACTGAGGGGCTACCGCGAAAACCGAAATTCGCAATTTGCGGGGATCTTTCTCTTTTACTCCAATGAAGGCGTAATTAGAGTGACAGAGAAAAATGCTCGCAATTTGCGAACTTCTATTTTCGCGGTTATAGCCCTGAATCTTGTTGCTCACCGATCCGTTCAAAAATATACATAAGTACTGAATATAATTAATAGATATTATAATTATACAATTAATACAGAAATGTAATGGTACTTAATGAAAAGGAATATTGTGTATATTGTTTCGACGAATCAGATACTCTCAATAAAATCTATAACATGAGGCCAAAGCTGTTCATAAATATTAAATGACTTTATTATCTCTATACGCCTTACTAACTCTATGTGTCCTATTGTGGAAAAAAAAACACAACGACAGTCAAGAACGGAATTCTTAATTTGAATTTTTCAGATTTTTGAGTCCATTGGTTGGAAAGCCCGTTCGAAATTGAAACTTATTTGCAATATAATAAGGTCGTATTTTGTACATCTCTCTCATACTTATAGTAGGCTATTGAGATAAAATTAAATATCCCACAAAGATAAGCAAGCAGAATTAAACTTTGTGTCAAAGACATAAGTCATAAATTTCAATGCCAAAGTTTTAACTAAGGATGTTTCTCGCCTAATATGAATTGACCAGTGTAAGCATCAGTTAGCTAGCCCTAAGCAACCAAAGGTCAAGCTGCAGTTGAAAAACTAATAAAGATAAAGTTAAGCTGATAATTTTCCCGCCGTCTCCATGCTTCTTTAAGTTGGGTATTGACTGGTCAGCTGCCTGTTAGCTATAGTTTTCGCGAAAATCGCCAGGACAGAGGTGAAAATTTTTGTATGAAAACTTGCAACTTTAAATGCATTTTTTGACGAAACTATTGCAGTCTAAAATGAAGTCAAAATCAGTCCATCGACTCAATTTTTTGCAAGCTTTCTAATGGTACCCCACACGATTCTTACAAATGAAAAAAGTTTCAGCCTACCCCTCTCAACCCCCTAAATTTCCCCCTTTAATAAGAAATAAGCAGTTTTGACTTATTTACAATATGAGTGGTGGTAATTGCTACAACTGTTCCAAATTTTAGGTATCTATGTCAAACGGTCTCTGAGAAAAACGTATTTAACTGATTTGCAAGACCGAAGTGATCCCATAAGTGTTCCGTAAACAAAGTTTTGTACGGAACACTAAAAATAACCTCGAAGACTAAGGCGGGAGCAAAGCTCCCGCCTTAGTCTTCTAACCTAACCATATCCAAGTCGGTTCTGCCCAGGAAGGTCTTCGTCATGAAATTCCGCCAAAAATAGTTCTGCGAAAAGGCAGAACACCTATAAACCCTCTATGATGGGTTGAAAGCACCATAAAAATAGACTGTTTTATGAAAACACTAGCGATCCGCCCCGGCTTCGCACAGGCTACACAAAACCTTAACAAATTATACACTTAAACCTTCCTAAATAAAACTCTATTGATAGGTGAAAACCGCATGAAAATCCGTTCCGTAGTTTTTGAGTTCATCGCGAACATACATACACACAAACAGACAAACGCGCGGGGGACTTTGTTTTATAACATGTAACCTAGTGATTTTATTACCTTATGTTGGTATTTAAAACAGTAGCTAATCACTTATTCAATGAAAATTAATTAACTATCAAACTTATTCTCTTGCAGTCACTTGACACACTTTCTTACATGGCGCGGTCGGTAGGATAAAATTTTGATTTTTGCATTTATTTAAACTTTTAAAGTATCAGTTCAGATGACGTTTTATTGAGGGTGTACTTTCTCTCCCAGTTTTAAACTTCCATTCAAGTAACAAACTAAACATGAAAAGTTTCAGGTATCTATGAAACATACAGCAGTAGGAGGAACATCAATCCCACTTAGAGGAACAAGATTTTCCCATTTGCTGCATTTCTGCGGTAAAAACTTCCAGCGAATTATTTATCTGTGAAACTTTCTCTTTCTTGTCAAGATAATGTTGACCAATAAGATCGTACATAAATATAACATTTAGAACTTTCGCGTTTTGAAATCCTTATAAATAAAATGTGCTGGTCTAACGGCTCGATTCGGGAAATTAATTAGAGACTCAGATCATCATCATCATTCGCTTGCCCTTATCCCATTCCTTTGGGGTCGGCGCAGCATGTCTTTTTCTTCCAATTAGAGACTCAGATATGAAATAATAAAGATATATGACGTTCTACTGCAAAAGGTACCTTATGGCGGCTGGCGCCGCGGTTCGGGAAATGAAAGAGATTCACTAGATAGTTATTAAATAGTGAAGCTAATATATCTTTGCTATATCGTAGGTATCTAGTTAATCTCTAATTCATTTCCCTAATCGCGCCGTATATCTATTCATCGTGTTTATGTCTGTCGATCGAAACTGTCATGGTTTTTCAAGTAGGTACCTAAATTGTCAATGTTGTGATGCCGGTGGGCTTCCGGGGTTAGAAACTTAAATTGAACGTGAGCATTTTGTCACTATTAACATATGAATAAAACGGTTGGCCCTTATTAAAGGAGACATAGGAGCGAAAGATAACAAAAGTTAAATTTACTATCTGATAAAACATTGTATTATGTAAATTATACGAAAAAGAATATATACTCTACGATTATTTGTAAAATCTCTGTTACTTTATATTCAAATGCATTAATGCATACAGCGGTTTCCAACAAAAGCGTTATACATATATAATATGTAAAGTATCAAGTGTAATGAAATTCATCTCGTCTACATAGTTCCGTAGTATCTCGCCAAGTTAATAACGCTATTAAACAGCTGCTAAACTCTGAACACAATTAAAAAGTCCAAACTACCGTAACATTTCACGTTACATAATGCCTTTTAAAATGAATAAGTTAACCCGTTTCGTAACAAATTGCTGTTCGGTAATGAATGCGTAATTAACACGAGTAATCGTCTACTTAAACTTTGCCGGGATGAGCGGTATTGAAAAATTACAGTCGAAATTTTGAAATTACACAGCAATAAACATAAATTCAAATGAAAAATTTTCGAATTACGAAAATAATAACAGAGTTAGATCAAGAGAAGTCTGCAACGATTTTGATAGCATACGCAGTGCAAGTGTTATTCGTCATAATTTTATAGAAGTTTGACGTTTAAAATAACACTTGCACTTCGTGAGCTATCAAAATCATTGCAGACTTCTCTTGGTCTTACTCTACTTAGTTTTAAAATAAATGAGCTTGTAGAAATTGTCGCGCTTGTTGAAGTAAGCTGAAAATCTATTGGACATTTAGTACGACACGACCATTTGCTTAAAACTATCCTCGAGGGGCGGATAGGACACAAGCGAGGTAGAGGAAAACCTACACGCAGTTACATCAAGTAGAAGAAAAAGTAGGGGTCGTGTCGTATCAAAAAGTGAAGCTGGCGCAATATTTATAGGAAAAAATGGAAGATACTTCACCGACACAAGAATAACTCATACTGACGAAAGTGTCGTAACTTTTTAAATAAACTAAAAAATGTACAGGTTAAATTGTCACGACAACAAAATAAAATCATGAAAGCAAGCCCTAAAATGAATGAATACACTAATTGGCATTTACCTGGGCACTACTCTCGGTCCACGATTTTATATGTATAGGGATGTGTGGTGTGGGTCTCAAAAATCCCTTCAAACACCCCACTTTTACAGCACATTAAGATCCTCTACCTTGCAGGATTAATAAGTGCGGTATTATAACCACTTTTATTTAATTTTGCGCTTGTATTTTCCTCAACACATCGCCTATTGGCAGTTTTCGTTGTTAGGAAACCCTGTTACTTACCAATTCGGTTGCTTATTCCATTTTAATAGACGGCAGGGCGACTGCCACGTTTTCCTTAAGACTGACGGGCGGGTAAGGCGCTCGAGTGTCTTCAAATAGCTGAGCCGCTGGGAATCGGATTGTTTAAAGAACTCGCTATTTTTGTACATCGGAAAATACATACAAAAAGGAGTCGATACTTGGTAAGACTTTTAAGGTAAGCAATCAAAACAAACTTTTACGTTGAAGAAAACATTATTTACTTGCAGATTTATTTTTGTCTCTTGGAAACGAAATATCATTTAATATTTTGCTGGTTGCGTCGTCGCAGCGTTATTTTTTAGGATATGTCACATCAATGCGTTGCGACGACGCGACCGTGACGCATTGTTATACGAGTATGATAACTTCTTACTAACAAATTTGGGAACAAATCAAATTATCAAAGTAAGTCAAAACCTAATTATTTTAATAGCCGCGATAGCTGAAGGGATTCGAATTCGACCTCCGCCGCTGGGGCCTGTGCCTCTACCATCAGTTGGCAGAGTATTTTTCACTTACTTTCAGTGAATAAACGTGCCGTGTGTCACGTTTTACGTTTCTTTACGGTCTTATGTACCTAACTTCACTCCACTCCAAACGATGCTGTCCCTTTCTAAGTATACTAAAAAACAGAGCAAGAGTTATCGGAGTTTTATACAGCGCCTCTAGGATTCACCTAAAGAACTAAATAACAAAATTGACACATTTTCTCACGTCTACGTAATTTACTATCTATGCATCTCGCTCTCGCATATTAGTGCAAGTGAGATGCACAGAAAGTAATGTTACATATACTGATGGTAGCCCTGAATATGGAGGGTAGAGGTAAGGAGAATCCTTTATGACTTTATGAGAAAACTCCTTTATGGGAGAATATTTGCAAAAACTGGGCACGCTGTCAGCTATTATAATTTTTCTAAATCTCTCCAGAGTAGCGAAAAAAAGAAAATCCATAAACCTAGTTTTTCATCGTATCAATACCGTACTAAAAATCATGGGGAATGGAAGATACTCGTATTTACAAGTGGAAAAACGTTTTCTCTTTTTGTATGGACGATTACGTAGTATAGGTACTTCCCTCTTAAGGTTTTTGACGGACACTTTTTCATTATTAATTACATGGAGTATTCCTTACCTCTACCATCCACTAAGAGCATTTAGAAGGGAGATGTCATCGCTGTCATTTTCTTTACAAAACAGTCTGCCCATTTTTGCGGGGGAGGGGACGTCAAATGTATTGCTATTTCTACATGATTTGTACGTAACGTACAAATAGCCATGTCAGTCTATACAAAAGTTTGCACAATTGTGCAAGTTTTTCGGCAGAGGGGTAAGTAATAATGTCAACAAAAAAATAAAGAGTATACCTTCGAGACTACTACGACTATGATATTTGATTTATTCAGTTGTCAATATAAAACAAATGTAGGTGTTCTTTCTTCTCGTATGAGACGCCATTACTATGTAGTCTTGCTTGAGATTAATAAAAATTACCTATATGGTGTTAAAACAAGCTTTTCTTTCCTGCTTGGAACCCTAATCCTAAATCCTAACAGTAAGCACTCAATGGCCACTCCAGTTATTAAATGCTCTAAGACCAATTTTGTCACTATGTTACTGACTCAACCTTCATTCTACAATTTTTTAAAGATTTGACGTTGCCATAGTTACGAAAATAATAAACACATCAATGTTAGTAAACAATGTATAAATTAAAATATATTGTATTCAAGACAAAAATTGCAAAATATGATAATTACGTAAACATTATTAATAATCGAGTTAAAATTATGACTTTGCGTGTTAAAAAATAGGAAGCAAAGTATACGGCGCGATTATACAGGCTACTTTTGGCTACATATTTATTACCTATGACGAAAATAGTACACACATGAGAAGAAATCTTAAAATATTAAAATAGGTATGTATTATAATGGTCCGCTTCAGTCCGCATCATGACAGCGGCCGTCTTCTACTGCTAAGTAACATTATCTAATAGAGTGTGCGGAAAGAGAAGAGTCGTGAAATTTAGGGGAGCCCATACATTATACCTACGACTCTTCTCTTTCCGCACAGACCCTACGTATGACCTTAATAGCGATCTTAATTTTATAGTACATATATGATCTCGAGTATATTTCAGTGCCAAGCGCCCCATTTCCAATACAAAATGAACCCACGCAGCGGGTTTTTGGCAATAAATGTGTTTAAATCTTATTTAAATTTTCAGATTCTGAACCACCAGCAAAAGTTTTTGAAGAAAGTTTTATATTTCCTGTTACCAAGTTTACATGAAAAACGATTACCTAGGTACCAAACACAATAATTTGAACAACGGAAAATAAAATAATACTTACTTAGTACTTAAAGAAAAATAAATAAACTCACAGAACATTTGTATGTTTTATTTTATTTAAGATAATAGTGCTTAATAAAATACGTAGCAATTCTTGTGTAAATATTATAATAGGTCTTGCGGTATGTTCTTACTATGTGTTATGTGCACCCAGCAACAAAAACAGCAACATGTCTATGTACCGCTCCTAGTATTGAGCCTTAATTCTTAATACATATGTAACTTCTACATGCATACGCATGCATACATGATGCAATCCGGGTTTTCATGGAAATGTTGTTTTCAATCAGCTTCTTGCCTAAAACCAAAAACTGCTCGTAAGCAATGTGATTTTCGCAAATGTAGCAGTAGAAATAGAAAAATATGATGTCAAGTATAACTCATTACCTTTGTACTAAATCAGCCTTTTATCGAACTATTAATTGATTTATCCCTTAAAGTTTTGCTTGAAGTTCACATACTGTTATAAATTTATACATATTACGTTGAAAATTGCATTAATATTCGTGAAAAATCTGCGTATTTGTTGTGTTTATAAGTTGACAGAAATGTCACGTTGGAAACGCACGTATTTTTCCATAACATCTGTCACGTTTACTCGCGTAAAGTATTTACGCAGAATAATTCTGGCTCAGTTTTCATTATATAATTAGAAAGAGAGCGTTTTAGGTGTGAAGTTAGGCAAGTATGGAAAACTCGCGTAAAAACGTTTGTAACTCATGGTACAATTTGAAATTTTTAGTTCTTTACGTGACCGGTAGAGGCACTGTACAATTACTCCATACATTTTCCTTAACTTTCTCACTATCTTCACTTCTCACTGTCATTCACGGAACTCATAGTAGAGCTACTGGTCACTTTTTCTTTAGTATATGACATCTATTTCAGTTTACAAAAACCTGTTTCCCGAGTAAATGGACGTCGATTTTCCCAGATCGCCCTAAATTCTTCCGCATAACACGGCACGCCCGAAACGACGGGCAACTCAAATGAATGCGCAATTTGCGTCAAATTTATCAACAAAATGGCCGCGGAGAATACAAGTCCACGCGATATTAAAATTTTCCGAAAATCGGCGGAAACGAAATACGGCGAATACGTGAGTGTCTGGATATTACCTACCACGTTTGTAATATTAAAATTTCACGTACATATCTTAAGGTGACAGGAATTGGGGTGATGGGTTTTGGAATTAGATACGTGACTTTGAGGCATCATCGTAAATATCGTAATGTTTTGAGTCATATTTTTACTTACGGAAGGTGTTTGTGTTTTTGCAGCGATTTATTTGCCTTTCTGCACGGTACCAGCGATGGTTCTTATAAATCCGGACGCTCATACACGACCTTACACGCGTATCAGAGTTATAACCGCGAAAATCGAAGTTCGCAAATGGCGGGCATTTTTCTCTGTCACTCTAATTATGCCTTCATTGGAGTAAAAGAGAAAGATCCCCGCAATTTGCGAATTTCGGTTTTCGCGGTAGCCCCTCAGCTCGCACGGCACAAGCTTGTACGACCTTATTAGAGCGACAACGAAACGCAAAATGCACGCGTGAAAAGACGAGCGTATATGCTCCGCGCGCTTCTAAATATGAGCTTATACGCTCATATCGCTAATCTAAAACCGCCCTAAGGGTACGACTGCGCTTTTTGTGGGACAAAATCCTCACTCCATTTACTCGTGGATCCTTTTAGGTATCTAGTTTTCAACAACTAAGTCCGGAAATCCTGATGCCAACCCTCGTCAAATCGTTTTATTCGCGATTTTTCCCGACATCGCCGTCTTAACACGATTTACTCAATGAAATTTCATGACACGCACATTTAATAAATAATATAAGACAACATACCGGGTGTGGCCTGTAATACGAGCAAATAATTAAAACATAGGTTACACTAAACTTCCGAGAGAGGACTGGATCTCAATCCGTCGAAAACAAAGCTAGTGCTATTCACTAATAAGAGAATAAAGGAGATGAGACCCTTAGAGATACAAGGCATAGAAATAGAAATGGTGAACGAGCTGAAATATCTGGGAGTGACTCTAGACAGTACACTCAGATACAAAACTCACATCAAAGAACAGACGGCAAAAGCCATAAGAACACTGTGTCAATGCAAAAGGGCAGTGGGGAAGAACTGGGGACTGAAGCCAGGTATGATCCACTGGATCTACAAGGCGGTGATACTTCCCAGGGTGCTATACGGGGCAGTGATATGGTGGCACAGGGCCCGTATTAAAGAATACCAAAAAGACCTAACCAAAGTACAGAGATTAGCGTGCCTCATGATGACAGGGGCCATGAGAACGACCCCGACACATGCATTGGAGGTAATGCTAGGCCTGAAGCCACTCTGGATAGAGGTAGAGAAAAGAGCCACCGAACAGTGGTATAGAATGAAAGCATGCAAGGAATGGAGAGGAAGCTGTGTGGACAAGAGACACGCGCTGATACAAAAAGAGGCGCTATCAAAATTTGAGATGCTGATGGCCAATAACGACCTTATAAAAAGGCAGGAGATATTTGACAAGAAGTACAGGATACATATAGGAGAGAGAGACAACTGGAAGGTAGAAGTCAGTCACCCGACGACTATCTGTTTTACGGATGGCTCTAGAAGAAGCTCAACGAAACTAGCAGGAGCAGGCATAGTAATCCCTAAACTGGGAGAGAAGGTATCAATACCGTTGGGTAGGTATGCTAGCGTATTTCAAGCAGAGGTATGTGCAATAGCGCGCTGTGCACACATAATTAAAGAGAGTGTGCAGCAAGAAGGTGCTGTTGTAATATATACCGATAGCCAAGCAGCACTGAAGGCACTAAAGAAAACATCGGTTACCTCCTCCCTTGTGAGAGAATGTCGGGAGGAGCTCAACTCGATAGGCAAACGAAGAAGCGTCACGGTGGCATGGGTACCAGGACACCAAGGAGTGACGGGTAACGAGAAAGCGGACGAGATGGCAAGGATGGGGGCGGAAACGGAACACATTGGTCCGGAACCGGCTCTACCTATGTCAGCGGACGTCACGAAGGGAGTCATAGAGAAGGTAAAAGAGATGGAAGCACAAAGAGAATGGGAAGAAGAAACTGGATGTAGACAGTCGAAGATGATGATCAAAGGCATAGATCACAGGAGAACCAGGTATCTTCTGAAACTAGGTAAGAGCAGTCTGAGACTTCTGACAGGTATCATTACAGGTCATAACACTCTCAATAGACACCTTAAGATAATGGAGATAAGCAGAGATGCCTCCTGTCCACACTGTGGTAAGGAGGAGACTAGCTTACACCTACTAGCGGAATGTATTATGTATGCGGCACCGCGATATAATACATTCGGCAAAGACACACTAAAAGAGAACGAACTAAAGGACGTCGAACTCAAAGATGTCCTTCTGTTCTGCAGGAAAACAAGAAGATTTGAGGAGAATGGTGAGGGAATGCCGCCGGGACAGTAACCTGAAGCTCCGACTCCAGGGAATCGGGCTGAATGAACGCGGCACGCGATCGACAGCCCGCCTGCTTCCGGCCAGGCGTCCCTACACTACATCTACATCTACATCTACACTAAACTTCTCAAACGGTGACACTTTTGTTCAACAACTTTTAAAAATTATGAAGTATTTAGACTCCCTATTTTTCATACAAAATAAATATTATCTTCAATGGACACCATCACCACGCCATTTTAATGTGATTGACGTTGCTTGTCACGTCTTAAACATAACAAAATTCGCAATACATTGCGTCTTAGAATAAACTTTAAAGTGTATTAAAAATCAAACCACAAGTTATTTTTAAAAGTCGCTGAACAAATGTTGGTCGGTATGAGGAGTACAGCCTACAGTTTAAATTTTTGCTCATATTACAGGCCACACCCGGTATAACATATAATGGGTTCAAGAGAGATGTTGGATATGTTGACGAAAACGCTAAATCGTAAACGCTAAGTCATAATTATTGTACAATTTTTCTGTGGTGAATTTCGTTGTCTCTACACATTAAAGGAGCGTTAAATCGACTGTATAGTGTGAAGAGGGTTGAACTATACATGGATTGACGGATTAAATATGTTTGACCTCTCGAATCATAACCTCATAACCAAAGGGCGTGAAGGGTTTATGGGAACTTTATGGAACTTTTTGTGGAAATGAATGTGTTTTCTTAGACGACTGAGATAAAAAAGACATCTATTTTATTATTAAGCAGTTAGAGAATAGAAGATACTTTTGACGCGTAGCCTGATCCATTACTTTTGATGCCGACTGTATCATGTAAACGGGCCTTAATTTAGTGTTTATAATGAAAAAGCTAGATTCTTTAAAACCTAAGACACATACGTCCTCAAGAAGTTTAACTCAAACGAACATGGATCGTCTTTCAGTCGGTCTTTGAGTCTTGAAATTATTTCGTCGAAAGCCTAAAGCCTTGTTCGGACTAGGCTAGTATTTTAATCTAGTGGCGAGTAATTTAGTAGCTAAACTATTCGCTACTGCCTAAAAATCGTTCGCATTACAGTCGAGTAAAGCTCACAAGTCAGTGGTACTCTGCTTCACGTCAACTGATGAACTCGACTAAATCGACAGGTTCGGACTTGTTTAGCCGGCGGCCGAGTGAGCACGGACGCGTGGTGGGGGGTGCTACTCGCTACTAAACTACTAAAAAAAATAGAATAAAATGGATTGACTCGACTAAATTACTTACTAATCCACTCGACTAATTTTTTGGTGTTCAGACACGTTTAGCTACTAAATTACTCGCCACTAGACTAAAATACTAGCCTAGTCCGAACAAGGCTTAACATAAGAAATTCGAAAACATCGTTCATATGAAAATACACCTAAGCGTTTTTGGCGCTTACGGCCTAAGGCCACGTATATGTATTGAGATATTTGTAAAAACAGCTTAAGCGCCAGCAGCGTTAAGGTCCTATGGAAAGCTGCGAAGGGTTTCGGTACTTTGACATAAACACGATGAAAGTCGGTGAAGTACTAAGCTTTGACTTATTTAATGAAGCTGCGTGGAATGCAAATGATATACCGTTTTAGGGAATATTAAGTAAGTTATATGTCTTATATGACTTGCGAAAGATTTAATTACTTATAAGACTTCAAGCATATTTGACCTATAATATCTTGACTTAAACCTGCTAACTTTCTTTTGAAACTATATGTATACGTATTACGCAATATGTATTCTTCAATATTTAATTTTAGTATTAATGTTTCGTTTTATTTTAGCCTTGTCAGTAGGTTAGGTAGCTTATTAGGAAGCAGATAGTTCTAATCCTGGTAAGGATATATTATTTATTTGTTTGTTGATCACAAATATTTGTTCCCGAGTTATGAATGTTTTCTATGTATTTAAATATAGTTTATATCTATTTTTCTATTATAATTATAATATTATATGATTTATGTCGTCTAGTACCATCAGAACAAGTCTTACAGGGTGTAGTTATGGTTCTATATTTATTTTTAGACAACAGACTTGGGGGCTATTCATAAATTACGTCATTTCAAATTAGAGGGGGGGGGGTCTGGACACCGGATGACGGTAGCATGAAGTAGGAGGAAATGGGGTCATTTGAAGCATGATTTTTGGATGATTATAGGGGGGGGGGGGGTCAAAAATCGATGACGTAATTTATGGACAGCCCCTTGTCAGTAAAACTCCGTTTGTCATAAAACAGTAAAAACTAAAGCGCTTAGTGAGTCTTGAAAACTACTTAGTACTTAAACTGGCCTAGATCCTTTCTAAGGACGTACTAAGAACTTCTTGAACTTTTTCCTTGTTATACTATTCATAAGCGCTGCATCCTTTTCTAAGATTTCTAATGCAAAGTAGGCTTTATTAATGTACTAAGAAATCCCTTTTGACGACAAGTTGCAAACAAGAACGAGAATCATTCCATTTGAAATATGTCAGTGCTAGAGTTTTTAATTCATAGCGCGAAGTCCTTTAAAATCTCTAACATTTCTCTGCTCTACTATTTAACTGACCTTTAGGATTAAACTTCAATAACTAGTAATCCTTTAAGGCGGAATTCCACCAGTGTGCTGCACTGTGCGGCTGCGGCATAAGCATATTCAATACAAAAATGCTTTTGCTCATATTACAGGCCACACCCGGTATATAGAAGTGCCAACGGTGTACCGTCCGTGAAGGTCTGAAATTCTCACTTAACACCACAATAAGTAGAATAATTACGGTGTTTCTATAATAAACGGTCGGTTCCGTCGGTCTTACCTAAGTTAATGTCGGTCTTAGCATCTTAGTAGGAAGACGGCCATTCCATAGGTCGGTAAACAGAGACATTGATTGCACTTTACGTGAGATAACGGCAGTTCTCTTAAAAGCCTGTCAATAGCCAATAGGCTTGGGGATTCGTGCTGCCTTCTGTGCTTAATATCTTTTAAACGGGAGAGAAAGAAATCACAAAATTGAATGAAGTTCGTTAGTTCAGTCATTACGTCATTAGGAAAGCCAGCGCGGCCCCCGAATTTGCGTGTACGAATTTCCACTTCTTCTTAGTCGGCGTCTTCATTACTGAAGGCCGTGTCTACTTTGAGTTTCCTGCGCGATGTACAGTCGCCATCATATATATCGGGGCGGCCGAGGTGCTCACAAATATCTGAGCACGCCTCTATTGTCAAGGCGTTAGAGTGCTTGTTCAGATATTGTGAACACCTTGGCCGCTCCGATATATCTGATGGCGACTGTGCCATGCTTTTCCAAGTGTTCCTGTCCTCGGCGGTCTGAATACTCTTAATAACTTCAGGTATTGGCAAGCCAGTGATGGTTTTTATCAAGTCTGACCACCGGGTAGTTTCCACAGTAGTATTCAAAAATTGTGCTTAAGCACATCTTAAATATATCGGAAACATGTACAAGTTTATGTTTGACGATTGAATAACGTCATAAATAAATTACAATACACCCAACTCTGCTTGCAACAACGGAAAGGAAGTCTGTATATATTGTGCGTAACATGCAAAATGAAATACATATTCATTGTATTTGAACAAACAAACGTGGGAAAATGAATAATTTAAAATTATTACGACTGGTGTCGAAAAAACAGAAAGGATGTTTTTCAAACGTATATACGCTGTAAAATTTTAAGTACTTGCCAATGTAATTCTTGCAAAATCATTCCATCAAACGTGGATAAAATTGTCGAAACATACCTGGAACAAAACAAAAGTCGTGAAAATTTAAGAAAATATTGATTTACAGACGAGTCGTAATAAAACAGGTCAAAGGTCTTAAACCCACTTTCTTACCAACTCCACATATCGCACCAGTCAAACTAATTAAGCGCAACTTTGCTACTTAAACTCATAAACTTTGTATTGCTTATGGAACTTGCACAACTTTGCTCCTCGAGCGATAAATCAACCTGGAGTTTGTGTACACAGTATAAATATCACTTAAGGTTGCCCCAGAGAAGAATGCCTTAAGTACGTGTGCAGTTAGACTACCTCAGAGTAAGATGTAAAATCAATGTACATTTTATAAATCGGTTAATAAAGACGTGTCAAAGAATCTGGGGTATAAATAAATACAGCTGACTTGTAGTTGTTATGCCCTATTTATTATTATCATATCATATTCATATCATATTGAGTGTTAATTAATGTACTTATAATGACTTATATTAGGGAGAGCCCAATAAGACGTTTGGGCGGTTCAAATAGTATTGCGTAAGTATATTGTATTATTGTAACATTATCAGTGGAATGTGCGTGGAAACTGAGCACCCACAACGTGACGAGAAAACTCGACGAGAATTATCCCTCGTCACTCGCTAAGTGAGATCAACCGAGATTGCCATTAGTTCTCATCAGGGAAAAGATAGACTGCTGTTTAAGCCATTTAAGTGACTAAGAAATAACCGGCTATAATCTTATTATTATTGTGCCTGGAAAACCACGAAAGATCTTTGTGATAATCCTTAGAGCGATTTTATTATACTATAGGGTCCGTGCGCGTTGGAGGGTCTGCCGTCTTGTGGCCTGAATCGGAAACATATGTGCACATGTATATTTCCAAAGCAAGTGCTACCATCTACCGTTCTCTTCGGTACGTTTCCTAGTGCATAGTAGGTTCTGCCATCTTGTGGGTTACATCAGAAGCATAAACGACACATTTAGAGCGGTTTCGCACTACGTCCGATCCGAATCCGACCCGAACCCGTGAAAATATGGTCCGTTGTACTTAGCTGTAGAACTATTATTTCTATGGTAAGTTACGCACTAGATCCGATCTCCATCATCCGATTTCTTTCCGTCATTCTAGAATCTCAATTCCGGAGAAGATTTTTGACGGACCGAAGAGCCTTAGTATTGTTTGTATGAACGCTCGCGCACTGCGTCCGAGTTAAAGCCGAGCTGCCTACGAGCAGAGAGGCAGCGGGCCGGGCGGGGTGTGCGGCTGGGTGACGTGAAGTGGTAGGCATCCAGTGTATAGGACTAGTGTGTAAGCGAATATCCGAATTCGGTCCGAGTTTTCTAGACCCATAATTTCACGGGTTCTGATCGGATTCGGATCGGACGTAGTGCGGAACCGCTCTTACTCCTCGTGCCAAAAATCTGACGGTAAGAGCTGCTGCCCCCTATAGTTCATGCACGGGGCCTATAAATTGATAAAAAATATAAAGAAGTTCTGAAAGACGTGTTTTCCCTATATAATTAAAAAACCGGGCAAGTGCGAGTCGGACTCGCGCACGAAGGGTTCCGTACCATAATGCAAAAAAAAAAAACAAAAAAAAGCAAAAAAAAAACAGTCACCCATCCAAGTACTGACCACTCCCGACGTTGCTTAACTTTGGTCAAAAATCACGTTTGTTGTATGGGAGCCCCATTTAAATCTTTATTTTATTCTGTTTTTAGTATTTGTTGTTATAGCGGCAACAGAAATACATCATCTGTGAAAATTTAAACTGTCTAGCTATCACGGTTCGTGAGATACAGCCTGGTGACAGACGGGCGGACGGACGGACAGCGAAGTCTTAGTAATAGGGTCCCGTTTTACCCTTTGGGTACGGAACCCTAAAAAAGGCCGGCTTTGATATTCCTCACAGAGTTTGCGTTGCGAATAATCAAAAGCTATTTTAGGAAACTTCATAATAAGTTTGCGGATTTTGTTTGGGCCTGAAAGATAAGATAAGAGACTTTCTTGAAGGAAACTTATAAAGCTTAGGCTTGAAAACTTAATTATAATATTGGGATTTCCATTAGAATTCCGGTTTGAAAATTTTATACGGTGTAGGTATATTTAGGCAGAACTATGTTCGACTAAAAATAACCATGTTTTTGAGGACGATTTTTTTAATATAAGAGGCCATGGAGATTTTTTAAATATCTTTACAGAGCCCCTTTTTAGGGTTCCGTACCCAAAGGGTAAAACGGGACCCTATTACTAAGACTTCGCTGTCCGTCCGTCCGTCCGTCCGTCCGTCTGTCACCAGGCTGTATCTCACGAACCGTGATAGCTAGACAGTTGAAATTTTCACAGATGATGCACTCTAAAAAATGAAGACCAACTAAGAGCAGTTTCTTCTTAGTTGACGTTAAGTTAATTACAACAATTACGATCTTATATAAATCAATGAAAGCTGATTACTTAAAACAATAAGTGTATCTGTGATTGAACTAATAAAGTAGGTATTGATTAATCCTAACAATTGTATACCTTGCATCTATTATTAACTTGTTGACATAATTATGTAACGTAGGTTGATTCAATAAATATCAAGCTTAGTTGATCTTACTAGGGTCAATTAGTTACCATAATTCTTTTTCATGTATATATTGAACAAGATCTTAGTTGGCTCAGTTACATAGCAATAGTAAGATCAATCAGAATTACCTTATTTGAAATGTCGAAGTCCTTGTTAGGCTCGTATGGAATCAAGATGCTTGATTACGACTATCAAAATATTGATAGGGCCAACCAAATTTTTTTTAGAGTGTGTATTTCTGTTGCCGCTATAACAACAAATACTAAAAACAGAATAAAATAAAGATTTAAATGGGGCTCCCATACAACAAACGTGATTTTTGACCAAAGTTAAGCAACGTCGGGAGTGGTCAGTACTTGGATGGGTGACCGTTTTTTTTTTGCTTTTTTATTTGTTTTTTTTTGCATTATGGTACGGAACCCTTCGTGCGCGAGTCCGACTCGCACTTGCCCGGTTTTTTTAAACAACTTTCGTTAAGTTTAAATAAACACGATTATTTAGCAGTGGCGCTAGTGTGCACGTTGATGGGCTCTTAAGATCAAAGACCTATATTTAACAATACCTACAACATATAACTTTGCTGCAATCTACAAACAATGCCTGTCACCGCAAACACATGTCTGACAATCTTATCTTATCTTATGTGTACTTACATAAAGGAACCTCCCTCCACGCGATACCCTAGATTACGCTCACACCCCTATACGACGTATGACCTCGTTTCTTAGCCTATATAAGTTGAATGTTTAGCAAGGTAAGAGGTATCGACACTCACAAAATAAAAAATCGTTACGCTTTTTAAACGCTTAAACCTTATTTAGGTTTCCAAAAAAACTGTTTTTTTTTTAAAGTTTCTAATACGAACTATGTATTTAGGTATACTGCTATAAATTCTAGTCTACTTTTCTAGTACCACTGACAGTTACTTATAGCCGTTCAGGACAGTGCACAACTAGACAATTCCCTAGACGACGGCTTATACGACAGCTAAACGAAAATAAAATAAGCAGTGGTGGCCGAGTGGATATGACGTCTGACTTTCAATCTGGAGGTGACGTCTGACGTTCAATCGCGGGTTCAAATCCTGGCTCATACCAATGAGCTTTTCGGAACTTATGTACGAAATATCATTTGATATTTACCACTAGCTTTTCGGTGAAGGAAAACATCGTGAGGAAACCTGCATACATCTGCGAAGAAATTCAAAGATGTATGTGAAGTTCCCAATCCGCATTGGGCTACCGTGGGGACTATAGCCCAAGCCCTCTCGCGCATGAGAGGAGGCCTGTGCTTAGCAGTGGGACGTATATGGGCTGAAATGATGATGATGATGAAACGAAAATAGCAGAAATTTTCTACGCAATGGAAAAATTTAAAAATCTTTCTCCACGGTCCCAGGCGGATCTGTTCCCGCCGTTCCAAAAAAAGGTCAAATCCGGAGAGAATTAATAATTCAAAGCGCTTAACTAGTAGCTAAATCTAAATGTATGTTATATTTTATATTTAACAATACCTACTTACCTAATGGCAAGCGCGAAAATAGCGAAATTTGAAGGCCAATTTCCTGAGTGATGACCCATTAAAAAAAAACAAAAACTGAATCAACAAAAAATAACACAAGTATAATCATTATCGAACCTACTCACCAATATTCAAGAGAATCGGTTGAGAAATACAGCCGGACAGAAGAATTTTTGCTTACGCTGAAACTTTCGCTCGTTCAATTATAATATTATGTTCGTGGGTTAAACGTAAAATACTAAACACAAAAAATATAATTCTGTTTACAGTACAAATAAAGGTGGAAACTAATTAAGAAAGTTTGGAGAAAAACAACGAATAGTGCCAACGAAAGCTGTTGGCACAAACGGCTGTGCCAATAACTACACTAAATTGAAAAAAGTTTTACAACAAAACGAAACGTAATTTCTTCTAAAGGATATTCGGCCCGATTCCAACTTTACTTTAAGATACGTCAAATATTAGGTCTAGATTCGATATTGGAAGAGACGTGGTAGTGTCAATAAGTGACGTTTCTTCAAACAAAAACATCACATTTGACACTGACATATCTATTCCATATAGAATCTAGACCTAGACCTAGAGGCTTCTGGTGACCAGAGGGCTGGCCACTATTTCGCCCAGCGTATTAGCATCGCTATACAGCGGGGAAATACGGCCAGCCTTCTGGGCACCTTGCCCGTTGACGGCGACCTGGGGCAAATTTTTTATCTTTAGTTTTGTAAGTTTTATTATGTTTGTTTATTCCTTTCTTTGTTTTTATCAATAAATATATTGATTATGTTCAATTTCAAATCTTGTAAAGTATGCTACATTACAATGAAATATCTAGACCTAATATTTGACGTATTAAAGCTCGAATCGGGCAGGAATCGTACATTAACGCTAGTCCTTGATATAATGTTCGTCCTTGTCCTTTCCAAAATGTCCCTATTTCAATATACCCAACATTAAGTTCCATCCATATTGCGGTCCCTTTACTAAAACACGTACTATTATTGCGCCCTTTGACTCTACCCCAACGTGAAGGAATTTTTAATAAGCAGGTACAATGCCTAACAACCCTAAGCCATTATCCTTTCAAATTCAAACCTTAGGACTACTAAAATAGAGTACATATTACAAATACATGTCCGAAGTACTTGTGACTTTATTTTTTAATAACACCAGGTACGACAATACCTAGCTCCCATATTCTACTGTCCCTTCAAATTTAAACCTAACACACTGACACTAAGGTTCATATTACTCAAGCGTAATCGAAGGTGTAACGAGTAAAAGAATTGCGAGGTATCATGAGCATAAATTCCCTTTAAAATTGTTATTTTGGAGGGAAAAGGGTGCCAAGAAATGAGACACGGCCGTTTATCGTATAGCTATATTCCGACTGACAAGGCTGTTGCCGGGTGCAACCGGCTGGCGTGAAAATCTCATCTACCCGATATCTTAAACATAACAAAAATGAATCCTGATAACTACACAATAAGGTTGATATTACCAAAGAGTAGTCGAAGGAGTTACGAGTTTATGAATTGTAAGGTTTCTGAGCAAAATGTCGCTGTTTTTATGTTTATTTGTGCTGTTGGTGTACAAACATGACTCTCAAAACACTGTTTACTTACACGAAATCGCGGTCCGGTTTGTGATGTTTCTATTAAGCTTTCAGACGGTCGCAAATTCGCAATATGTTAGAAATTGAAATAACATCGTTAAGAATTAACAGTATTAACTCAACCACTTAGGCGGCACTGGCGGCAGTGCCGCCGCGGCACTCGGCAGAAACGAATCATTAATTCATTGATATCGCCTGACTTTCATTTATTTTTTTAAACACATTGGATTATTGCCGACTGTACTTGGTACCATGCTATCGTATTTTCATTTGTTTTATTATACTAAACATATAGAATAAAAACAGAAAATCCATGTTAAGATTCAACGCTCCGGTTATTAGAAGTAGGTTAAAATAGACTTCCCAATTTTTTGGCTACAAGTTAATATAAGTGTGTTAAAAATAGGTTCTTCAAGAATTATATTTCGAGAGTAGTCACCAGCAATAATATATTAGTCTTTGAAGGTTGCAAAAATATGTGACACGCTCTTATGGCACTACAAATAAGTTCGTATCAGATATATTATTTGCAGCCTTCGTTGTGTAACATTTGCTACGGCCACACGTCCCTTATTCATTTATTCATTAATTTTACTTTTTATTCACCCAAAATAATACCTAATATAAAAAATTCTTATACGAATTCCCAGGGGCTAAGTCAACGAATCCTGACACAATACAAATGAAATGGAATTATCACCGCGCCCTCATTATTCATCCACAAAGGGAGGGAATACATATTTTTACAGCACAGAGCGATAAATAAGATTAAAATTACACGAGAAGAGCCGAATAGAGCCTGGACCACACTGAATGTACTCTCGAAAGCTCGAAGTCTAGCAGCGCTAGTTCGATTATCTTGAGTGTCTAGAAGAATTGATGTCAATTTTAATCAATCAATCATCAATTATTTATTTACTTCTTGATCCTATGATACATTAGTAAGATAAGTTTAAGAGGGCTAACTAAGGGCCAGTTGCACCAACCACATTTGACAGACTGATCAACGTCAGCCGGCGCGCCACTATGAAACTTTCCATACATAAAAATTTTGCGAACTCTTTAACGATACGAACAGTTTGGTGCAACCGACCCTAAGAAGTGTATAAGGGAGAAGTAGAAGGGTAGTTGGAAGGGGTAGACCTCGGCGGACTTTCTCTGATCAGATCGGGAAAATCCTGAAGAGGAAGAAGGTCAAGAGCACCCTAAACCGGCGAGCGTGTATGGGGAATGTTATGAAAGTGAAGGAAGCGAAAGAGGTATGGCAGGATCGTAGCAAGTGGAAAATTTAAAACTTAATTATACGTGACTAAGTCCAGTTTTATGTCTAGCTGTTCTCCTCTTCAGGTATAGTTTTTGAACCGATTCTCGTGAAATTTAGAGAGGAGGTAATTATGTGTTTTTATTGGGCCCAATACATTCCACGACTCTTCTCTTTCCAAACAGACTCTACATGCTACAGCTTAGAGAGAAAAATAAGTATCTAATATTTACTGCAATATGTTAGATTATTTTATTAAAATTTCCTCCAAACCTTAGGGCAACAATGTTGATATTCAAATCAAATAACGCCGCTAGTGTGCTCAAGGGCTAGAATCCAGACTTTATGAAATATACAACGCCCGAGAACAATGCAATTCAAGACGCTGGCAATATGAACCCTTGACTGGTAGCTTTTGTATACTTTATGAGAACCCTGAGTGATATATTGGACGATGTTGTAAATAAATTGGCTTAACCTCCAAGGTCCAGAAGGACCTTAGGAAGGTACTTAGAAAAGTACGAGTCATTTTCGCAGTTTTGAAATAGGGACCTTTTATTCGGTTAAAGTTCAAAATTCGATTTGTTTTTGTTCTTTTAAAAGGACATCGGGATGCTGCACGCTATCCGACAGTATGCATTAGCGCCACTTGCACCATCCCACTAACCCGGGGTTAACCGGTTAAACCGTTAACACAGTGTCAAAAGTTACTGGTAACCATGGTAACTCCAGGTTTAACCGGTTAACCCCGGGTTAGTGGGATGGTGCAAGTGGCCCTTAGAGACATGTGAAGAGGTTAAATAGACTTACAATCATCAAAATGAATTAAATTTGACACTTATGTTTTTTGCGAGAAGAAATACTTTCGTTGCCGCATTACGGCCGTGATTAAATAGTACGTCCGTTCCGTCACTCATTTTATCAAGGAAATTGACACGAAAATAGGAAAATTCTAAAATAAGGTCTATAAAGAATATCTTTAAGGCCCCGTGGGTTCAGGTTTTACTATCACAGAACGTAAGCGTGAGTGAGATGGCTGTGCGTGCCCGGATATCATACGATATTAAATTTTAATTTTTTGTAAGGTTTAACAAAAAAAAGTAATCAATGAGTTCGATCGAACATAAAATTTCGCATAGTTAATAGCATTTTCATTAATTTTAGCTTTTGTACAAAAATTGTTACAAATGTTTAAGGTGCGACCTATGTTCGTGATTTTTTCTATCGAGCGAAAGTCAAGAAATCCGGTTTAGAATCGATGAAGTTACTAAAGAAACGCCTCAAGGTCGCTAATTAAACTTTTGACAACCTTATCGTGATCTAAAAAAGCGCTACGATTTTTCAAAAAATCTGCCAGCTGAATCCACTGCACCTTAATCACTATACAGTGTGTGTTCTGTAACAGGAGCAATAAATTAAACTGCAGGCTGTACTCCTCAAACTGACCAACATTTCTTCAACTACTTTTGAAAATAACTCATGTTTTGATTTTTTTTACACTTTAAAGTTGATTCTAAGATGCAATGTATTGAAAATTGTGTTATGTTAAAAGCGTGACAAGTAACGTCAAACACACTGATGTCAGCGTACATTGAAGGCAATATTTATTTTTCACGTCAGCAGCTCGAACAAGGGTACTTTGCTGCGTAAAAACAGTGAGCAAAATGCGATTTTGCTCACACAAAATGACATTCAAGTGACCTTTATAGTCAAATGTCATTTCAACATGCGGGGTCTAATACAAGTTCGAAATACTTGGGTGCTATTATGTCTGTCTCTTTCACACTGTTACCAAAAAGAAACAGACAAAAAAAGTTCAAACGACATTCCACGGTATATTGACGGTTTATAATAGACCCCGAAAAACTTCAGAACGCATCGTTCCAAACCACGTACGAGTATGAATTCTTAATAATTAGTTAATAAAAATAAAGTTTAAGATTTGATAAAAACTGATAAAAATACTATATCTTAGGTATTTTATCGTACAATTAAAATAATGAACACAAAAAATGCACAGATTATCACGCAAACTTAATTATTTTACTTTTACGAATTTCTACTATAGTTGACAAAAAGTACGTATCCGCAATTCGGACCGTATCTTACAAGGTTTTTTTTTTACAAAAAAAGTTGTCGATTGTTGTGTCAGTTGATACATATTATTTTACTGAAATTTATTATTATAACTTAATTTTTTGTATGTATAATTTAACTTAATTGTTTGTATATCTTAAAAAAAACATGAGTACATATGTATTAAGTGACGAAGAAGGATTACATTTTTCAAGTTGTCTAATAGGTATGTTCTCACTGCTCCCGTGAAAAATTTTGTGTACTACACGAGATCAAAGTTATTTACATCTCGTGCGCTTTTGAGTCCCTTACAACGCTCAAGATTCTAAATTAGATTCACTCGCTACGCTCGTGAATCTATTATAGAATCTTTCGCTTGCACGGGACTCAAAATAAGCACTCGAAAAAATATCAAACTTTGATCTCTTGTTGTACAAATAACTATTGTATGAAAAAGAAGAAGTCTAAAGGATTCATCATTTTTAAAAGTTGCTGAACTAATGTTGGTCAGTTTGAAGAGTACAGCCTTTAGTTTAATTTATTGCTCCTGTTACAGGAAGCACCCTGTATAGGCCAAGGGGCGATTTTCCAATAAGCTTTGTGAAATCCGCCCGAGTCATCGACAATTCATTCACTTCTTTCTTTGAGTTGAGCTTTGGAGTGATTTAATATTGGCCTCGTGTACATTTAAAAATAAGATTTGAATTTGGGTTTACATTCTATCAACAGCCGTATTAGAAACAGGACAAAAATACCGATTGCTAAAAAAATTGTAACAATCCATTTACCACAAAATAATAAAGGTCTACAGACGAAACTTCTTTATCGAGTATAACTTATTCTCTCCCAAATCACAAGAGATACACCAACTCCATCTTCATCAAGAAACTTTGCCTAACAACATACATAAAGATCGGTAACCAATAAGCACTGATACGTTACCAATGACCTGTCCATATTGACTGATCTGCTTCAAAGTAACAGAGCTCTACGATTCATTGAACTTTCAACCCTATAAATTTACATTAGAGTTGTCTTTTGTACTGATTAAGCACATGTCATGGTAGTAGTAATGGCAGTTTAATGTTGATTGAATTTTAAACTTTATTGAGTGGGAATAAAACTACTTTTGCTATCGCATTATGGCAGACATTTGATGTAATATACTGTTATACTGAATACATATATTGAAACGGTTCTGTTTGTGAACAAATATTGGATACTAAATCTTACGTACACAGAAGGTGTTTGTTCGATTCCAATTCGTTGCATATCGATTACATAGTGGATGTACAAGTTTAATAAACCACTAATAATATTCCCTGCAGGTAAATTACATCAGAGCAGTAAAGTAAGGAACGTCTCAGAGGGCCTACCGCGAAGCACGTTTGACGTGTTGCCATATCACACTTACGTACGAATTTACAAGTGATCACATCGTCGGGAGACAAGCAAAAGTCACTAAGTACTATCAAAAAATTTAAGTAACAATGCACTTTATTACACTTATAACACGGTTTATTGTCCAATAATTTCAATGGTGTTAGTTACCTAGTGATTTTTGCTTGTTACCCGGCGACATGTAATTGTTGGTCGAGGCGAAACCGAGGCCGACAAACAAGTGATCTGAGGCTTTCTTATTTAATGCCCGATGTTAGTTTACCCAATATTTTTTTGCTCGACGGAGCCAGAAAGCGGCAACTTAAACCTTACAGGGAGTAATAGATAAAATCAATGAAAAAAATTCTCCCTTGATAACACATATCACAAAACTCTTAAAATCCCCTTTAGATACCTTGTTTATTCATTCACCACTCACCAGCCTCTAGCAATCTCTTTCTAAACAGATAACGGATGCATTTATCCCAAAGCCAAACTACATTCATCTTTCGGACGTAAGCACTGTTTACGGCCAACGAATTGGCACGAGCGCCGCCATGCCGGCTACCGTAATATAACTAAATCCAAAACATCCTAACTACAATACATTCTTCAATATCTATACAACCTTCTTAAGCCTAAAGGCTGTCGTAACTCGTAGAATCGTGCTTAGAAGCGATAGGTCGTAAGGAGTAATAAAGTTTCTAGAATTTTGTCTTTTCGGAGTTGAGTGATCACGATTTTCCTGTTTTGAAGCGAGCTTTAGGAATTGGGTTATTGACATTAAAGGCTTTAGGTTTGTGGCTATTTATTGGCGGAATTGTTTATTCCAAATAATTGGTGGAATGTCAGTCCGCAGTAAGTTATTAATCACTTTGAGTAGCTTTCTGCGTCTGATAAATAATTCTACATTTAAATTAAAGCCTCAGCCAATGTCAACGAACGTCTTTCGCGATAAAATATTACTCGATTTCTCTTTCTGCATCAGATAATTTAGATAAAAGGAAAGATAAAAGTATAAGTCACAGTTATTTGTGTTCTATGGAACAATTGCACAAGTTTTTGCCACAATTCGGAGTGGCAATCTCATTTCTCATAAGATGGATTCGCTTCCTAATACTGTTGTCCCTAAGGATAGGAAGACCGAGTGTTTAGCAGTGCTCGTCTCTAAATGGATTCGGTTGTACTCGTATTTCGCATTCGGTAATACAAACTGATGTTACATTAATTTAGAAAATATAACATACATCAGACGTACATTAACAAAAACGTCGACTGGCAGTTATAATGTGTACAGACTGGGGTTTCTTAAAGTAAATGGATATTTAAAAAATCTATAGCTAAAAATAGGAAAATATGGTCACGATTTAGAATTTTTTAGCTTAATGGTCCGATCGCATTCAAAACCGATATCTGACTCTACATGGGCGTGCCTATATCAAGAATCAGAATCAGCTAGAATATAAAGACTACTACTTGTCACGTTGGATAGATTTTGTTTGATTTTGGCATTGTTGCGTAAGGTCAATAAAAAACATGGACCACATTAAGGAACCTCAACACGAAAGAAGAATAGACATTATAAAAGATATAACTTACCTGTCTGTCCGTACGCGAATATGCAGGCGTTGTACCCGTCGAAGGCATTGTCGAGGATGTCCCTGCCCAAGCACTCGAAGACGGTCTTCTGTGAGGCGAAGTTAGGCAGCGAAGAGTCAAGCGAGAAGAAACAGTGGTCGAACGCGAACGTCTTTGGTTGTTTTCTGGAACAATCGATAAAATATTTATAAACACCAGTTTTATTCTTAATCAGCCTCGTTTCTAATCGTGACGAAACCGGACTAATCCCAATAAGGCATAGTTTCCCCTCTGGGTTGGAAGGTCAGATGGCAGTCGCTTTCGTAAAAACTAGTGCCTACGTCAATTCTTGGGATTAGTTGTCAAGCGGACCCCAGGCTCACACGAGCCGTGTCAAAATGCCGGGATAACGCGAGGAAGAAGATTATTAATCAGCCTATAATATATCTTTGCCTATGAGTTTGAATTGAGTCGGAATCGCCACTCTTAATGACTCTATCCAAATGCTGATGACTACAAACTTCGTAATGCATATCTAGATAACTATGTAATTGTGTATTGTATGTACACCCCGTAAATAAAACGCATAACAAAATACAAAGCTCAGACAGGCAGGCATAGACCGCCTGTTGTTTACCTCTGCTTGTATTTCTGTTTTCGATTGTATTGTCTTCTTTTATTGTGGTGTGCAATAAAGAGTATTTGTATTGTATTGTATAAATTACTTACAAGATGATGTTAAAATAAAGTAAGTATCACATCCTTTTGAATGTGTTAGCAAATCTTAGTCAGATTCTTCACAATTTACAAATGGATTTAAGGTCTGTTGGGGGAGGGCAAGGGACCATAAATTAGTGTTAGCGCTGGCCACAAATCCCTAAGTTAATTAAATTATGGGCGCTCCTACATTTTTCGTGTATAAGACATTAAATATTTAACCAACAAGCTACGAGTAAGTCTCTGACGTTGTTGTCTTAAATTCCATTTGTTAAATCTGCTGAGGTTCAAACTAGTCAATGATCAAATTAGTTTTTACAGTAATTTCATCCGTTCGGGCTGTAGGTACTACTCTCACCATTCTACGGTCTACGGTAAATTCTAGTAAAGTTAGTAAAGTCTAGTAGTAGTAAATCAAATCAAATCAAAAATATTTATTTGCATAAATAAGGGTACAATGGGTGTTATACAAAGTTTTCAGTCTCATTCCTTATTTTACCATAATATGGCGTACAAATATTCAATACGCTAAAGCTAATAATGATTTAGTAATTAATGTTCAAACAACTATCTATATTCCTATTTATTCTTCTTTGTCCTATTATCTCAAAATAAAGGCACTAAATCTTCCACCAAGTCATGCTAGTGACAGCTTATTTATTTCGGGTGATGGATTCCATAATTATGATATTTAATATTAACGCCAACGCCACTTCTCTTCATCATTCATTTTACCAACAAGCCGAAGATAGAAAATAACATCATTTCTATAACGTCGCGTGCGTCATTATTGTTGTGCAAAAAAAGTAGTCATTGTAAAAATATTGGTGTAGACAACTTACTCAAATATATTATGTCCTATAGTTGTTAATTCGCTGACATTAAGGTGAGGTATGCCCGGGGAAAATTTTCAGATTCTGTCAAATTACCCCATTTCACACACAAGCAAACGTCACTCACACTACCTCACTTTACCGGGACAGGTCAGTGACCCATCCTGTTTTTTTTAAGATGCAAAAGAGAGTATTTTGAGTTTCGTCTTAACCACTAGCCTCCTTTGAGGAAGAGAAACTCTAAAAAAGTTCCATTGAAAGAAGGAAGACAAAACAATATATTTTATCTTGCTCTCCTTGTCTGTTCATGTCACATGTGACGTACTTAAATGTAAATTAACTAAATAATCGAATTCATTAGATACTCGAACTAAATAAACCGAATAAATACAGAAGTCGTCAAATGAAAAAAATTATTTAGGTACTACTCTAATTAATAGGGCTTTCGATAAGGCACAAATCAATTCAATGACAATTTCATTAAAATCATATGTGTATTCCGATGATGTTATTATTATATAACTTACCTTAGCTTAGCTTCAATTTGTATATATTTAGTTATACTACCTAGCTACTAAGCAAAATTTGCATGCTTCTTCAAGTGAAATATAGGGGAGAGCGGGGACAAAGGTAACTGCGGGTGGAAAGTAACTATTGCTCTGTAGGTTTATCTAATAGACAAAATACCACTCCGCTGCTATTAAGTGATAGACAGTGGTGCCCCCTTCACTCAGTCAGCGCATTCAGTCGAAACGAGCGCCACGTGCTATTAGGTTGTGTGAGAGGACGCAACGTGACGCAAAATTTTTCGAATCAAAAGTACGTTTTTTGACTTTTAGTTATTTGATGTTTATGTTGTATTAAAATTCATACATTTTCTGAATATTTGCATATCCCCTAGAGTGGCATTGTCTGGTTAGGTCTCTATGGTGGTGGGGAGCCGGGAGATGGACAGATATAACATGCCGTTGAATGGCGGCGCCTCAGATTTAACGGTGGCTTGAGGTTGAGTGGTGCGGCCATTTTAGAAAAATATACGTCAAGTGGCGGCGCCTCCATGGGTGGTCATCGCGAATTTGGCGTGTGCTAGAAATATGACCATTTCTCAAAAATATGTATGATTGAATTGAATTCAGCATAAAATAGCTTATTTGATTGTATAGGTACCAATGAATTTCATTATATTTATATGAATTATGCTGGACTTGATCAAATCTCATATTACCAATTATTTTTTCTTTCGTGTATAAAAATATGTATAATTAGGAAAAAAAACCTTTAAGGAATACCATCCTTGTTTAATGAAGAATGCATCTTGCAAAAGTGAGCAAGCAAGGCATAGTTTTAATGGTTTTATTTTAGGCGCAAAATACGGCGTCGCACAGAGGCCGGGAGACGGTCTCTGCCACACACGGGCTTGTTGTGACGGAACCGTCTCCCGGTTCACCGCTAATTGGGGAGTGTCTGGCTCCCGGCCTCTGCCACGCAGGGGCATGTTTTAAAAATGGCCGCGCCATTTTTCCTACCGTTCAACCGGAGGCCCTGCCACCCGAAGGGATATTGATTAGATTGATTGCAATTTATTTTTCTCGCACACGTTGCGTTTCAAATTCAAAGATATCTTTCATGTTTTCAGAAAAATGCGGTCGGGTACAAAAGTAACAAAGCCATACAAAAGTAACATTTACATCCCATACAATATACCTATTGGATCTATGCCATATTAGTAAACGATGTATGCCATATTTGTAAGTGAAAAAACTCTGACCCCTGAATTATCTGATGAGATAACATGTTTATCTCATCACTTGAAATAAAAACAATTTCTAACGAGGAATTAATATTGATTTGTTTTCTTAAAATACTAATGTTTATGTAGTTGAAATGCAAATATTAAAGTGTGTTATCAATAATAATTTACATGATTAGTAGGTACTTTTAGGGTTCCGTAACTCAAAAAGAAAAAACGGAACCCTTATAGGATCACTCGTGCGTAGGGGTCACAAAACCGTGCGTATTTTATAAAACCGGTTTTTCGGTTTTTGTGAGATTGCAAAACCGGGTTTTCGGTTTTTTCGGTGATTTCGATCTTACGTATAATTTGTAAAATAAGCAATTATTTTTAGGTTCAATGTTTTGATATTACGTCTTCCACGACATTTCTATTTACTTTACCAAGACCATATCAATAAATCAATCCAAATCCATCAATAAAGTTTTTAACTAAGCAGTAATTCTAAACCGGTTTGCCTAAGCAACCTATTATATGACAACGGTGTTGACATAGTCCTCCTTCTGGAAATACACCGCTGATGATGCCCAACTCGCTAAACGAGATAAAATACCGGGATTTGATTTGGTAGCGGCATTATAATACCATAAACAATTAATATAGAACTTCGACATGCGGCCGGTCTTCTCTTACTGCCCTGGTCAACGTGATTTCAAATAACATCGATGGCAACAATATCGCCACCACGATTATTCAAATCGGCGGAACGCGGATATGCAGCATATATAATCCTCCACGTAGCTGCTGGCATACTCCACGCCTTCCTTACTTGGAACACCCATCCCTTTACATTTGAGACTTGATAGCCACCATACCGGCTGGGAATAAAGGAAATCTGACGCCAACGAGAAGGCGATCATGGACTGGGCAGATAGGAACAAAACAACACTGTTTTAGTCGTTTCTCACAAAGGCAAAGGAACGTTCAAATCAGCTCGATGGAGAAGTGAACCCGGACCTAGTCTTCACAACAAGAGCAATAGACGGTACCCCAGTGGCCGCCGAGCTGTACGTGCTAGCGGATTTTCCACACTCTCAACACAGCCTAGTATTAGTTGTCATAGGTCTGAAAAGGTCTGAGTCGTATCCTGCCTAACACCACATCGCGGAAGTTTGCTTATGCTGATGATGCCCTTGTGACACAAAAAGACAGCTTGAAAATTGAACTAAATATCCTGGAAAAGGACCTGGATCTATTAGATGACTATTTCTCTCAGTGGCGTTTGTGCCCCTGCCCTTCCAAGACCGAGGTGTTCTGCGTTCACCAGTGCAACAAACTAGCCAACACGGAGCTGATATTAAAATTCAGAGGCAATCTTCTCCGACACAACTTCCTTCCTAAATATCTCCGAAGCATCCTGGATTGAAGCCTTAACTTCAAGGACCATCAAAGCAGTCTATCTGCAAAACTGGGCAAATAGATATAACGTTGGAGACTAAAAAGCTGTTCATTTATACAATTAGTGCGTATAGTGTATTGTTTTTTTAATTTGCTCTTCAAAATAATGAAACTATGTTTACAAAAGTGTAAAATCGAAAAACTCGAAAAAGCCGGTTTTATTAAAGTAAAAACCCGGTTTTGACAATTGGCTGTAAACCCGGTTTTTCCGGTTTTTTCGATTTTGGTGAAACCGGGTTTGTGACGCCTACTCGTGCGTCTGTCTATACGTCTGTCACAGCCAATTTTCTCCAAAACTATTGGACAAATTAAGTTGAAATTTGGTACACATATGGAAGTCTGCTACCCAAAGACGGACATGTAACATAAACAAATAAATTTTAAGTATAGGGGGCTATTTTAAGGGGAATATGAGAAAATTATAAAACCAAGTTTTGCAAACCATATCGTGTTACATATTAAAAGGGCTTATTTTGAGGATCTCAAATATATTTTTTTTATAATTTTATATAAAACAGTTAAGAAATTATTTAAGAAAATAGGCAAAAAATGACCGCCCCCCCCCCCCCCTTATCTCCGATAATATAGGGTCTAAAATTTTGAAAAAAAAATACACAACCTTCTACCTCTAGATGACAGGAAAACCTATTAGAAATCTAGAGTCAAGCGTGAGTCGGACTTAAGAAAGAAAACGCGGTTGGGCTGTTTTAAGGACACAGCCGTAATGGTTTACGTGAAACGTGGTGCGGACAGCTAGTGCGAAGGTTGATGGCCAAGCTCTGCGTTGGGCCAAAGGCCTGACGCATCCGAGAGAGGTGCACCTCCACGCAAGGTCGAAGCATGACCTTTAGGAGGTTAGAGCTCAAACAGAACAAATAACTGGTTTAAGTACGAGTAGCTAAGTGAGAAGGCTGAACTGCCGTATATCGCGACCATCGAATTTCGCAAATTGCGGGGATTTTTCTATTACACCAATGAAACCGTAGGTAATTAGAGTGACAGAGAAATGCCAGCAATTTGCGAACTTCGAGCTTCGATTTCCGCGGTTATAGCCCTGTTATCTTGAATTAACAGAGATACACCTAACAATGAAAAAAAAAATGTAGGCACTATGCTTAACATAATACTTGAACAAAAAAAAAATGGGTAACTAACTATCCTAAGATAGCCAGCTGTGTGTGGACAAATTGAATAAACAGTTGAATGTACTTAAGAACTTCGCTTTGCTCGCTCGTTCAAAAATGTGTGCAGTACGGAACCCTTGGGACTTGAGTTCGACTCGCACTTGACCGGTTTTTATTTTGATTTGATATGTCATATTATATTAAATTACAGCCCACTGTGTCTTGTTACTTTTGACCCACAACGTGTTACTTTCTGCACGCCAACGGGGTGATTAGTAACAAAAGACGATTTTTTTAAAACAAAATACACAATTATAATGTTAGTCAAGACGTTAATGTACAGAACATGCACTGACGTTATATATGACTACATTAAACTCATCAAAATAATAAGGGTTAACCAGAAACTAAGGTCAAAGTACAAAGTGTTACGTTTCTCCCCGCTCTACCCTACGCATCCAAAATTACTGTCCACCTATGTTCATCACTATATGTATTTTTTGCAAATAAATATATGGTTATCTTTATCAATAAATTAAGTCCTGGCAGGGTGGAACTTTCATTTTGGCGGATTCTTTCTCTCTGCATCTGACTGTACCTATAGCTATTACGGCAATTGTTTGGTAAACTTACGGTTATATGTTCAGACTCTGAATCTCTATAGTCATTTAAGACGAAAATATTTAAGATATATGGACATACCTCTGGTCCTTGAACTACGTCCAAAGAGAGGTATGGGAATGGGAACTGAGAATGACATCTCGCTTTGTGTGGTAGGGCACAGCACAGCGGATGTCATTCCAGATCTAGAGCAGAGCTCAACCTTACAGAAATCTGCAGCCAAATAACACTAGCACTAGACCCTACTCATAGTGTCCTTCCTGCCGGTGAGTATGGTTGCCAGTTATCAACGAGGGGTGCGGAGTGTTAGACTCGGCAACGCGCATGGAGTTGCAGGCGTCCAAAGGCTACGAAGATTGCTTATCATCAGACGGGCCGGGCCGTATGCTTGTTTTTTAGCGACGAGGTATAAAAAATAAAATTAAATATGCACAGAATATCATTGAATTAAAAACTTTGTTTTATTTTATAGTAAATTAGTATAACACTCGATACACAGGCAATCACAATCCAGGCCGCAGCGATTTTGGGCTGTAAGCCTCGTAGGCCAGTAGGTATATCTCGGCCTCACAAGCCGCAAAAACTCGCTAGGACTGAGTCTAGACCATAGCCGTTTATTTATTCTTGATTTCATGAAGGTTTGCAGAACAGTACGTAACCGCATTATACATCTATCTTAGACGGACCTCACAGCAACAAAACAGGTTTACCACTGCACGATTTTCAAGTAGTACACGAAATATTTACATAATGTTCCGTATTAATAGGTAATATTTGAAGATCAAAAGTTCTCTAACATAAATACAAGATCACAACATTGTCATAACAGTTCATTGACGTTGACGTACAAAAGTACGTCAAATAGGTATGCAATATTAATACCAGCATAATGAAAATTAATTCCAATCAGTAAGTATGAGTCTTCAAACTTTTTTCATTCTAAGCCGGGTTTCAAGGAGCAAATTACTTAAATGATATTGGAATCGTATTGTTTTAAGATAGTTTACTGCCTTTTTCAACCATTATGCCCCAACAAATCAAATCTAAGATGAGACTCGAGCTCCATGTGATGATAATTATTTACCCTGTTTTTTTAAATACTATTTGTCTACTGGTATACTTTTTCGTATATGTATATGACTTAATGTCGAAATAAATGCGAAAACCAACTGTCATTTTAATTAAATTCGCGATACGTGTGCTTTGATCCGAGCCCAGCGGGCATCTGATCAAAGAAGTTGCGTGCACGGAACCGCTGATATCATATTTTCGAACTTATTTAGTGAATGTGAAATTAAAAAAAAAAAGTAATCCTGGTAGTCGTTCAAGCATACAATTGCGCGTACATAGAAGCAGTTTTCATATTTCTATCTTTTGTGCACAAATTGTTACGAATCTTTAAAGTCCGTTTTAGACCTATGTTCGTGATCGTTTTCTATCGAGCAAAAGTCAAAAACTTAGGATTCTAATCACTCCACTCACTAGAAAAAGCCCTCAAGTTTGCTAATTGAATGTATGGCAGCCGTATTGTGATCCAAAAAAGAGCTACGGCTTTTAAAAAACTCCGTTTTCTGAACTCACTGCACCTTAAGAGCTATGTGACATATTTTTGAGATGATTTGTGCACTCATACTTTTTACACTTGAATATACAATCTGAAATAAAGACATGAATCAAAAACTGTTTTTTATCAAAAAGATGTATTTTAGCTATGTGCATAATAAAACTGTCATCTTTCACTTTTGAGACGTACAATTTAGGGATTGCAATCCGGATTATTCGAACTTCGAAAATCCGGATAATCCGCCAATTTTTCAATCCGTTTCTAAATCCGGATTTTTAAACCCAAATCCGAATTTTCGGATTTTTTGTTAAACTATTATATAATCGCCTTTTGCACCGTTAAAATGTTCTGATTACTGCATATACGCGTCAAGCGGGTAGAGGGGGGGTTGCCTGGCTCACTCACTGGCCTTGGGCCTTGAACAGCCTCATGACAAGCGCGGTGTCTTTTAAACTGAGTGTTCGATGTTTGGCTCAGGCGTCACCGTGGCTTGGCTTTTCCGCGCACGGCAGGCTCGTGCAACAAAAGCCGGGTACTGACTGAGCGAGCAGCCCCGTGAGGCAGCCTCGGACGAATGCCGCGCGAGGCAGCCTCGGTCAGTAGGATTTGTTGCACGAGGCTGCCGCGCGCGGAAAAGCCCTCTAGTCCTCTATTAGTATAATCGGGACATTTCGCATCCCATAAACGTCTATAGTTATTCACCATATAGTTGTATCAATCGCGAGGCAGCCTCGTGAGGCAAATCCTCGGACAGTCAGGACGTGCCTCGCCCGAGGCAAACGCATCTCCGGCCTCGGCCGAGCGCGCCTCGGCCCGAGCCGAGCGTTGTCGGTTTTTTGTCCATGCTCAAAGGCGCCTCAGTAAGTTTGCCGCGCTCACTCAAGACGGTTGTGTTTTGCCTCGCTTGTTCGCCGCATGTTAGCGCCAAGGATAACGAACAGTGCCTTAAATTGATACAACTATATGGTGAATATAGACGTTTATGGGATGCGAAATGTCCCGATTATACTAATAGAGGACTAAAAGAAGTTGCATGGAGAAATATATAAGCCAGGAAATAAACATTTCAAAAAGAAGTAGTTGGAGGCTTGCTAGGTTGCTTATTTTGGTCTGTATAAGAGATAACAGGTTTTCAAATTCAATTTGACTCATTCTAGTAAAATTTTTATCTGCATCATCGAAGGACAACTCCTCAAACAATCTGTTCCCAGCTTGTAATCTGTTTTGGTACAACAGTTTCATCCAAAAACGTTTAGGTTTCCGTTTTCTTTTTTTACAAGCCGTAGAATTATTCGAAACGCAGTGGTAGCGACAACTTTTCGAATGAACGGCCTCATGACTTCACGTTAAACTGAGCGCTCGATGTTTGGCTCAGGCGTCACCGTGGCTCGGCTTTTCCGCGCGCGGCAGCCTCGTGCAATAAATCCTACTGACCGAGGCTGCCTCGCGCGACAGACGTCGCGCGGCATTCGTCCGAGGCTGCCTCGCGAGGCTGCTCGCTCAGTCAGTACCCGGCTAATTAGAAACAGTGACATGGTTTCTCAATTACAGAAAAATCACATAATAAAAAAAAACCTTTCTGAATAAAATGCCCTACGAGGCGCCAACATATTATTGCTCCATACCAGGTGCTCACGAGGAACCCGGGAGATTTTAACCACGCATTTCCGAGGCCAAAAGAAGGAAAATATATTAAAAGAGATTACGTCAATTTCGCGAAAAAAAAATCTTTTTTGGATTTATTTGTACGTATTTGTAGATAAAATATAAATGCTATTTATTTGTAAAACTATCACTCAAAAAGACTTTAATTTTTTTTTGTAAAACCTAGTTTTTGTAAAGTGTACTTGTCACTTTTTTACATTCTATCAATAAGGATATTTGGACTAGGTCCCATAGTAACAACATCGCCACCAATAAAACATTTTACACTAAGTAACAATTAAAAATATGTTTTTTTTAGCTGGCTAGCCATGGCTGGTGAGACTCTGAAACTAGGCGAATTCCAAAACAGTTTATAGGACATTTTAGTCTTTAAATATTGATCAGGAACACACTGTCAAAATCTCTCGGGTTTCTCGTGGGCATGTTGTACGAGTATATTATTTCCTTAATGGTGATTGTGCAATCTGCCACAGTTTTACGAATTTTTATAGATGATGACACTACTGATGACACGGTCGGGTGTCACCCTTAAATGGGTGAGTGGTGACACCCGGGGCGGGCGGCCCCCGCCGCCCCCACCTAGCTACGCCACTGTATAAGACTATTACAGTAAATAAAAAGACTAATTTCTTATTAGAAAGTCGTTTTTTTAATTTATTCCTGGTACCAAGAAAACATTCCCTAAATCCGGATTTTATCCGAAGTTCGGATTTCGGCGTGAAAATTATCCGAAAAACCGGATTTTGTAAAATAGATTCGGATTTGCAATCCCTAGTACAATTGGATTTGCTAAAACGCAATCAAGGGGACAGAAGTAAAATATGACACCCCTATTAAAAACTGAACCACCAAGGATTATAATTCGTCTCTATCATCTTAATGTATTGTGAAAAGGACCGTTACATAATGCCGCTGCACTAGCTCGGGCTAACGCCAATTTGTGCGAACCACTTGTTGCAGACTGAGACTAACGACAGTCATTTGTTAAAACAACACGACGCCTTTTCCTTGGATTTTTTATTGAAATCTGAGCTCTTTGATGGTGGAAACTAGTGAGTAAAAGAGGCTATGATTTTTTTCAGTTTCATCTTCACCCTAAGGGCTCCTCTACACGATGGGCCAACGCCGGCCACTCCAAGGGACGTATGTATGCGTTAGAGGCAGCAAGTGATATTGCTATCTCATTCTACCGCATGGCTGTGTCCCTTGGAGTGGCCCGCGCTGGCCCATCGTGTAGAGGAGCCTTAAGGAAGATCGATTCTCTAAAACGTAAAGCACAACTTCTAGGCCAAGCAATAAGAGGTATAGAGGGAAATGCTAGGAACACAATTTTTGACTCCGTTGTTTGGACTAGTTAGGAGGTGAACATATCAAAAGTCCTCGGCCGGCCCTATGTCGGGGGGTGAGGGGGTAAGAAGGTCCCATTTTTAGGTTTTTTACTTATATCTTGGATTGCGTCTTAGCGACATGACTACTTAGACAAACCGAAAGTTGATTAAATTTTTTACAAGTTTAATTTAGTCAAGTTTTTCGATATCTTGAATAGTTTTCGGGATATCCTCTCTTGAAAGTTTATTTGGGCGCCTAAATGATGATATACCCGAAGGCCACGAAACTGATCGGATACGGTGCTTAGATGAAAGACACTAAGGGCCACCCCTCACTAGCGTCTCCCGAGCGTCGGCGTCTAGTTAACTCTATGGCTGCTGCTCAACGCAACGTTGGCGCAACTGCGCAGCGACGCCATGTTATGGCTTCTCTACACGATGGGCCAGCGCCGGCCACTCCAAGGGACGATGCCATGCGGTAGAATGAGATAGCAATATCACTTGCTCCCTCTACCGCATAAGTACGTCCATGGAGTGGCCGGCGCTGGCCCATCGTGTAGAGGAGCCATTACGTGGCGTTGACTCGACGCCAACGCTCAAAAGACGCTAGTGTGGGTGGCCCTCGAGTTGTCACAAAACATACAAATTCAATTCCAAATAAAAACATTCACAACTATTTCAGCGAACCGTAAATTTTTATTCATTCGACCTCGCATCGAATTGTTGGTCCAATAAATTCACATCTACATACCTACATGTTTTTCACAATCGTCCTACAAGTAAATTCAACGTGAAAGATATAAATCCATATCAAATACCAATAAAAGTGCAGATTTTAAACTACATGTATTCTTGACAAAACATAACCTTCCTTTGACATTTGGGTAAAAACCTGAATCTAGTATATAACTGGATCTAGCATGAAAGGTCAGGGGAAATGACCGAACAGGATAGTCTTATGTATCTTTCAGCAGGAGTAGCAGCGAAACAGCTATTATTGTTTGTCCTTGTCACAGTCTCACATTTTATTTGATCCCCACCGTAAATTTAGTATGGATTATGGTGGGCAACAAATTAATTCGACCAATCATAGTGTCGCATTGCTTATGTTTATCCCTCACGGAGACTTCCATGGGATCCTACCTTCTATGGGTAAAAAAGACCAACGTCACTGTTGTACCACTAAAAATAGGATTTTTTGGCTTAATACAGGTCTGTTGCAGCAGTTTTTGTTGCATTTACTTTCAACGCCTCAATGCACATTTAAATTGCATAGGTGTTCGTTAAAATGCTTCGGGCGAGTGAGTTTAACAAATTTTTGTTATGTTTCGGATCGCACTTTTAAGTACCTAAAAAATATTTTGCCGAAATTTAAAGTCCTTTTGGATACATTTGTTCGTTATTATTCATCGTATTTTCTCGGAAACGTTCGTATTTGTCATGCTACTTCAGTCAACCCCAATACATTTTTTACCGCGACGGACTGAAATAGCAAGACACGTTCGTACGTTTCCGTGAAAATACGATGGAAAATAATTATACTTACCTACACAATTATTTTTATAAAATTTTATATGACTCAGATCATCTCTATTGTTTTTCATTTAATTTTGGGACCTTCAAAAACCTATAAAAAGTTCGAAATAAGTGTGATTAATTATTTTTTTATCGCATATTGGTAGGTAATTTACATAGACTAGCTTTTAGCTTCACAATCTCCACATATCGTACATAAGCACAGAATAAATAATAGTACTAGGTACAGAAGACTCACTCCCTAACAAACCGCGTCTGTTACGATCAGCACAGATATGGCCGCTAGGTGGCGACAGCGCCACGCGCGGCTTATGGCAAACCCCAAAATTGGGGCCGAACGGATGTACTTTTAGCTACCTGTAGCAAAGCGACGAAGTGAGCCACGCCTGACATAAGCGAGATTTAGTCACCGACCGCTCATTAAAACTTGCATTCATTAAATGTAGCTTAATTAAACCGGGCTACGGACCCACGAACCGAGGGAACAAAGGACAGGTTCAGCGAGATATGTTTCATTTAAGCTTTTAATGTGAGATCATTATAAATCGAATGTGTGCATTATTATCAAATCTTCGGATGCCACTGTTCTAATCATATATTGTCCGTTTTTTTAAAAAAAATCTCTCGCTGCCCCTAATGGGTTAAAAGGAAAACCCTGTATTGCCTTCACTGCCATTATTTAGCAGACCTAGATTTAAAAGCGGGCAAGTGCGAGTCGGACTCGCGCACAAAGGGTTCCGTACCATAATGCAAAAAAAAAGGAAAAAAATGCAAAAAAACGGTCACCCATCCCAGTACTGACCACGCCCGACGTTGCTTAACTTTGGTCAAAAATCACGTTTATTGTATGGGAGCCCCACTTAAATCTTTATTTTATTCTGTTTTTAGTATTTGTTGTTATAGCGGCAACAGAAATACATCATCTGTGAAAATTTCAACTGTCTAGCTATCACCGTTCGTGAGATACAGCCTGGTGACAGACAGACGGACGGACGGACGGACGGACAGCGAAGTCTTAGTAATAGGGTCCCGTTTTACCCTTTGGGTACGGAACCCTAAAAACCAAGCCATTGTTATCACATAAAAGCGGGGCAGATTAAATTCAACTAAGTTTGCGTTTGCCCCCGGTTTAACTTTTTCAGCGAGTCAGTATTCTAAGCTTTGTACACAAGTAAAATGGGTCAGAGAGGAAATCAGAAAACGTGAGGGAAAATTTTTAATACAGGGTTTTTTATTCTTAACCGAAATACAGTTTCCGTTCTAGTAACTCTTAATATATCATGAAAAATGAATAGGGAAATAAAATAAAGGCTCCTCTTCACGTTGGGCCAACGCCAACGCCAACGAGGGACGCAGCCATGCGGTAGAATGAGATAGCAATATCACTTGCTCCCTCTAACGCATAAATGCGTCCCTCGTTGGCGTTGGCGTTGGCCCAACGTGAAGAGGAGCCTTAAAACATACAGGTATTTGAGTACGAGTAACAATGTTGGTTTGATCTTTCACAGAGAGGTATAAGAGGCAATAATATTACACCATGATTGGGAGCTTTTGGTCTATGAGGTATATTAAGAATTATTTGAAACTAGCTGAAAAATTATGAACTTAAATCACAGATTATAGAAACCATATTCCTTTAAGACCTATAGTTCGTTTTTTTTAGCATTAGAAAGAACTTCGCAGAAGTAAGCTTGTGGTTCCAAATCCGGCACTTTTAGCGGTAATAATTTGAAGTAAATTATATGTATTGAACGTGCTACATTAGATAATTCAATAATTATTAAGGTGCAGTGAGTTCAGAAAACGGAGTTTTTTAAAAGCCGTAGCTCTTTTTTGGATCACAATACGGCTGCCATACATTCAATTAGCAAACTTGAGGGCTTTTTCTAGTGAGTGGAGTGATTAGAATCCTAAGTTTTTGACTTTTGCTCGATAGAAAACGATCACGAACATAGGTCTAAAACGGACTTTAAAGATTCGTAACAATTTGTGCACAAAAGATAGAAATATGAAAACTGCTTCTATGTACGCGCAATTGTATGCTTGAACGACTACCAGGATTACTTTTTTTTTTAATTTCACATTCACTAAATAAGTTCGAAAATATGATATCAGCGGTTCCGTGCACGCAACTTCTTTGATCAGATGCCCGCTGGGCTCGGATCAAAGCACACGTATCGCGAATTTAATTAAAATGACAGTTGGTTTTCGCATTTATTTCGACATTAAGTCATATACATATACGAAAAAGTATACCAGTAGACAAATAGTATTTAAAAAAACAGGGTAAATAATTATCATCACATGGAGCTCGAGTCTCATCTTAGATTTGATTTGTTGGGGCATAATGGTTGAAAAAGGCAGTAAACTATCTTAAAACAATACGATTCCAATATCATTTAAGTAATTTGCTCCTTGAAACCCGGCTTAGAATGAAAAAAGTTTGAAGACTCATACTTACTGATTGGAATTAATTTTCATTATGCTGGTATTAATATTGCATACCTATTTGACGTACTTTTGTACGTCAACGTCAATGAACTGTTATGACAATGTTGTGATCTTGTATTTATGTTAGAGAACTTTTGATCTTCAAATATTACCTATTAATACGGAACATTATGTAAATATTTCGTGTACTACTTGAAAATCGTGCAGTGGTAAACCTGTTTTGTTGCTGTGAGGTCCGTCTAAGATAGATGTATAATGCGGTTACGTACTGTTCTGCAAACCTTCATGAAATCAAGAATAAATAAACGGCTATGGTCTAGACTCAGTCCTAGCGAGTTTTTGCGGCTTGTGAGGCCGAGATATACCTACTGGCCTACGAGGCTTACAGCCCAAAATCGCTGCGGCCTGGATTGTGATTGCCTGTGTATCGAGTGTTATACTAATTTACTATAAAATAAAACAAAGTTTTTAATTCAATGATATTCTGTGCATATTTAATTTTATTTTTTATACCTCGTCGCTAAAAAACAAGCATACGGCCCGGCCCGTCTGATGATAAGCAATCTTCGTAGCCTTTGGACGCCTGCAACTCCATGCGCGTTGCCGAGTCTAACACTCCGCACCCCTCGTTGATAACTGGCAACCATACTCACCGGCAGGAAGGACACTATGAGTAGGGTCTAGTGCTAGTGTTATTTGGCTGCAGATTTCTGTAAGGTTGAGCTCTGCTCTAGATCTGGAATGACATCCGCTGTGCTGTGCCCTACCACACAAAGCGAGATGTCATTCTCAGTTCCCATTCCCATACCTCTCTTTGGACGTAGTTCAAGGACCAGAGGTATGTCCATATATCTTAAATATTTTCGTCTTAAATGACTATAGAGATTCAGAGTCTGAACATATAACCGTAAGTTTACCAAACAATTGCCGTAATAGCTATAGGTACAGTCAGATGCAGAGAGAAAGAATCCGCCAAAATGAAAGTTCCACCCTGCCAGGACTTAATTTATTGATAAAGATAACCATATATTTATTTGCAAAAAATACATATAGTGATGAACATAGGTGGACAGTAATTTTGGATGCGTAGGGTAGAGCGGGGAGAAACGTAACACTTTGTACTTTGACCTTAGTTTCTGGTTAACCCTTATTATTTTGATGAGTTTAATGTAGTCATATATAACGTCAGTGCATGTTCTGTACATTAACGTCTTGACTAACATTATAATTGTGTATTTTGTTTTAAAAAAATCGTCTTTTGTTACTAATCACCCCGTTGGCGTGCAGAAAGTAACACGTTGTGGGTCAAAAGTAACAAGACACAGTGGGCTGTAATTTAATATAATATGACATATCAAATCAAAATAAAAACCGGTCAAGTGCGAGTCGAACTCAAGTCCCAAGGGTTCCGTACTGCACACATTTTTGAACGAGCGAGCAAAGCGAAGTTCTTAAGTACATTCAACTGTTTATTCAATTTGTCCACACACAGCTGGCTATCTTAGGATAGTTAGTTACCCATTTTTTTTTTGTTCAAGTATTATGTTAAGCATAGTGCCTACATTTTTTTTTTCATTGTTAGGTGTATCTCTGTTAATTCAAGATAACAGGGCTATAACCGCGGAAATCGAAGCTCGAAGTTCGCAAATTGCTGGCATTTCTCTGTCACTCTAATTACCTACGGTTTCATTGGTGTAATAGAAAAATCCCCGCAATTTGCGAAATTCGATGGTCGCGATATACGGCAGTTCAGCCTTCTCACTTAGCTACTCGTACTTAAACCAGTTATTTGTTCTGTTTGAGCTCTAACCTCCTAAAGGTCATGCTTCGACCTTGCGTGGAGGTGCACCTCTCTCGGATGCGTCAGGCCTTTGGCCCAACGCAGAGCTTGGCCATCAACCTTCGCACTAGCTGTCCGCACCACGTTTCACGTAAACCATTACGGCTGTGTCCTTAAAACAGCCCAACCGCGTTTTCTTTCTTAAGTCCGACTCACGCTTGACTCTAGATTTCTAATAGGTTTTCCTGTCATCTAGAGGTAGAAGGTTGTGTATTTTTTTTTCAAAATTTTAGACCCTATATTATCGGAGATAAGGGGGGGGGGGGCGGTCATTTTTTGCCTATTTTCTTAAATAATTTCTTAACTGTTTTATATAAAATTATAAAAAAAATATATTTGAGATCCTCAAAATAAGCCCTTTTAATATGTAACACGATATGGTTTGCAAAACTTGGTTTTATAATTTTCTCATATTCCCCTTAAAATAGCCCCCTATACTTAAAATTTATTTGTTTATGTTACATGTCCGTCTTTGGGTAGCAGACTTCCATATGTGTACCAAATTTCAACTTAATTTGTCCAATAGTTTTGGAGAAAATTGGCTGTGACAGACGTATAGACAGACGCACGAGTAGGCGTCACAAACCCGGTTTCACCAAAATCGAAAAAACCGGAAAAACCGGGTTTACAGCCAATTGTCAAAACCGGGTTTTTACTTTAATAAAACCGGCTTTTTCGAGTTTTTCGATTTTACACTTTTGTAAACATAGTTTCATTATTTTGAAGAGCAAATTAAAAAAACAATACACTATACGCACTAATTGTATAAATGAACAGCTTTTTAGTCTCCAACGTTATATCTATTTGCCCAGTTTTGCAGATAGACTGCTTTGATGGTCCTTGAAGTTAAGGCTTCAATCCAGGATGCTTCGGAGATATTTAGGAAGGAAGTTGTGTCGGAGAAGATTGCCTCTGAATTTTAATATCAGCTCCGTGTTGGCTAGTTTGTTGCACTGGTGAACGCAGAACACCTCGGTCTTGGAAGGGCAGGGGCACAAACGCCACTGAGAGAAATAGTCATCTAATAGATCCAGGTCCTTTTCCAGGATATTTAGTTCAATTTTCAAGCTGTCTTTTTGTGTCACAAGGGCATCATCAGCATAAGCAAACTTCCGCGATGTGGTGTTAGGCAGGATACGACTCAGACCTTTTCAGACCTATGACAACTAATACTAGGCTGTGTTGAGAGTGTGGAAAATCCGCTAGCACGTACAGCTCGGCGGCCACTGGGGTACCGTCTATTGCTCTTGTTGTGAAGACTAGGTCCGGGTTCACTTCTCCATCGAGCTGATTTGAACGTTCCTTTGCCTTTGTGAGAAACGACTAAAACAGTGTTGTTTTGTTCCTATCTGCCCAGTCCATGATCGCCTTCTCGTTGGCGTCAGATTTCCTTTATTCCCAGCCGGTATGGTGGCTATCAAGTCTCAAATGTAAAGGGATGGGTGTTCCAAGTAAGGAAGGCGTGGAGTATGCCAGCAGCTACGTGGAGGATTATATATGCTGCATATCCGCGTTCCGCCGATTTGAATAATCGTGGTGGCGATATTGTTGCCATCGATGTTATTTGAAATCACGTTGACCAGGGCAGTAAGAGAAGACCGGCCGCATGTCGAAGTTCTATATTAATTGTTTATGGTATTATAATGCCGCTACCAAATCAAATCCCGGTATTTTATCTCGTTTAGCGAGTTGGGCATCATCAGCGGTGTATTTCCAGAAGGAGGACTATGTCAACACCGTTGTCATATAATAGGTTGCTTAGGCAAACCGGTTTAGAATTACTGCTTAGTTAAAAACTTTATTGATGGATTTGGATTGATTTATTGATATGGTCTTGGTAAAGTAAATAGAAATGTCGTGGAAGACGTAATATCAAAACATTGAACCTAAAAATAATTGCTTATTTTACAAATTATACGTAAGATCGAAATCACCGAAAAAACCGAAAACCCGGTTTTGCAATCTCACAAAAACCGAAAAACCGGTTTTATAAAATACGCACGGTTTTGTGACCCCTACGCACGAGTGATCCTATAAGGGTTCCGTTTTTTCTTTTTGAGTTACGGAACCCTAAAAGTACCTACTAATCATGTAAATTATTATTGATAACACACTTTAATATTTGCATTTCAACTACATAAACATTAGTATTTTAAGAAAACAAATCAATATTAATTCCTCGTTAGAAATTGTTTTTATTTCAAGTGATGAGATAAACATGTTATCTCATCAGATAATTCAGGGGTCAGAGTTTTTTCACTTACAAATATGGCATACATCGTTTACTAATATGGCATAGATCCAATAGGTATATTGTATGGGATGTAAATGTTACTTTTGTATGGCTTTGTTACTTTTGTACCCGACCGCATTTTTCTGAAAACATGAAAGATATCTTTGAATTTGAAACGCAACGTGTGCGAGAAAAATAAATTGCAATCAATCTAATCAATATCCCTTCGGGTGGCAGGGCCTCCGGTTGAACGGTAGGAAAAATGGCGCGGCCATTTTTAAAACATGCCCCTGCGTGGCAGAGGCCGGGAGCCAGACACTCCCCAATTAGCGGTGAACCGGGAGACGGTTCCGTCACAACAAGCCCGTGTGTGGCAGAGACCGTCTCCCGGCCTCTGTGCGACGCCGTATTTTGCGCCTAAAATAAAACCATTAAAACTATGCCTTGCTTGCTCACTTTTGCAAGATGCATTCTTCATTAAACAAGGATGGTATTCCTTAAAGGTTTTTTTTCCTAATTATACATATTTTTATACACGAAAGAAAAAATAATTGGTAATATGAGATTTGATCAAGTCCAGCATAATTCATATAAATATAATGAAATTCATTGGTACCTATACAATCAAATAAGCTATTTTATGCTGAATTCAATTCAATCATACATATTTTTGAGAAATGGTCATATTTCTAGCACACGCCAAATTCGCGATGACCACCCATGGAGGCGCCGCCACTTGACGTATATTTTTCTAAAATGGCCGCACCACTCAACCTCAAGCCACCGTTAAATCTGAGGCGCCGCCATTCAACGGCATGTTATATCTGTCCATCTCCCGGCTCCCCACCACCATAGAGACCTAACCAGACAATGCCACTCTAGGGGATATGCAAATATTCAGAAAATGTATGAATTTTAATACAACATAAACATCAAATAACTAAAAGTCAAAAAACGTACTTTTGATTCGAAAAATTTTGCGTCACGTTGCGTCCTCTCACACAACCTAATAGCACGTGGCGCTCGTTTCGACTGAATGCGCTGACTGAGTGAAGGGGGCACCACTGTCTATCACTTAATAGCAGCGGAGTGGTATTTTGTCTATTAGATAAACCTACAGAGCAATAGTTACTTTCCACCCGCAGTTACCTTTGTCCCCGCTCTCCCCTATATTTCACTTGAAGAAGCATGCAAATTTTGCTTAGTAGCTAGGTAGTATAACTAAATATATACAAATTGAAGCTAAGCTAAGGTAAGTTATATAATAATAACATCATCGGAATACACATATGATTTTAATGAAATTGTCATTGAATTGATTTGTGCCTTATCGAAAGCCCTATTAATTAGAGTAGTACCTAAATAATTTTTTTCATTTGACGACTTCTGTATTTATTCGGTTTATTTAGTTCGAGTATCTAATGAATTCGATTATTTAGTTAATTTACATTTAAGTACGTCACATGTGACATGAACAGACAAGGAGAGCAAGATAAAATATATTGTTTTGTCTTCCTTCTTTCAATGGAACTTTTTTAGAGTTTCTCTTCCTCAAAGGAGGCTAGTGGTTAAGACGAAACTCAAAATACTCTCTTTTGCATCTTAAAAAAAACAGGATGGGTCACTGACCTTTCCCGGTAAAGTGAGGTAGTGTGAGTGACGTTTGCTTGTGTGTGAAATGGGGTAATTTGACAGAATCTGAAAATTTTCCCCGGGCATACCTCACCTTAACAATAAAAGAGCCTGATAAAAACTGTACGCTTACTTCTGTGGAGTTCTTTCTAATGCTAAAAAAAACGAACTATAACCTTTATCCCAGATCAGGCACATACACTTAGGACTCCTTCCAAACTAGACCTCATTACATCTGGGACGTCCCTCTACGAAGTATATTCGACTTCATCACGAGACTCGGAAACTTCGGTAAAATACATAGTGAATATTAGTTATTTTATTAAAGCTGGCAACTATTAGATAATAAGGCTACCTTTACACTGAGGCGGAGATGAGAGGAGGCTGTCTTTCAGAATTACCCCATACGAGTTTTCCTCATTCTCTGTTTATAGAACTTATAGAAATTGGTTGACTGGTAACGGTAAATGGTAACTGGCTGCCTCAAGGCATTATGTCCGCCATTCGTACCATCATATTGTATTGTGCAATAAAGATTAAATAAATAAATAGAAAACCGTCATATGAGACTATCATTTGAACTATTTCCTCACTAATAAAAAGTGTAATACCTAAACGTGGTGCTTAGAAACAGTAAGGATTAAGGCCTGTGCACACCGGCTGCGTGTGCGTGACGCATGCGGCGTTGTAGTATACAGATCCTTATAAGAGATGGCACACCGCTTGCGTGACGTATGCATGTGCGGCTCCAACATTTTAGCGCACGCACACGCGCACGTCACGCACACGCAAGCCGGTGTGGCTCAGCCTTTATTACGAGTATATCTCCCCAGGTTGGAATACTCGACAATCGCGCCGCAGCTCAGCGGCACTAAAACGAATATACGGCAGCCGTATATAACGGTGAATCCAGAACCTTATCGGGTTACCGTGCTGTTGTGCTCAGATAATTTTAAACACCTTGCCCACAGCTGCTGCTGACTGTAGGTACCACAGACAAAATATCCTCCAGACAGCATAGTCGCGCTACCCCCTCTGCCACACATACGGTAATTTTACTCCATGTTCGAGTCGAAAGTGTCTTTATGTGACGTCCGTGTCTTTGAACGGACCAATCACGGCACGGGATTTCGCTCACCTCGTCCCGCGCACCCCCGCATTTTTGGCATCATCGGTTGCATGAAATAATCAGTGTTGCCAACTCGGATTTTGAAAAAATGCTAGCCTAATGTCTAGATTATGCCAAAATTATGCCAAAGTTTTTTGAAATATGCTAAAAAAAATGCTAAAATTTCAACTTGAAATTAGATACTTAAAACACATACATTTTTCAAATTTGCCGCATTTTTCTACTGACAAGATCTGCTTGACCAACTTTATATAGTCCGTCGACGTCCATCCGTCCCCAAAAGTCAAAATTCATATGAAAATATGAACCACATAAGGCGATGGCGCATATTGTTGCTGCCAAGTTGGTGCAAACTTGGCTTAGACTAAATTGGCCTGATGACAAATTTTCAAATCCCTTTTAATATTGTCCGTCCACTTGTATTGGTTCCGAAAAACACAATATTTCAGCTATACTCATAAGATTTAACATAAATAATTGCATTTTATTATAGCCAGTTTAAACCTCGCGCGAAAACGCCTCGCACGCCATTTGTGACGTCATAAATTATGGTGGTAGACATTGCTTACATACTTACAGTTACGAATTTCCCTTGAATCCGAATGATATTGTTAATTCAGCACCATATATTACCATTAGGGATCATAAATACATTACAAAAATTGTTCACAATAAGTCATTTTATACAAAGACTCTCACACGGTTGCAATTTAAGATGAATTATTTAGATACATATAATTTTGAGTGAAAATCACCGAGCGCCGGATTTACTTTTTAATTTTTTCTAGTTACGACAACCAACATGACAATGATAGTTCCGTTCAGCCAAATAATTAAAAAAGTTTTTTGGGGAAATATCGTATTATTTAGCATTTTATTTATATAATATCAAATAAATATTTACTTTATATCGTGTAATAATATTTTTTGGACGTAATAAATGTTTAGTGGAGAAACAATATTTTTTTTGAACCTCCAAACTCTTTGGCGAGTACGTAATGGATTACAGTCAATGAGGTTGTCTATGTTGCTCTAAGAAATATGTCATGCATTGATGACGTCAACTCTTACGTCGCCTCTGATTGGTGTTTCAGTCAAAATGGCCGAGTGGAGAATTTAGCACTTTTATTTTATTGAATATATTAATAATCCTTCAGTTTATACTGAGATTGGGCCATATTTTAGAATCATATTAACATATAAGTTTCTTTGAAACCATTATTTCCATGATTCTTTGTTACTGTCATCAGGCCAATTATGCTAAAAAATATGCCAGATGCTAAATGGAAAATTTTGGTGCCAAAGCAAGTGAAAATATGCCAGATCTGGCATCAATTATGCCAAGTTGGCAACACTGGAAATAATTGGTCTAAACTCGGTCTAGTGGATTCCTATCATTCCTAGTCTATGGTAGGTACTAAGAGATATTGTATGTTCATAAGTTGTTACTGTTACTGCCTACAACTTTCGTCTTAGCTAATGAGATAATAACAAGACCTAATGGTAAAATTAGCACTAGTCGTTAAGGACAGTCGACAAACTCAGTTAACGGCTAATTGTTTTATAAAGAACGGCCCTAGATGCCGATTGTGTCTTATCAATTTGCTAAGGTTTTGGTCTTATTTTGATACGGCTTTAAGTCGTGTCATCTGGTGTCTCACTCGCTCCAATAAGTGCGAGCGTGATGCCTATTGAAACGTCTACCGACTTTCGCCGATTGGTACAACGGCAGAACGGCACACGCCTTCAGGAAGCTCAATCTGAATCTAACATTAATGATTTTAATCTGGATTCGTTTTGATATTTGTTAGTAGTCAACAGTGTCATTTCTGGTTGATGGAACTTCACTGTTGACAGACAGATCATAGACAATCGTTTCATTGGCCAAAATCCTTTTAGTAGTGTTGTTTTTTGTCCCCAAAAAATGTGAGGGAGTAGAGCTATTGGAAAGAGATGATAGGTATTTAGTTTAGAATCGCCACGTAAAATATTATCTACAGCTAAAAAGGCATACAATGGCACCTAAGTTCTTTATTATTTCTTTTTTTTTGCTAGTCTTTTATGGTGTCCCACTGCTGGGCAAAGGCCTCTCCCCTTGTCTTCCACGACTCCCGACACAGCGCCGCCAGTTCTGCTCTGGCCAGTTACTGAGAAAGGTGTCTAGGTCATCCCGCCATCTCCGTCTGGGCCTGTCGCGTCCGCGCCCTTCTTCTGGCATCCACTTGGTAGCTACACTAGCCCATCTGTCATTTCATTTCATTCATAGAAGACACAAATTAAAAACTAGACAAAATGTTTAACAGAATCGGCCTTAGTTCAAATCCAATTGTCCCAAGAGGTCACTGAACTACAAGACGTTGGCTTCAGAACTAGGCTTCTTTGCCAAATGTAACGGCAATTTCCTTACGTTTGTTGATTGTGTAAGTTTTGAAGGGTTGTTGATTCATTGTAGTTCTTTGAATAGATCTAGTTTGTAAAGGTATTGAGTAGTTTCTATTTTGATTATACATTATACGGCATTTTAACGGCCTAGCCTAGTCGGTAGTGATACTGCCTACGAAGCAGGAGGTCCCGGGTTCGAATCCTGGTAATGGCATTTATTTGTGTGTTCATCACAAATATTTGTTCTCGAGTTGTAAATGTTTTCTATGTATATAAGTATTTGTATATATGTGTATATTATATATATCGGCGTCTAGCACCCACAACACAAGCCTTATTGAGCTTACTGTGGGACTAGGCCGATCTGTGTAAAATTGTCCTATAATATATTTTTTTTTAATTAACAATCGTGATATAACATAGAGATTTTTAATAAAGTACTGCGGTTAAATGATCTAAATGTTTGCAAAAAATATATAAAATAAAGATCACTGCCTCATACGAGAATCATTAACTCGCCACTCCGAGATACCAGAGTTACCAGTTGCTGTAACAACTGAGCTGCCAAAATTTACAAATCAACAACTAATATTTCTATCATATTTTTTCCTTTAGATTCTTTTCGTACGTGATAAATATAAAACACGGATGGAGGGGGTCAAAAACTTGCAAAAAATCGTCTTACGTAATAAATGAAACGCGTCTTGGCACATGGTTTTAATAAACCGAAATTTCATTGAAAACTGCCAGCTTTCCGACGAGTTATAAGGGTCCTAACTTCAACCCTCCCTAAGATATGTAAAGGTTAATATTAAATCCTCGGTATCTTTAATGGCGGCTGTCTAATCTCAGGAGCGGGCTCATTCAATAACTCGCGGCTTATCACGGGTCGCTAGGGAGTTGCGTACACTCGAGAACATTTAAAACGGGTCACTGTATGAAAAGCAAAGCACAGCAACGCATAAGTGGCTCCTTTATTGATGCTTTTTGCCTTATAATGGATAAAATGCCGCTTTCACATCAGTTTTTGAAGAACAAAGAAAGTCTTTACAAGCTGGTGTGGTGAGAAGAACGTTTTGAACTTGAGATTGGCACGTGTAACAAATCTGAAATAAGTATTTCCCAATCAGATCTTATAACTTAATAAAGTGTTTTATCAAAGATTATATCAAAATACCAAACTGGTAGGATGTCTCGCCACTGCTGTCATATAACATATACATATATCATAATCTGATAGCAACAACCAACAAAGTTGCCATACATAGTTTCGAACTCTTGATATCATTGAGCTGTACAGATAAACGCCAAACTTTACTTGTCCCTATAACTCATCCGTATCGAGTTTAACTTCTGTCTGCCACCATTTCATTCTATAGTTTCCAAGCTATCCAACACATCTCAAAAACAACTGTATGCCATTCGAAATTAGGTTTAAAACAAGTTGACACTTAAAAGTATCGTAAGATATATTGAAAAGCAACCGTAAATCCTACAAAATTAGGTTTAAAATAAATTGACAACGAGAAGTCTAGTAACTTTGTGTACTGTCTCGTATCAAATAACTACAAACTAGGAACGAATTTAACAAAGATATTTTTCCTCTTTGAGTAGTTTGAAATTGAACCTTCTAATTGAAAACACAAGGTCGAAGTTAGAAGCTACGCAAGATAAGTCTTTTCGAAATGTTCCCAGAAATTGCAGTTTGTAGAAAAATTGGTGTTGTCACGTTGCCAGGAGTAACTAGTCGATATAAATTACTGATACGCATTCGAGATAGTGGAATGGCTTCTTACGTGGTGGGGGCCATTATGTCATACTCGGTTTTGTTAATACAATAAATAGGTATATGTAAGAGATAGTTTGAAAAATACTGCCAACTTCCAAACTGTTGCCACCCTAAATTCTAAAATGAACCACAATAGAAACTATATTGCTATATGTGACCATTCATTTACTACGACTTTTAGCTACAGCATTTTATCATACCACCAACGGCGGGGCAGCTGACGCTCACGAGGCATCATAATACATTTCCTTTAAACGCTTTACGAGTTATCATGCGACTAACTACGACATGAATGTGAACATGACCTGCTGTGTGTGACATGAACTGTTTCTTTATAATATACTTATCTCTCATAGTTTTTCTCGTGATTTTTTTTTAGTTACAAATATTTTCTCAAAGAGCGACATCATATGACGTAGCACAAAAAAAGAATCTCTTACCTCTATTAACTTAGTGCAGACAAAGTTTCAGTAAGCTTACCCTTACGTTACTTTTTCTTGAACAGCAACATTTCAAAATGGCCGAGATTCCTTTGGGAAATCCCTGTCTCTTACGCCTTAGCGTTTCTCAGAACAGAAGCAAGCATGCGATGTGCGTCACACAAGACCCGAACTTCAATAAAACATCGACCCGAAAGAACAACGCCATTCAATTTTCTTCTGGTGCGCCGTAGAACACAGATTACAGCATGGAAGCTTCCGTTTAAATTTGCCAGCTTAAATTTAACTTTATTGGGTCATAACTATATCGGGGTCTAACGTACTAAAAGTTTTCAATTACGCATGGAGTCAATTCAAAACTCGGTACAAAAGTACGTAAGAATGACTAGACGTTGCGGCTTGCAATTTTTAGTTTCTAACTGTTCTTACACATACACTGTGGGTTACTGGAAATAGTTCCAATTCCAAATCCGATAGACGCGCTAACCCTAGCCCATAGAATGAAGTGGCACGCAAACTTTTAATCAGTTTTGCCCCGAGTTCAAACAACTAGAGGAGTTTTCTAACTGAGACCTTTTCGGTCAGTTCAGGGCATTGTGAGATCCTTATTCATCATTCGTTCGCCCTTGGCTTTTCCCATCGCTTGGAGTCAGTCCGCATGTCTTTTTCCTCCAAACCTGTCTGTCGATCGTCATTTAATTATTCACTTGTTGTCTATTCGTATCATCTCTCTCACGCAGCTTAATTTCCTTGATTTTCATAATAATAGTATGAAATGTCAAAATTTTATCGACATTGACTTCAGTATGCACCAAAACAAAGTTCCAGTCCGCGGCCTAACAGTCTGAATATGGCAGAGAAATTAATCAAGCTAGACTATGTACAGAAACTGCATATTGAAAAAGATGAAGGTTGCATTGATTTTGGTTTAATAAGTAGGTAACCGCAAATTACTAAAATTACTGTACATGTCTAAGCCTCTATATGTATACGTGGATTTTAAGTCTAAACTCTGCAAGTATGCTAATGTTTTTAAGATAAGTTTTTTTAAAGATTTCAATTAAAGTCCGCTACGACTACGCTTTTCCAAATGACTCCGCTGTACCAACATCACTTTACGATTAGCTATTAGAGACTATTTAATTACGCTCAGTCCCTAGAGGCTATGTGTTAGTCGGTTTAATTAAGGAAATTGCATGCAGCTGACTAACGTTATTACCCACACTCACTTTACTCGCCTGAGCTCGTGTGTGTAAATATCTAATAAAACAGGGCTGTAATTTCTGACTTTAATACGTAATGTGTTGAATATCAAAATAATGCCCCTCACCCTCTCCTGAAAACCCGTGAAAGCCAGCATATACAGGTTGGCTAAAAAATAAGTGCATTCGTTGCCAGGAAGGTTTTGGGATTATGCAACTTCACGATTTCGGGGTTGGTCACTTAGTAAAACTTGCTCAGTATAATCCCAAAACCTGCCGGGCAACCCCGGAATGCACTTTTTTTTAGCTACCCTGTATAGCTTATGATAAGTAATGATGAATTGATAACGATATCTTTCTTATGTTAAAAACAAAGAGAAAAAAATTACATTCAATGAATGAATTTCAGTTATCAGTGACTCTAGTAAAAGTTTCAGTTCCAAGTAGTAAACTTAACTAAGTAAATAAAAAAAAAATACAAATATTATAGGACATTTTTACACAAATTGACTAAGCCCCACGGTAAGCTCAAGCAGGCTTGTGTTGTGGGTACTCAGACGACGATATATGTAATATATAAATACTTAAATACATAGAAAACAACCATGACTCAGGAACAAATATCTGTATCATCATATAAATATAAGCCCTTACCAGGATTCGAACCCGGGACCATCGGCTTCATAGGCAGGGTCACTACCCACTAGGCCAAACCCACTACTACTACTACTACTACTACTACTATTACTAGGCTAAGTAAGAAGTGAATTAATAGAGAAGTTTCTGATGTTAGCTAAAAGGGAGTTAAGAAAATCTTTAGTTTTAACGAGGTAGCCTTTTACACTACACTCATTAAGGAACTCTAAGGTAGAATCTAGGTCTTTTCTTTGCAAGCAAGTTTTCCTTTAAGACTATTTTAACGTTAGGTCCCCTGGACTATTTAACAAGACGTATGTGCACTATTTAACAAGAGTTTTAATGATGTTGACATTTTTCATTTAAGTAAGTTATTATTCTTCTTAATGATTATAATGATTGGGAGTAGGTAAGGGGTTGTGCACAAATCACGCGAGGTGTTTCTGGCTACTTTTTGACCCCCCCTCCCCCTTGGTGATATTTGGTGAGATTTTTGGCTACCCCCCTCCCCCCACACAACCTTACGTGTATTTTTTTGAATTTTGTTCATTCGACCTTATTTCAAAATCTTGTTTATTTTTCTATTTTCTCTAGAAAAAAATATCTACTCATGTGATAGGTTTTTTTTCTGGGGTTTCCTTATGAGGTTTCCTTATTTATACCCCCCCCTCCCCCCAACGTGATCAATCGTGATTTTTTCGTGACCCCCCCTCCCCCCATCGAACCTCGCGTGATTTGTGCACAAGCCCTAATTGAAATGTAAATTAACAAGTTTTTAGAAGAGATAAGTTTGAAGACGCCGCAAACTAAGAAGTCACACCTCTCGTGAAACGTAATGAGGTAATTTGAATTTTACCGAATAAAATAAGTTGTTGGCAAAAAAATCATTTTTGGTACAACCTTTTATCGCTGACTGTACTTTTCTTACGACAGAAACTATAATACTCATCGAGACAATTCTAAAAACCCCTAACATAATTAGGTTGCGGTGATGCATCACAGAGTTCCTATGGCCACCTCCTGATCAGCTCGATAGTACCATAATATTGCATTGTCATCCGATTTATACACGCATGCAAAATTTCAGCTCAATCGGAAACCGGGAAGTGGAAATTTAACGACAGACAAACGGACAACGGTCGTGAAACTAAATAAAAGCTTGTGAAAAATCAAAATAGGTATGTGAAAACGCGTATCCGTCACTCTTAAAACCATCAAAACTTAGCACAACCGTCAGAAAAAATATATACCAAAGGGGAAAAATGGAACACAAACTACTTAAAAAGCCTACCCGAAGTGCGAGCCGAAGACAGGCCCGCGGCGTCACATTATGCATAAATGGCTGGACCGGTGCCAAACTGATATAGCTTTAGTTAACTACAGAGCCAGGGAAAGGATTGTTTTCTTTCTTAACCTCTATTAACCCCTGCCCATAACCTCGTCCGGGTACTTAGAAAAAAATAATTTCAGCCTATGGCCTGTGCCCAGCTGTGGGACGTATATATGCTGAAATTATTTTCATGCGCGAGAGGGCTTGGGCTATAGTCCCCACGCTAGCCCAATGCGGATCGGGGACTTCACATACACCTTTGAATTTCTTCGCGGATGTATGCAGGTTTCCTCAGTATGGTTTCCTTCATCGAAAAGCTAGTGGTAAATATCCAATGATATTTCGTACATAAGTTCCGAAAAACTCATTGGTACGAGCCAGGATTTTAACCCGCGATAGAAAGTCGGACGTCATATCCACTCGGCCACCACCGCATCGGTCGTCGTTAATTTTACAAACTCCCCCCCCCCTCCCTATTGGACTAGGTACAATACTCCTTACAGAATGAATTACTGTATAAAAAGTATTCTAACCCCACTTACCCAAGAGTTACAAGTTATTCGCAATACCGTCTTTACGATAAGGGCAGACGGGGCCCCGAAGGACAGACAGTCACAGTATATTTCATTATACCCATAATAAATAGAAGATCATAGTAGAAAAATGTTAGTTGAATTCGCTTTCTTTACTTTCCAAAAGGGCCCCAAATTCTTATGTGCCCCAAGGCCCCAGCAGACGGCCCTGGCTATTCACGTGCCAAATTTTATCAAAACAAGTGCGTTATCCATGAGTGCGTTTCACCCTTTCTCCGCCAACAAATCAATGTAACGTATGTGTGATTCTTATTCATATTTCCTTATGATCTTGGCAGTGATATTTCTACGCTTCGATAAGCGCAAACAGCCTTGGCACGGATCTTCAATTACTACTTCCCATTAGAACGAAAACTTTTAGAGATTACTCGTAATCGGTCTACACTTTTTAAAGGAGCATAGAAAAGCTGTTACCAGGTTCAAATTTTTTTTTACGATTCAGTTTATTTTTTGGAAATTGTTCATAATGGCGGAGTCATACATTTAATCATTTAAAGTTAAAAAGTTATGCTCGCGAGGTCTACAGGTGACGGAGCCACTTGTTAGTATGGTACAAGTTTTGCTTAAGTAGTTGGGTAAATCTATTAACCCTCAGTAGAAGATTGTCTCCAAACATTAAAGAAAGTTCCTTATGAATGTTATAATTCTGGCTGAAATATGTCTGCGCTTGTACAAACAAAGAGAGCCTTGGCACGAATCTTCAATTACTACGATGTTTGTACAGGACGAAAGCTATCGGGAAATGTCCGTGTACCATATCGTACAGCCCTCACTGGACATCATTCATTATTAATAGAAGTTAGTCGAATCTAAATATATTCATCAAGTAGGCATATCACAATTATCATTCGCTTGCCCTTATCCCATTCATTTGGGGTCAACGCAGCATATCTTTGTCTTTCATAACTCTCTCTCGCCCGTCATCTCATCATTCACTTGCGTTTGTTTCATATCATCTCACACAGTTCATCCATCTTTTCCAATGCGCTTATGATATGAAGGTCAAATAAGTCTACGCCGGCGCCAACCTTACACCTCTGACCCGGGAAGATTCAAATCCCTCCTAAGTTGTAGGAGGGTATCCCAAAAGGGGACCGGCAAGAAACTTGGCGGGACACATATTTTTAAAACATTACATCTTATAATGAATCAGCATAATAATTATTTAGTTGCTCGTTCTCTCATTATAAAAGATCCGTGTTGTTTGTAGTTTTATAGTTATAGTTAATTAATTAGTATAATTCTTAGATTTAATTGTATAGTTTTAGGTTAAGTTTGATCTCACTGTAATAATTTATCAATGTTATGTACTCCGTGATTGTCATATGTATCAGTATTTATTACCATGTAAAATGTTTTAGCGTAAGTTATAATATGTATGATGTGGATGTACTTTAATAAATAAATAAAATAAAATAAACCAGCATTCAAAAATAAAAAATATACAATTTATAAAAATGAATATACCTAATTCTAGATTTATGATCAACAATATGCCACAGTCAACTGCCAACTTATCTTTGGGCAACCCTGTAAGTAAAAGTAAGTAATCTTTTTAAGTATTTCACAACTTAATTTTTAAGAATACGCAGGACAAATACCTACAGCTATATTTTTTTCGCGCCAAGAAGCTTTCTTTAGCTTTAGTTCTGATGTTACAAACGAAGTTAAAAGCGTCGCAATTTATATCTAAAAGTACTCCTAGTAAATTGAGCAAACTATACGATAATTACGAAGAACGTGACAAATAAAACTACCCTAACTCTAAAATATCGCATCTCCGCAACCTTACAAGTCACATATTACGTTTTAACGACCAAGTGGTTCACTTAGGTTTAATTAAAAGCGATGGAAAATTCGGGGTGCGGTTTGTTTCCAGTAAACGTAATTTAAAGTTATGGCCTTCGTGCCACTTGGGCGGATTCCTTGGGTAAACTGCGGGCTGGTTATTTGGCTTTTTTACCAGTTTCACAAAGGGAGGTTATCAAATCGTTGGGACCTTTTTTAAGGACATGTGACCCCGATTCGCAAACGGTTCAGGATCTGACAGTGGGTACCTGGAGGAATTGAGGGAAATTTTCAAATAATAAAGGAAAAAATATAGGTACAGTTGAATCCCGTTATAATGACATCGAAGGGAAGTGACATACACGTGATACTTACTAAGCGGATGTCATATAAAGCCTTATAACTATAATTACTTAGATAGTTATTTGGGTATTTTTATACCCGTGTTTTCTGTTGGCGAAACGACATCTGGTGAAACGAAGCTTTGATAAAGGCCATAAGATAATGTAACGTCAAACTGTTTTATATCGGGTATTTTGTTCTTGCTAAGTGCCAAACCTCCATGATGTGGGAATACGTGATGCCGACGAAATATGGAGACCTTCCAAAAATCATACCTGTAACAAATAAATTTCAGATAAACGATTTGCATAAAAATAACATTAAAAAACATAAAAATAACATTAAAAAACGAAAGATTAAACAAGGAATCAAATATTTAAGAAATATCCAATTGACTGTTTAGTTAGACGACAACGGTTTCACTCACTTGAATTTTTAGTCGCTATTGGCGACGTGTTTCAGGCCCGGGGGTCCCTTCCTCAGACAACAACATACAACACAACAATATACTTATGTTAAACAGGTAAAAACAGGTCTCGCGAAAGTTTAATTTCGATCCAGTTGACTTTCAATTCTAGATAGCTGTTTTCAGTGGCAATCATAACATTTAGATCACCCAACTGCTTAAATATGTACCCATAATATTTATCTCTTAAAGGTAAGTACTTGAAATGTAACCAAAATTCACACAAGAGTAAAAGAACGTCGAAAATAGAGCACATTTTCTGTTATAGTAGTTTTACTTAAAACTCCGCTAAGAACTGTCTTAGCGAAGCAAAAATACCTAAAAGCTAAAACATGAGGCCGTCCTAGGTGTCCTAGTTTCAAGACAAGCATAACTCAGATCTCGCAGGTAAACAAATACAATCTCTTTGTGTCACAGAGTACTCTGCACAAAGATACAACTGATACTAGATCTGATACTAGATAAAACTAAGTAGGAAGTAGAACAAATACAAGTTGATAAGAAAGTTCAATGCCTGATAGTAGCATTAATACCTATTTTAAAATTTCTTCAGGGTGCCTTTCCACGGAAGCGGAGATGATAGGAGATAATAAGAGATGCGCGAGAATCAACTTAGCATTGAAATTATATTGGTTGATTCCCTTACTCTCATCTAACTTTCTGATTATAACTCCTGGAAACCGGCAAGAGTTGTCCACAAATAACTTAGCATTGAAATGATATTGGTTGATTCCCTTCTGTTCTCATCTGACTTTTTGATAGGCTCAATTTAATATAACTCCTATAACTCACACTCGATAGAGTTTTTCACAAATAAAATAAAATATAATACAAGTATTTAAAACCCCTAGAATGAAATTGTATTTATTTTAATGGAAGGAAGCTTTATCGAAGTAAGCATATTGATGAATCGTCGCTCAGACACAGAAAAGAATACCTTCAGTTCACTCCTTCTGCTCTCCCAACCTTGTAAGTAAGTGGAGTCTGTGTAGGTACAAAGGCAATAGTTAAAAGCGAAGGAAGAGCTTGTAAAAGGTCTTTCTTTATATAGTCTTGTCCACATCGACCTTACCCAAATTTATGCAATGCTGATAATTTAAAAACCCCGTAACCACAAAATGTCTTGTCTAAAATTAAAATATGTTCACCAAAGCTCCGATAAAATATAAAAGCGTGTCTCGTTAATCGAAGCGGCCATTACTCTGTTTGCTTACATTACACAAGCTACTGGAGTTTAATGGCTCAAATGAACTAGATGAAACGTTTACGACTCATTACATCCATCGTCTTCCAATTTTACATGAGTGATACTTCGTCGGAAGTGAATTTTTTCGCGAGTTCAATGGGCCATTAAGGATTATAAAGTTTTTATGCCCCTAAAATTGTCATTATTTAGGTACTGTCAGCAAAGTTATTAGCTTAGCATCTCTGCAAACAAACATGTATGTATGTATGTATGTATGTATGTGTAAGCTAATGGTTTTGCTGGCTGTATATGAGCGTTTTATTTAAAACTCGGATTTAGTATCATTTGTTACTAATTTTCGTATCAAACCGTATTAAATAATGCTATAAAATGATAAGAGATGGTATATGAATAGAGGTGCTGAAGCTCGTTGTTCGTTATGAGTCCCGCGAATCCCGTGATATTAAGGATTGCGGGATTACGGTGTCTGGCGACTTCAATATGCCTTTCAGGCCCTTTTCATTACCTCGAGGGTTATGGAAGCGCGGTACAGTTTAACGCCGCATTTAAAATACTTATTCTATCCTTGAAGGAAGTACCTAAGTTTACTTGGTGCCGCTCTGTGGAGCAAGAGCTAGGTGTATTGGGGACGAGGGGGAGGGGGCTATCCAGATGCTCAGGACCGGAGTCAGTGGAAGAAAAAGATTCGAGCCCTACACCCCAGCAGGGGGTAACAGGATGGAAAGAAGAAGATCCATGAAGGAAACGACCATAAGGTCAATGTGGGAAAGACCGGCATATAATTTTTGATTACGTACTTCGCTCAGACACAGAAAGGAAGAACTTTTTTTCAAACTCCTTAAATAATGCCCTTAACATTATAACTTACAATATAAACATTTAGCCTTAGTTCCCACTGTTACCAGAACAACACAAACATAACCTGCATTAAGTGACCGCAACCAACAATAGAGTGGTAACTAGAGCATGAACTTAACCTGAGAAAGTGTTCCGGCCTCCGTGCTTAGGTCTTGTTTACACTGCAACCACCGAATCTAGTCATTTTAGGGCCACCCCACACTAGCGTGTTTTGAGTGTTGGCGTCTAGCCAGCGGTATATAAAATAGCGTCGCGAGGGAACAAAAATCAAAGTCAAATGGCGTTCTAAAGGTTTTAATTCTGTGTCGAAAGATGGCAGTAAAACTGTGACTACAAAATTTACTTTGACAATACGCCTCTATACTAAATTCCCTTTTCTCAAAAATGGACGTCAAAGTCGACTTTGCCGTGTAAAAAATAGGTCGCGAAGCGCGGAGTTTATGGTCGGTCAAAAATTAAAAAGTTAAAAACATTGCAGTCTCGATTTTAAGACTGCAATGTTGCATACAAATTCCATTATTTGTCGAGTTCCAAACTTTTTAAAAGTTGAAATGGCCATATCAAATGAAGGCACAGGCCCATTAAACAGCCAAACAGATGATTAGTTCCGCGACTATTTAGCTGTCTCAAATGGGTCTCTATTGTTTCCCAAATAATTTTAAGTCATAATGTATTGTTTGTCCGAATTTTCGTTAGTCATAATCGGTTTTTCTCAGAAACGCGTAACTTTTCAGGATTGCCATAAAACAAACCTAACCTAACCTAACTTATCTACAGAATAACCTTACGAAAATCCTGAAAAGTTAACGGTTTCAGTTTTATGACTAACGATAATATGACAATCAATACATTATGACTTGAAACTTTATGGGAAACAAAGGGATCCCGTCTCAAATAGGTTGGCGTATTTTCGGCAGAAAAATGCACTTCGATTTTTTATTAAAAAAAATAAAAAAGGCGGCAAGGGCTTTGTTCTGTGAAAATATATACGTAAGAATGTTGCTTTTGTAAAATATTTCTATGATATTTATATTTCTTGCACCATTTTTGAGAAAAGCACTATATATGACTCGGCTGGAAGTCTACTTGCTGGCTTCGGATTCAATTAAACGGACTCCCAAGGTCGTCCGTTTAAAACGAATCCTCAGCCTGCAAGTAGCTACTTCCGAGCCTCGACAATAATGTACTATTACTTTAGACTTTACATTTCTTGTACAGGCACAGGCACTCTTTCGACCGGCAGCAATCAGAGAGCTGATTTAGATCTGCAAAAGTACAGCAATAGATGAATAGTGATAGTCATCATTGTCATCAATCACCGCGAGCTAATAAAACGCGAGAAATATTCTCGATCGTTACAAACATTCGGACACTTCGGACAGCTGCCAATGGCAAACAAAACGTTTACCCAATAATGCTAAAATTACTCAAATGGTAGCTCATTTTAACCCTTTATAAGGCATATAAGGGTGTTAGATATTATGCAGAATTGAACGCCATCACTTTGAATTAAGTTCAAAATCAGGTGGGAAATATATATATTTTTTTTATTATGAATGGGCTTACTCATGGCCACAGACTAGCCGAGGCGTAGACGTGGCCTACGATGGAGCGAGCTCGCCCAGAAGGTGCCTGTTCACTCTTGATTTGAAGGTTGCCGGGTTATAAGAGCACGGAAATATAGACGCCGGCAAGGAATTCCATTCCTTGGCAGTGCGCATAAGGAAAGCCCTCTTCCTTATAATATAAAGGCTTAAATGGTCTCTACATAATACACAGAAAGTGAAAATATTTCATTTCTTAAATCATTAGTTTTGTCTCCATGTGAAATGTCCCTAAAGTTGACGAAAATGTCGTTACGCGCTTACGCAAACTATCCGCATTAGAAAGTGGCTTATTGTGGATTTGTTTTGTTTTTCTGGCTTTGTACACAAATAGCGGTCATTGCTTTGACCTAAGTAGCGGCGTAATCAGTATCACGTAAGTTCACTTGTCAGTTAAAGCTAGAGTTGGACCAAGAAAAGTCTGCAGCGATTTTGATAGCCCACGCAGTGCAAGTGTTATTTTAAACGTCAAACTTGTATGAAATTATGACGTATAAATAACACTTGCACTGCGTGGGCTACCAAAATCACTGTAGACTTTTCTTGGTCTAACTCTACGTCCGTTTGCTTGAAGCTTTTACGAATTGACTGATGGTTGCCCCACTCTAAGAGTATAAAGTACTGAGGTGAGATTTCACTGTCTCCTGCAATAAAGAGCATAACAGACTCCACCTTGCCTTCTCCTCTGAAAGGGGAAGGGATCTCCACCTCAAACTCCTTCTCCTTCCCAGATCGTCAACTAAAGTCAACTCTGGGAATTCTTTCTGATGACTCAGAAGGCACTGCTGCAAAGCGCCCCAATAAAGCTTCCTCTGGCCAAAATAGTCCATCCCATCAAACCCAAATCCAAAACTCAGCTGCAGAGTCAGCAGTTGGCAATAATGCTGCTCCTGCCTCTGCAGTTGATGAGGAAGTCATTGTCAAAGAACGCCCGCCTCCAGTCATCCTCCTCAGGGATGTAAAGAGATGGGTCCCTCTACGAGAAGAGGCAACTAGACTTAAAATAGGTTACAAACATTCTCGATTCATAGAAGGTGCGTATGGTGGCATGGCCATATACACCGAAACCATCAAACAGTTCCGTGGATGGCGATATCTTCTCATAAACGGATACTACTCTTACAGGACTTTCGATGAAATAGAGCTCCGCGTCGTTATCAAAGGCGTGCCCAAAGAGTTCCTTACTGAAGACATCTTAAAGGACATTCGTGACCAAGGGTACCCAGTCACTGAGGTACACCGCAAATTTAAGCCTTTCGTCAAACCTAAAACCCCATATGACATCGTGGATGTCAAACTCCTGAACACACCAGAAGCCCAGAAAATATTCAACATCAAAACAATCCTAGGAATGCTAGTCTCTAAACCTGAATGGCCCATTAAATCAAATCACATTGTTCAGTGTAAAAACTGCCTCTTGTATGGCCACTCGGCGAGAAACTGCACACTTGATCCCGTGTGTGTCAAGTGTGCAGGAAATCATCGGTGGGAAGAATGCCAGAAATCCCAGGACACCGAGGCCACCTGTGGCCTCTGCTGGGGACCCCACACGGGCAACTATCGAGGCTGCCCCAAAGCCCCAAAGCCCACAGACTACATTCCTTTTCATAAAAACAAAAACAGAGCTAACAATGGGAGGTCAGGAAAAAATCCTCCTCTTTCTGTTCCTTCCCAACAGATAACTCCTTCAGCTCCTGTTGACCTCCCAGGCAACAGTGAATCATCACCTCCTCACAGTCAGGTTTCTCAAAGTGAACCTGTAGCATCCCAAACAGCTCCATTGCTGCCCCCAGCTGTCCTTGACCCACCTCCTCCCCCTCCTACTGTAAATCCTTGGGCCCGTCCTCTAGAATACACTGTTCCCCCTCCCACCTCAGCGGAAAGGAATTCCCCCCCATCCAGGCATCTCCTCATCCTGTCCCTGCAAAGCCCAAACCTGAAAAGTCAATTAAGACAAGAAAGGTAGTTCCCAAACCCACTCCTTCCTATCCTTCTCCCCCTCCGGCTCATGCGCAGCCCCAGCCCCTGGAGCTGACAAACTCCTCCCGTCCCATGCAGTCGTCTCAACCATCCCAACACTCCCAATCCTCCCCTTCTAAACCCTCCCAAATTCCCTCTCAGCCTCCTAGATTACCCCCCAAACCCTCTAGACGCCCAAAGCAGGTACTACCCAATAATCATCCAAATGCGCTGGCTGACTTGAGGCTAGTAATGGACCTTGCCGCTGTTTTTGACATAGACGAGGTTTGTGAACTGGCTGCAAAGTTCAGACTAGCTCAGTCTGAAAATGACAGGCTATGTGTCCTGTTTGAACATGCAAATCTCCTAAAGTCCATCCGTAATTTCTCGCAAAACACCCGGAACCCATAATGTCTCACGCCACCTCCAGAGAGAAACCTGGATCTCTGGTCATTGGGTTCTTTAACGCCAATGGCCTGAGGTCCCAGAAGGATGAGGTGGCTGTGTTTCTTAAAGAACACAGTGTGGATATATTCCTAGTTCAGGAGACCTTCTTAAAGGCCTCCTCAGGTAGCCCAAGATTAGCAAACTTCATAACAGTCAGGAACGATCGCCCCACTCAAGGTGGGGGCACCCTGATATATTATAGGCGTGCTCTCCATTGTACGCCTCTAATCACACCAACCCTCAAAAACATGGAGGCCTCAATCTGTCGCCTAGCGATGACTGGACACCCCCCTATCACTATAGCGTCGATCTACCAACCGCCCACAAAAGATATCCTGCAGTCGGACTTGGATGCGTTGCTGGGGTTGGATGACTCAGTCATACTGGCTGGGGACTTCAACTCAAAGCACGCTCAGCTCAACTGCAGGGTAACGACAAAGAATGGGCGCATTCTGTGCTCCTACTTACTAAAAAACAATTTAGACATAATAGCTCCGCTAGAACCCACTCACTTTCACCCTAACACTGATTTCCAACCAGACATTCTTGACATAGCCATCCTCAAAAACGTTAAACTTAAACTCACCTCCATTCAAGTCCACCACGAACTCCACTCTGACCACAGGCCAGTCTTACTGTCCCTTGGTTCCCCCCCCCCCCCCCTCCAAAACCCAGACCAGGACAGTAGTTGACTGGGTCAAGCTGGGAAAGGTCCTCAATTCTGAGGACCTTCCCCTTCTCTCAAAGCTTCCCTCGTCTCTCTCCTCTCGGGAGGACACTGATGAGGCGATTACCACCCTCACCAGTGGACTCCACTCCATAATGGCTGACTGCTCGAGGGAGGTCCCAGCGCTGGACGACCATCGCTGGCGTCTCCCCGAGGAGATTAAACTTCTGATTCGGGAAAAGAACAGAGCCCTGAGAACTTACTCTCGTTTCCCCTCCCCGGACAACAAAAATGTTGTAAACCGTCTTCAGCGAAAAGTGAAGCTAGAGATTGCTGATTTCAGGGCCAACAGGTGGGGTGAATTTCTCTCAGAGATCTCTCCAGGACACCAGGCTTACTGGTCCCTGGCGAGATCTCTGAGGAGCGATACCATGGTATCGATGCCCCCGCTTGTTGTCCCTGGGTCGGGCACTCTAGCCTTCACTGATCAGGAAAAAGCAGAGTGCTTGGCGGACAGCCTTGAACAGCAATGCTCGCCAAGCACTCTCTTTATTGACCAAAAACAAATAGCTCTAGTTGACAATGAAGTAAATAGTCTTACCTACTGCCCTCTCCCAAATCCAGCTTTAAATCAAATTGATCCCATAACACCATCCGAGGTCGAAACCCTTTTAAAGGGACTCAAAGTCAGGAAGGCTCCCGGTGAGGATAGGCTCCCAAATAGATTATACAAACTCTTTCCAAAAACAATAGTCATATTCCTAACCTTAATCTTCAATACTGCCCTGTCAAATTTTCATTTTCCCCAGGCGTGGAAAACTGCCCATGTAATCGGCATTCACAAGCCGGGGAAACCCTCAAACATCCCTTCTAGTTACCGCCCTATCAGCCTCCTGAGCACAATGGGCAAGCTCTATGAGCGAGTCCTGCTCAGGAGACTGACTCAATTCTTAGACTCTTCTGGTCTGCTACTCGAGGAACAGTTTGGTTTCCGGCGGGGGCACTCCTGTGCACATCAGGTCCACCGCATAGTGGAGCACACCCTCTACTGGATGCACGGTTGGAGGCATCCAATACCCACTGCAGCCATTTTCTTGGACATAGCGAAAGCCTTTGACAAGGTGTGGCACAACGGCTTAATCTATAAGCTTTACAAACTAGGAGTGCCACACCAGTTAGTCCATACCATCAGTGACTATCTAAATTGTCGAGGCTTTCGCTATCGAGTTGAGGGAACTCTCTCCAATCTGCATCCGGTGGGTGCGGGTGTTCCTCAGGGCTCTGTCCTTGCCCCCACCCTTTTTAACCTCTTCGTCAATGATATTCCCAAAATTCCTGGAGTGAATTATGCCCTGTTTGCGGATGACACGGCGATCTTCGCGTCGTCTCCGCACCCCTTGAGGTTGGCTAAACTCCTTCAGCGGGCGATCGATTCCCTTGGCGATTGGTTCCGTCGCTGGAGGATTGAGGTCAACCCGGGGAAAAGTCAGGCCATAATTTTCTCCAGGAAAGGGAAGTATCAGGAGCTGGTGGACAGGCACCCGTTCATCAAGCTGCTTGGCCAGCCTATCCCGTGGGTAACCTCGGCTAAATACCTTGGGGTCCACCTAGACCGTAAACTCAACTTCTTCAAGCATATAAAGGCAGTACGGGACCGTGCTGCCTTTATATCTGGAAGACTAAATATCCTCACCAATAACAAAAGTAAAATGTCCCTTAAAAACAAACTAACTCTTTATAAAACTTGTATCCGCCCTGTATTCACCTATTCATCATCTGTTTTCGCCCATGCCTCAAAGAAGAAACTTTATTCGCTCCAGGTTATCCAAAATAAATTTTTACGTAGAGCCACAGGTTGTCCAGGTTACATTAGAAATATTGATTTGCACAGGGACCTCAAAGTACCCTCGGTGCGCTTTTTCATCAGATCATTATCAAAAAGACTTCACGAGGGGGCTGTGGTTCATGGCAACCCTTTGATCAGGGATGCTATGACCTACACCCCCCTCCCCTCGGTCCCATTCCGGAAGAGGAGGCCCAGACACGCTCTTGGCGATAGTGATGACGAAATCACCAAAGCCTTCGAGGAGGATATTCGCATGGAAGGTGAACTCCTCAGAGCGCGTCTTGGCCTCCCTCCCACAGTCACTCATAATCAAATCCTTACACCTCATCCCACTCATAATCCTAACCCAAATCACAACTCACCCTCCCCCCCTCCTACCTCTTCACCTTCACCTTCATCATCAACTCCTTTACCTTTCTCAACATCATTGCCCGCTAATCATCCCATTAACACCTCCCAAACCTCCTCATCCCCCCCTCTATTACTTGGCTCTTCTGATGGTCCAGGTAGCCCCCAAATAGTTCCCGGTACTCCTAGGGTACTCGGCAACACTAAAATCAAAAAGTGGCCAAAAAAAACTAAAACACCTTATTGTAGTCCACAGGACACCTCAAATAAAGTCCAAAACTATGTACAGATTCCGCTCGATGACCCCTTTGAATTCTTTGCTATGAGCCCCTAAGGCTTGTGAATTCAAAGGGGGCATCGACCTTAGTTATAAGTAAAATGTAAATATAGTTTTATTTTAGTTTTAAGAGCTCAGTGCGCCTCTCGCGCACTTGACGCTCCAGTCAAATAAAGAGTCAAGGGTACCAGCTGCCCAACTCAAAATATCCAAGTCAAAAAAAAAAAAAAGCTGGAGCGATTTCAATGAAATTTGGTATGCACATAGTGTGAGTCCCCAGGAAGGACATAAGATAGTTTTTATTCCGGAAATCTTACTTTAAGGGAGTGAAAAGAGTGGTATATAGAAATTAATCATGATTTCTTATTTTCTTGCTGTTGTTGTCTGTACATGTTTTGAGATCGTCACAAATAAATATCTTTTATGTTTTCTTATAATTCTACGCAGACGAGGCGGCCCCGAGTATTAAAAACACTAAAGCACGGGAGACGGGAGTAGGTACTGTAGTTGAGCTGATCTCTGTTTGTAAACTAGCTAACTATTAATTTCAGGATGTAGTTTACTTTTAGATTGTATAATAAAACAAATAAATATTTAGCACATCTTAAGGAAAACCATGACTAAGAAATATTCTAGAAATACCCATGTCTTCTCGCCAAAATGGACTCCAGAACTTCTAATGAGATAAGTTTTGCGGAGACGGCTCGCATACGAAATACGAATCGCACTAATACATGCCTTAATATCGTGCGTAGGGATCAAAGCGATTGTAGACTATATTGTCAATGCATTAAGGGTTGTGGTTGCATAAAAGGATCCAAGTGATCCAACAGGTTAGGGACGTAGACATTGGGCAGAAGTATTAAGGTGTTCATTAGAACTTTGGGATGTCAACGGCTGAAATTCCATGTTATCGGGTGACTTCAAAAGATAACTAACTATAAGCACAGGGCGGACACGCCATACATCAAAACTCGTTTGCGTGTATATGTGTGAACGGCACGTCTGTACACGCGTCATTGTGTGAGTAAGTCGCTTAGGGCTACTATTTACATGTTTTTGAGTTCACGGAGCGTTATCGTTGTACTCGTAACGTAAATATCAAACATTTTTATTCCTAAAATTAAAGAAACAAACATAATTTACAAGATGGTATTTTCTCCTAGATCCTTGCTATAATAAACTGTTCTATTCACAGGTCACAGCTAATATTATTTGAACGTATATGCGAACTCACCCGTAACCCGTAAAGGCCGTAAAATATTACGTAAAGTATATGGTGCGGCAATAAGTTACCTACCAAAAATGTCATGTCGAATTGTCGATACACAATTAGCGTGGACTAAATATAAATAATTACAAAACGCTACTTTTTAATATATGTATAATAAAAATAAATGTTCTTTATTTCGTGAATTTGAAAAACAACCGACATCAAAAAATACATCCGCATTTTGAACGTTGCGTCATCGCGCCGCGGCGTTGCTAACCGAACTGAGAGTATGTCAGGAGTCCGTCAGAACTCAGTCGCGGGGCGAGGTAATCCGAGTCGGGGCGGGGCGGTGCGTGTCCGTTCTGTATGATAATACTATTACTTATTCTGTGCTATAAGTAAATATACCTATTACTTAAGTAATTCCATCTCAGTAGATAAAACACAAGAGATTAACCTACTATTTTTTAGGGTTCCGTACCTCAAAAGGAAAACACGGAACCCTTATAGGATCACTCGTGCGTCTGTCTGTCTGTCTGTCCGACCATTCCCCCCTCCCCCTTATCTCTGAAACTACTAGGCCTAAAATTTTGAAAAAAATACACAAAATAGTACTTTACCTATAGATGACAGGAAAACCTATTAGAAATGTGCAGTCAATCGTGAGTCGGACTTATGTACGGAACCCTTGGAACGCGAGTCCGACTCGCACTTGACCGGTTTCTTTAAATCACACTGTTAATAATGTTTTTCAAGATCTTTTCACACGCTTTTACTCAGAGGCCAAATCAAACTTACACCTGAAATTAAAACAATATCTTAATGATGATTGATGGCATTGCATATACGGACAATTAAAAGCTAAATAAACGCACAAATTATAACTAAATGACATCATTTAACATCTCTTTGATATCAAATGCACTTTCGACTTGGTCTCTAAGCTTTTCTTCGCACCTTTGAATTTGTATTTGTCTCTGAATCTATTTCATTCAAATCCTATAATACTAAACGTCGTAAATAAGATTGTAGGCGGGTCATCGCAAAAGCCAAGCAGACTAAACTCTAGCTTTCCTCGTCTCCGTCCATCCGTATCCGGATTCTCTGTCCGTCACACCGCGTCGTCACCGTGCTGTTTGTAAACTCGTATTAACATCAGATGTAAACAATGTTGTGTTTACATCAGATGTAGACCGGAGTGTTTACATCGGGGGACGGTGACGTCACGGTTCGCCCCGCTGCAGTTTAAATTTGGCTGCAGCGTGGTTGAAGTGACGGGTTATATGAGATGTGTATACTACATACACATTATCTCCGAATTATTTAAATAAAAAAAAGATTAAAAAACAAAACCGCGGTAGTTAAGTTCGATTTAACGAATAGTCGAGGGTGGAAGCCCTAAACCACGGCGTTGCACGAACAAGAGATTTCCTTATGGAGGATTGGTCGTTAGGACCCCCTCGTACTTGTATCTTGATGTATGGATGGGTGTGTATCTCCACTTCTTAAATCCATCCTTGGGTCCTAAGGACCAATCCTGCCAAAGGAAATCTCTTGTTCATGCAACGCCGTGGTTGACCGTTTTAGGCTCTGAGCACACTCAACTATAATTAACTGAGAATAATATCAGTTTAATATACATTATAATCATACATATATGTATAGGTAAACATACAAATTATGTAACTGACATTTCAGGACCTTCAGCCCGCGAGCCCTTACTTTCAGCCCGCAGTGAGGAAGGGAGGGCCGAGAGTCTCTTTCCCTTCCTTCCTCGGCCCAAGACTATACAATCCTAGAAGCTAATAGAATAGTTAACACAGAAGCATACTACATACGAGCCCCGATGCACATATTTTCGTCTAGTGAGACCATTTTTGAGGTTCTCGCGTTCGCGAGTTTCTCATGTTTTTGTTTAAAAATTACTAATGTTTTAAATTTAATGCTTATACTAATGTAATTTAATTGTATATGGTAATACTCTGCAACAACTAAATCCAAATACAAGAAATACCGTTTTGTACTGAAAGACAAAAAATAATGATTTTTTGTAGGATTACAACATATGTGAAAGGGGCTATTACTAGGAAAAGCAATAGGGCTCTGCCAATGTACTGACAATTTTGTTTCGAGCCCATGCATGCAGCAGTGCTGTAAGAGAGGACAATATGATTTGGACAACGTTTTTGAAAAGTCCTTTTTTTCAGCAATAAAAGTCTCATGCAATTTTATTATACGATCAAAATAAACTACATTAAACATTGCTATTATGGTTCCCATTACTGGGTCATTTTATGTTCATGTGTAAAATTTATTAAAATAAACAAAATTGTTGCGTGGAACTAGACGAAATCATTTGCATCGGGGCTCGTATAATAGTAAAATAGGCCAGCAGGCCAGCAGACAAGCATAAATTGCGTGTATCAACAAAATCGATATTGTTACCTAGGTAAATCTGCGTTCAGCCAGTCTAATCTATCGATAACGCTCCGATATGAGGCCGGTGATAATAAGTTATCTCCGTCATACTCATACGTAATAATTCGGTATGGACTAGCTACTACGAGTAGCCCCCCTTATTCATACAACTTTACGGGTCTGATTTAGTTAAATTATGTTTTATCCCTTTCTCACAAATACGTAAGTCAAAATGACAGACAAAAACAAACGATTATTAGCTAATTGAGCATAGGGTTTTTCAGTACCGCAAAATGGGGTGAGTTGGGTGAAATTTGATTTTCAAACCTCGATAAAATTTTATTTTTACATGTTTAATGGTGTATATAATAAGTGGTTCGGACGTTTGTATTTTATTTTGGGTAGTTCCATTTCATAACTTTGACGATAAAGAGGAAAACCCCGTAGTGCCTCGTATTTGGGGTGAGAGGGTTTTTCGTACAAAGGTGATTTTGGAAGATTGTTGGATCGATTTTTTTTTATTATGCGTATTATTATAGCCCCATTTTAAATTGGAATACATTATTTTTGTAGCAGTAGCCTTAAAATCCCTTCTCACCCCCCTCTCAAACCTTCTCTCCCCATTCATAACCCAACTCTCCCCGCGAAACCTACTCACCCCGTGTTACGGTACCTAAGTAATACTAGTACATAGTTAGCATCATTCCTAAACCTGTAACTGTAGTGGCCTAGCATTAATAGTGAGTGTTATTTTGTGTAGCTGGGCCTGTAACGCCACTCATTTATTACTGTCTAGCTTAATACGAACAAAGTGCCGTCAGACAATAGGTAGGGCAAACCCCTTGGCCATTCGGTGATACGTAGTTATTCGGTGATAGTCAGTTTTATTGTCTTTTAGCTGAGTTACCCGGTAATTTTATTGCTTAAAACAATGTTTAAGAGATACCATGCATGTGACTAATGTGGTGTAATATGGTTTCAAGTAATATAATTACCAGGTAACGCGGATAAAACACATTAAAACTGACTATCACCGGATAACCAAGTATCACCGAATAGCCAAGGTTTGCCCTACTTTTCGCGCTAAGTTGGAACTGTACTTATTTACAACTACGTATAGTTTTTATAACATACCTATAGTTATTAACTCACATTATAGACGGCTCTAACGCGAATTATATTCAATTACCTTGATTTACCGACGTTTCGACACAGGTTTCACTGGTCGTGGTCGCGGCTGACTGATGTCCCATACCTATAGTTTGTTTTTTTTTAGCATTAGAAATAAGGTAAACAATCTTGATGTGTCTTTTATTGAAAAACACATTTTAAAAATAAGTTACGGCAAACATGTAACAATTATGAATCTAATACGATCAGTTATATTCTTCTGCTTTCATAAGTAATAGTTTTTGATTTTTAAAAAGCGTTTTTCTATTAAAAGACATGTCAAGATCGCTTACCTTCTTTCAAGTTCTTTCTAATGCTAAAAAAACGAACTGTACTCGTAGATAATGCGGTAATCAATTCACTTTCAGTTTGCAAACCGAATTATATACAGAACAACTGGCTGGTATTTACCCATTTTTTAATAAGTCTGTACCTACCTATAATAAAAGTAAATAGGTATCGAGAGCCCTTCACGGGCAAATTTCCAATGAGCGAAGAAATAAGCCGATTCGGCTTCATAAATAATCAACGAATACTTCAATAAGACGAGATACTTCAAACTACCTACGAATTGCTGTATACGTATCAAAAAGGTATTAGGTGAAAATGCGCGTTTGTACCACTCATATTCTTCCTAGCCCTGGTCCCGGCTTTTTGCCGCGGATCATGGAAGCCTGGGGTCCGCTTGGCATCTTAAACCAAGAATTAGCGTAGGCACATTGGGCACTATAGTTTTAACTAAGCGAATGCTACCTTACCGTCCAATCTAGCAGGAAAACTAGTCATTTTTGTATATTAGTCAGATTTCCATGCGTTTTCCGTCAGCGAAAAGCGACTGGTAAATATCAAATGATATATTATGATGGGTTTGAGCCACTATTATCATCATATCGATGATGATGATGATGATATCTTGTGGAAACTTGTTTAAGCTATGTCCTATAATGTTTTATCTCCGTCGTTCACAATAACGCTATCAGTCATAAGTTGATATACGTATTTGGCATAAAAAAAGAACGGAATCTTCATTGACCGGACTACACCGCCGTAATAATTGGATGGAAAAGTTCGCAAGAAATAAAGTGGAATTCATTCACTCGTATCATATCTATTATTACATTTATGATTTATCACATACTACGCACGCTAGGGCATACCGGGTGTGACCTGTAACATGAGCAAAAAATTAAACTGTAGGCTCATACTGACCAACATTTGTTCAGCGACTTTTAAAAATAACTTGTGGTTTGATTTTTAATACACTTTAAAGTTTATTCTGAGACACAATTTATTGTCAATTGTGTTATGTTTAAGGCTTGACAAGCAACGTCAATCACAATGATATGGCGTGGCAATGGCGTCCATTGAAGATAATATTTATTTTGTATGAAAAATAGGGAGTCTAAATACTTCATATTTTTTAAAAGTTGTTGAACAAAAGTGTCACCGTTTGAGGAGTACAATCTATGTTTTAATTATTTGCTCATGTTACAGGCCACACCCGGTATATGTGTAGTGTACACGTCTTTTTAGGGTTCCGTACTCAAAGGGTAAAAACAAAAACGGGACCCTATTACTAAGACTCCGCTGTCCGTCTCTCCGTCTATCTGTCACCAACCTGTATCTCATGAACCGTGGTAGCTAGACAGTTCAAATATTCACAGATCGTCGGGTGACAAGCAAAAGTCACTAACAAACACCATTGAAATTATTGGACAATAAACCGTGTTACAAGTGTAATAAAGTGCATTGTTACTTTAATTTTTTGATAGTACTTACTGACTTTTGCTTGTCACCCGACGAGATGATGTTATTTTTGTTGCCGCTATAACAACAAGTCCCATATAACAAACATTTTTTGCCGTGTTTTTGCGCAATGATACGGAACCCTTCGTGCGCGAGTCCGACTCGCACTTGGCACTTTAGTAAGTACATAATATATCACATCTACATACATACATTATGAAATCTGTTTTAAATAAATAAGAACTTTGCACTTTATCTACAAACACGTACCTACGTGGCTGGAATAATTAAACTTCCCATCGCCCAATGTTGTACATCGGTGGACCGTATGCCTTTTGTAATAAGGTCTACCGAAGCACAGTCAACAGAGTTGCTGTTTGTGCAAAAGAATGCCGGCAGTGTTATTATTGCGACCGTCACATTTTAACGTAATTTGTTCGAAAAAGGCCACATTTCTGGCATATTTTTCGTAAATGCAAAAATACGTGGTGCCCTCGAAAGCGGCAATTTACTTCAAAATGGAAGCTGGGAGTCATAGAGCACCTCCATTAGAGGCCGCATTAAGGACTAGCTCGCGAATTTTCCGCGTTGCAATTGTTTAACTAACCCGCCTTTCATACTAATATTTAGACTTCACACTCGTACTAAATATTTACGAAATTTTGTTGTAATTACAATTACCACTTACCAATTACCACTGTGCACAAACATAGTCTCAATTACAACCTAATTTACCGCGTAAATTAGTACGAGTGAGAACTAGCGTATCAAATTATGTTAGTCCGGGTTATGAGGTATGTCATTCATTCACTAATTCCTTCATTCATTCTCATTCATTCATCACATTCATTCATTTTTTACATGTTTACCCCCCCTCAATTTAGGCGCTTATTGTGTTATTTATTAATACACACTTATGGATCCATCAGACTTTTCGTTACTGAGCATTAAGCATTCATGTCGATATAGTACGAGTAATCACGAGGCTACATCCAAGATGACAGTCATTTATCGACAAACGCCAATAGAAGACTAAAATGTGTCGGCCTGTCGGGTTAATTAACCGAATGAAAAGTAATGTGATCATTTCCATATAATATATACTATTTGAATGTCGATTGGCGTTTTCGTCGGGTCCTAGCTTAAATCGTCGATGCTCTACCTCGTAGGTAAGATCTTTGATGGCAATATCCATTGAGTGAGCTGAGTTTTCCCATTTACAGCTAATAAACGTACAATTTAGTACATAATAAATATCTGTATTTTTCTTACTGTTTTCGTAACTCTCAAGGGTTTCCTTAAGTTATTTAAGGGGAATACCTGAACGTACCCGAATTTAATCAGATATAAAAAGCGGACAAGCGGGTATTGAAATTGTTTTGTGTATTTATTTTCCAGCTTTACGCAAATAAGAAATATATGAGTAAATCAATGAACTTCGCACAGATACCTAATGTTATTCATGACGAGGTTAACGATGGTTACCTGTGTACCACTGGTTCATTGTTCTTGCCTAACCCTGTTTTAATTTACTTGCATCTCGTGCACAACCCCCTGCTTTATTTTGCGCGTTGTCCCTCAAAACAATTATTCAAACTTTTCCTGATCTAACCAGCTGTTTTTCCCCCTGATATTACAATTTTTAGTAGTAGTAGTAGTAGTAATCACTTTATTGTACACAACACAGGTTTACAAAAATAAATTACAGTAATGGAAGTACAAAGGCGAACTTATCCCTATAAGGGATTTTTAATCTGGTTTTTTATGAAGGACTTCCGAGACCCTTTTTAAATTTTTTTTGTGATCGCTTTTTAGCGGTAAGATCGTGTGTTGCTTTTTTTTCTGTAAGTATTATTTTCTATATTTGTATTGTATTGTATTATACTCTAGATAATATGTACCTATATACTTACTCCTGAGGCCTTGAGACCTTCGCGTGTTACATTGAGCACACTATAATATTGTTATTGCTTACCTCAAATGAGTGAATGTCAAATTACCTCATTTCCTAAACCAAATTATAGTGAGTTTCGCCTTATCCGCTGACATTGAAGTATTGCGTTTTATGTTGCTTTTATTATAGAGCGGCCCAATTCGAACTTTAAGATACGTCAGTTAAATAGGTCTAGAAACGATATGGATTAGATGTGTCAGTGTCAAATGTAAAGTTTCTTCAAACGCAAAACCTCACTTTTGACACCAACACATCAAATCCATATCGTTTCTAGATCTATTACTTGACGTATCGGGCAGAAGGTTTTAAATTTGAAAGATCGTAAGCTTTTAGGGTACAAATGACCTTCTATATATATAGGATCGGACAATGTGAAAACTCTCTCAACTTCTCTAAAAACTGAGTAATAAACTCGAAGAAATGAAAATACACGTAAAACCGATAAAATCTCAAACTCAGTTCGCCGAAAACTTTTTACGGACTCCAAAATAGGCCCTAATGATTCCAATTGTTATGTAAATTTGAAGGACTATGGGTAAATTGCCTTCGATCGCTTCAATGAATTCTAAAAATAGTAGAGAATTAGGGTCTGCGCTCTGGAGGCCATTTTGGAAAGGCTCGTACGTATGCTGAGTGAGCTTTGAGGCTTAAAAGGGGCTTTCATAGTTAGACCCTTTCCTGGGTGAGCGTTAAGGAATCGGTACGACATTAGTTTTGCTACTTAGAGGCGAACGAACTAGAATAAGTATAGATATCTGACTAGAGCTCAATAAAGCCGGCCAAGTGCGAGTCGGACTCGCGCACGAAGGGTTCTGTACCATTATGCAAAAACGGCAAAAAAAATGACGTGACCCCACTTAAATGTTTATTTTATTCTGTTTTTAATTTTTGTTCATATAGCGGCAAATTTCAACTGTCTAGTCTGTCACGGAGAAAATGTATCCCGGGAATATGTATCAGGAACATGTATATACGATGCTCATCAAAGTTAAGGGGGCCCACTGATTAACAGTCCGCCGGACGGTATCGGCCTGTGAGTTTTTCGGACCTGTCAAAATTTTGTTCTAACTGACCCTTAAAACATTTTATCAAAATCTGACTAAAAAAACGGCAATAAAATAAAAATCGGCCTTAATATTACGTACTTATTGCTGTTAGTAGGTAAATAAACTCGTCTCCATTTAACTAAGCTATTAAATAAGCCATGTGTGAAGTTTATATGAGCATTAATGTTTGTAGTAAACATTTAATTAAGCCGCATTACGCTTTAAAAGTAATTAAGACTGAATTCGGAGCCAGCCCTACAAAGGATTAACAAGCAATTAATTCAAATTAACATTTACGTAAACTAAAGTTTCACTACACATCTACAATCGTATCGACTAATAATCGAATCGGTAACCATGGTAACGGAACGCAAACACTACTGACAACTTCCGAGTATCGTACCCCATTCAAACGCTTTAAAGAAGTTTGAACTCTATCACCTGTAAGCAAGGTCGTGATTGCATCATCGATGACGAGTGAGATAAGAAGTTGCGAGAGTTGTGCTGGCAATAGTGACGTGCTAGTTGTGGGATATTGATTTTGGGCGCAGCGACCTGCGACCTCGAAGACGTCACTATGTGACCGATTTGCGTTAGTCTGAGTATAGGTAACTTATTCCCGAGTTTATTAACGGTCGAAGTGTGTTGCCACATTGTTTTTAAAGATAAGCAGAATTAAAAAAGAACAGTTATAACTCAAAAATCGAATTTAAAACCATATTACTTCCAGTAGAACAGGTGGCCTAGCCAAGATGACAATCGTACATCGACAACCGCTAAACGGATTCAGATTTAGTTTACCGGAACCAGAAACGGAATCGGAACCGAAAACGGAACCGGATCCAAAAACGGAGCCTGAGTCAGTAATATCAGTAGGTACACATTACACAACACATATATGATTAGGTATTTTTCAAATACAAATAAAATTATTTGTGTTATTTGCGTCAAACTTCTATGAAATTATGACGTTTAAGTAAATGACACTTGCATTGCGTGGGCTATCAAATCCGCTACAGACTTTTTTGGTCCGACTCTAGCTCTCTTATATATGTATATGTCCCATTAGGTCTCGTCAAACGCTATGTTTGCACAATACTGCCAACACAACAATAACCAAATAAACGCCAAAAACGTCGGCCTTGCTGTGGCCAGTTAGCTCCAATGAAACATTTCTCTCCGCTAACTCGCGGCCATCGTTTTAATTTGAGGCAATTACCTACCTCAAGGTTTGGCTACGTAAGGTAATATTCTAATATTATCGTTCACACTGATAACTGACAGTTTGTGAGCCTTATTACAATGACAAAATGACACTACAATCACAAACACTACGATAGTCTTGCGATACTGTTGCTTGTCCAAGCAGTTACTTCACTGAAAAAATGTTTACAAATGTTATTATAACTATTGTAAGTTGATATATCTAAAAAAAATATGTATTACATGAGATGAAGTTCGGAAATCAAGTCTTTCTTACCAACAAACATCAGGACATAATGGTTTACTAACGAATGGGCCAAAATCGTTTCCCAAAGTATCACATCCCAAACTATGTTTCCCAAATTATCATTTCCCAAAAAAATGTTTAGCAAAACAACTTATCGCAAATTTTCAGTTAGCAATAGTCTTTTTTGGCAAGTTATTGTTTAGCAAATAATTACTTGGACAAGTTTCATTTTACCAAATATTATTTAGTGAAATGTATCATTAAGCATAACTTACATGTCCCAAAATATTGCATGGCATACAATTTACATACCAATAAAGTGGAGGCTGCAGAATTTTATTTGTCTAGTATTTAACTGATCATTACATATACATAGTAAAATGTAACGTCAAAAAAAAACATTCTTACTGCCAAAAATATGTAGTAAATGATCACTAAAATTAAAACTCCATTTTAATGTAAAATGACAACCAAATTTGTTACATCTTGCTATACTATTAAAGCAAATAACACCAAAGTAATCATTGTAACCCAAAAATAGTAAATAACCACCAATATTCAAACCACATTTTAGTTTAAAATGTTATGCAATTTTTTTACATCTCGTTATTCTATTAAATTAATTAATCCCCTTCGATGACCTTTTTTTAGTACATAGAATTTCGTTTCTGTAAGGACCGCAGTTCTAACCTAACCTAACCCACTTTTCTAATAGCATTTCGATTCTGTGAGGGTGACAGTTCTAACCTAACCTAACCCACTTTTCTGATAGCGGTTCCGTTTTGTGAGGATCGCAGTTCAAACCTAACCCAAGACCCAACCCACCCAAATTACGTAGAATTTAACGTACCTATTATAACATAACAAAAAGTACTTTAAATAGAGATGCCTATTTGTCAAATTTGCGAAGTGACAATTTTGACCAAACATCTTTTTGGAATATAATATTAGACAATAAAAAACGTTTGCTAAATAAGTTTTTGTCCTAATAACATTTGACAAAGTAAAATCATGCCAAATGATAATTTGACCAAATAAATTATATGCGAAGTGTAACTTTGCTAAAGGTTCCTTTGGGAAATGAAACTATTGCGATAAGTTTGTTGGGAAGTGAAATTTGGCGAAATGTATTTGGCCGAAACGAAAGTACACCGGACATAATACTTATGAATTGGTCAATTAGTCTTAATTTTGAATGTCACTCGTTTTGATTTCTTCAGTTTTTGTGCTATACAGTGACCAATGTACAATCAGCCGTAAAAGTACGTATACATGGCGAATTTATCAATGAATTCATTCATAATTTCTCCACCCTGTTGTACAAGTGTACAGTCACACAGTCAGGCTATATATTTGTATGCAGAGGTGCTAAGCTTATAGTTTTTCTGGCCATTAAAAGTCCAGTGGTTTCTTTAGTGGAGCAGTATTTTTACAAAATTAACAAGAGAGTTAAAAAACGTGCACCACAAATCACTGCCCGTACTGCCACAGATTAGCGCATTTAACACGAAACATTAAATAGCCGCAAAGCCGGAAAGCTAAAACGTGCCACAGATACTGCAAAACTGACGTCAAATTGCACCCGAGGCAGCGCTGCCAACATAAAGCATATCAACTACGTAGTGCTGCTCACGTTCTGAATCTAACTTTGAATTTTTCCGTCTTTTTCGAAATTTGTATAATTTTGCAATTGAACTGCGGAAGGTAGTAACGGTGAAAATTGGAAACTTTTGTTCGCAAGAGAGCCTTTAAGTATCGAATCGACGCAAAGAAAAAAATATTTATGAAAAGAATATACATTCTGAAAGCATTTATTTCAATGTGAATTCTTTGAGTGTTTTGTAACGATTCTTTTGACTTTGGTATCAGGGCGTTTAGAAAAAGGCACGTTTTATGAATAAACCATTTGAACTCAAAGCGTTACTTGTAAAGTATTTTGCTTATACAGGATGTTTGGTACATCATTTGCCAAATTAAAACGGCAGATAGGTTTAGTCATCTGCTATCTGCTCACGTCTAGAAAAAAAAATTGGCCATTTTTTTTTTACTACCGCCCAAGTAAAAATTTGACATTTACGAAAAACTGCCATAGAACTGAAAAAAAAATGTGCGCAAAATTTAAAATTTCTAGGCCTTGGGAAGATAGCAAATGACTCAACCTATTAGCCGTTTTAATTTGGCAAACGATGTACCAAACACCCTGTATACTAATAAAATACCTACCTAAGTCGTATCGTATTCATTATAGACAATTTCTTTTATTTCAAGTTTAGCAAGGGAAAAGTGTTGTTATCCGTTAGCACAGTAAACATTAGTGAACTTTTCGTGAATAAACATTCTCTGGTTTCATCGAATCATCTTTGACCACTTACAATTATATTTGACTACTACAATTATGACTCACATTAAAATATGTAAACGTAAGTATTGAAGCGCGAGTTTAATATTAGTATTACTCAAAGTCTATGAAAGATGTTATTGGCAACCATCAAACAATGAATATTGTCCATCAAAAGTGTATATCACACATCGAACACACAAACATACGTGACGATGACAATCTCGTCGCAAAGTGTGAAGCACCCTAAATCCCATTTTATAGCGCATTAAGTGAAATTCGAGGCATTATCGGGTTTTTAACGTTCGTGGCTGAGCTCGTATACGGTTGCCTTGCCAGTGGTGAAATTTGAAGATTATTAGAATATAAAATTATGTAGGTAAGGGCCAATTAACATTTTGTGGTCTATATTGTTTATGTCAAATTTCAATAAAATTTGCTGGATAGATAGCGATCCCTATACTGTACAATTTAAGCGCAATCACACCGTAATGTATGTCCTTAAAATCTTCCCCTGACTTACGAAAACGTACATTATTTTCGTAACTCAACGAAATAACAGAATAATATATTAAAAGGCGATTACATTTGTTGGATGCTTAAAAAAGCCGAAAAAAATTGTACTTGTGCGAATCATATATATACAGAAACAAATTAATAATTTTGTCCTTGGCAACCCTGGAGTAAATGACGGGTATAATTTGATCGTCGCCCTACCGCGGGGGCGTGGGCGCGGTCATAACAAAACGCTGAAAATACTACTATTAGTATATACTAGCTACAGTAGCTTACTGTACTTATACTTTTAATGGAGTAAGGGCTAGTTTCATGGTTTAATTAAGTTGTAAAATTACTACTAATACGTAGTTTTTATACGATTTACTTCATTTCAGTGTACTCGCTTATTTGTAGAACTTAAGTGCGCAATTAATGCACAGTCAGGTGCAGAGAAAATGTACCAAAAAAATTCACATTTCTATGCAGAGGAGGTACGGTCGAAACTATTAATTTATGACCTATTTCGTACCTTGTCACAGTGACAATCAATATGAAAGCGAGAGACGTCATACTATTGTCACTGTGGCAAGGTACAAAATGGGACATTAATTAAAACTTTCGAATGTACATTTTCCTCAAACGGTCAGTAAAGAGTAGGCATCTAGGTATCGCTGTTAGTACTAACAGTATCACACTTACAACTGATCATCGATGTCGGCGGCCGATAGTGCAAGTAAGATCAGGCAAATCGTATTGTCGCACCAAACAAAGTCTGCAGCGGATTTGATAGCCCACGCAGTGTAAGTGTTACGAGTATGTATACGTCATAATTTCATAGAAGTTTGATGTTTAAAATGACACTTGCACTGCGTGGGCTATCAAAATCGCTGCAGACTTTTTACGGTCTGACTATAATGTTCCTGTGTTATATTGTTTTTGAGGATAGTCACATTAAACCAATATATAGGTAAGATGGGTTCGTTAGGTTGCTTCAGATGCCCGAAGGGCAAACTGCGCAGAAACTGGCTCCGTCGACTCAGGGAACGAGTCAAAGATTTTCACGTTTCACGATATGCCTAGGAATTTCACGATATGCCTGATCTTACGATCGGTCGCCGACAGATATACCTTATGTCGTCGCAATAAGGAATACGAAAGGTCAGTCAGTTTCAGCGATATAAGCTCAGTGACAGGTACCTATTGCAGGGCGCGGCCTAATGGTGTGGAGGCACGCGACGATACTCATTATAATATTGGCTATGGCGGCTGGAAAGTTTGCTTTTTAATACAGTTAGGGGGAAATGATTCATGCTCATGCATTTAATAAAACCAGTTATCATTATAATATTTAAAACTTTCGCGTTTTGAACATATATTAACTCACATTTATAGAAGGGTCTGTCGCGAA